>NC_138064.1:38409695-39011501 GCF_964194185.1 Rhinolophus hipposideros
TATTTTTGGCTCCCTTTGTTTCAGAATGAAAGCCACATTCCTCCCCATTGCCTCTAAGGCCTATGTAACCAGACATACCTCTCTAGCCTCATGTGCTATGCTTCTTATTTACTTTCTCCAGGGTTAGGGACCTTCTTTACATTCTTTGAACATGTTAGTTTTATTTTATTCCTGACTCAGGCCTCTGTACTGACTTACCTCTGCTTGGCATGTTATACACCATATTTAATTTACTTAAATGTCTTTTTTTTTTTCAATCAGGCCTACCCTGACAACTGTGTTTAAAATTGCAATCCATAGCCCCAATCGCACCACCCTTTATTTTATTTCCATAGTACATATTACTTTCCAATATATGATATAATTTATTTTCTCTCTCTTTCTATATGTCTCTATACCGCTTTGTGACAAAATATAACTGCCAAAGGAGAGCGATATCTGTTTCAATCGTTGATCTCTCCAGTATCCAGGAACAGCTTAGGACCCGGTACATACTCAAGAAGTGGATGAACAAATAAGCGCTATAAGAGGAGGTGTTTGAATAGGGAGTTGTTAGAGGTAGAATGTGGGACAGAGGTTGGAAGCAGTGCAGAGCAGGAAGATACAGTGCATAGGTTTAAATCCTGAAATGGGTAACATAGTTCCAAAAAATATCTGTGTGATTTAGATTGAAAGGGATGCGATTATAATTGCTGAAATGCATAAGCACTTTATAGGTTTATGAAATAATAATGATTTGGAGTGATGTTTTCTTTTTCAGGTGATCACTTAAATAGTCGGTCTAAAAGAAGTTCTAAATTCTTCCTGGCCTTTACTGAACTCGCAGAAGGAAGGAGTGAAATCCTGAAAATTCTCCTGACGTTTAGCTTGGATTATGGCTGAGAGAATGTCTTATCTCCTCGAGACTTTACTATTTAAAGAAAGGGGGAGGAAGCTTTCTTTATTTGTTCCAGGAAGAAATATTTTGCCATTTTAGTACTTTTGAGTGATAAGGTTGTAGGAACACAGGCTCTTCTCTGACAACCCAATAGATTTTGTGGGGGGAAAACACATACAAATAAAAACAATTTATTCCTCACTACCACAAGATGGATCAAAAGATATACGAAGTTTTAGAGACTCATCTGGGGTCAAGAGGTTGAGAATGTGTTCCTGGAGGCAAACCGATATTACTTTATGATATTACTTCCTTGGCTTTCAACTAAGCAAAACTATCATTATTTAGAGAATCAACCAGAGGAAGAAAAGCCGAATATGTTTCATTTTACAATTCAGGATAAGCCTGTTTTGAAAGGAAATGTTTAGTGGCAATGTACTAAATTGAATTGTCTCAAAAATGGCCATCTTGAAACATGGACCTTAAACTAGCTACAAATACCATTTTTTTTAACCCTGTGGAGATTGGTGCTAAACCTATCTTCTACAATGAAAAAAATTAAAAGCTATCTTTATAATTAAAATACTCTTTTAAAAATCTAGTACAATATTCAAATTTCATTTTCAGTTATCTTTAGTATATATCTTTTACAAAGCTGAGAAAACATTGATCTCATTTACTATATTGTAACTAAATGTTTAGCAGCTACATTCAGATACTTATTCCAATAATTTGCACCTGAATTTGCATATATTAGTAGAAATCAATTTTTAAATTTACAAATAAAAATGTTTTCTCCTTTATCTTGACCTTTGCTTTTCCACAACCTAAGACAACTCACAGGTGAGATATTCCCATCGTTCCATCTTAACTTGACAGAATTTTCGATATATAAATTTATAAAATTCTGTGTCCTTCAACCTGTTTTGAATGACTATATGCATAGATTTTTTCAGCTTTCACACCTTGAAATTCCATATGTATTTGTTCCTAAAGATGATCTTAAAATCATCTGAAAAGCAATGGTGCTCAAAATAATTTTCTCCCCTTTTATAGAAGATAAGCATATCCCTCATCTTCCCCAAGTCCTGCTAATGGACATTGCCCCAGCATTTTAAAATCTAAAAAACATCAAAGTAAGGAAATGCATTTTTAAACTTTTCTTTCCGTGCCATATTTTCTGTTAAGTGTGAAGCCTGGCTTTAAAGACAGTTTTGGAATATGTAGAGTGTGTCTGAATTCAGATATATGGTAGAGTGTGGGTAATAGACGTCATGCAAATTTTCAGTTAGCAACTTTGCCTCATGTATCCCTTGATGGAAATGTCAAGAAATGCCTAGTTTTGGAGCAAAGCACCAGAATGATAAGAAGTGATCAATACTAAAAACGTCCTTTTTCATGTGTTTAAATAGTTATAACTAATACTTGCAACTTCTCAATATTAATTCCAAAATATGGTGAAGATTAGTAGTGTTGACTCTTATTAGAAATACCAAAATTGGATAGCATATTGGATAAGACACATGGACAAAATTTTGTGTAATTTCTTTCAGAATCTGTGTGCATTATAAGATAGCTAAGAAATATTTTATTAATAATGTGATAAAATTTTGATATACATTTAATCCTCATTTTAAGTTATCTAAGATATTTAATATTTTCTAATTCCTACTAACAAAACTCAAAATTTATGCTAGCTACCTGACTGCTTAGTTTTTTGCCAAGCATATCTTTCTCTTTCACTAAGTAGAAGAGCAACATTTAAATAAAGAACATGGCATATCTATCTATCTATCTATCTATCTATCTATCTATCTATCTATCTATCATCTATCTATCATCTATATACACACATACAGTGGAATATTACTGGGCCATAAAAATGAAATTTTACTATTTGTGACAACATGGATGGACCTAGAGGGTATTATGAAATACAATAAGTAAAATAAGTCAGACAAGGAAAGACAGATACCATATAATTTTACTTACAAGTGGAATTGAAAGAACAAAATAAACAAACAAAACAGAAACAGACTCATAGACACAGAGAACAAACTGATGGTTTCCAGAAGGGGAGAGGGTTGGGGGAACTGGGTAAGAAATGTTAAAGGATTAAGAAGTACAAACTGGTAGTTACAAAATAGCCACGGGATGTAAAGTAAAGCATAAAGAATATAGTCAATAATATTGTAATAACTATGTATGATGCCAGGTGTGTACTATACTTATTAAGGGGGATCACTTTGTAAGTTATATAAACGTCTAATCACTATGCTGTACCCCTGAAATCAATATAAAATAATATTGAATGTCAGCTGTAATTGAAAAATAAAAATTAATTTAAAAAAAGCAGCATGTGTTCATTATATATGAAAAACTAATGCAATTTTTAATTTTAATTTTTGGTTTTTATGTAATTCTTCAAGGTAAATAACAAAGTTCCCTATATACATACAGAGATATATCATTATAATCTTAATTAGTTTTTTCATAATTTGTGATACTTTTGAACTTTTTTTTTTGCCTTTTGGATATGCTGTTTATGAAGTGCCTATTCAAGTATTTTTTCCATTTTCAATTGACGTCATTTTTTCCTTACTGATTTGAAGAAATGCTTTATATATTCTAGATATGAGTCTTCATTAGATGTGTGTACTGAATACTGTCTTTGAGCCTGCTGTGTATATTTTCACTTTCTTAATGGAGTCTTTAAATATACAAAAGTACTTAATTTTATTAATGTTCAATTCATTATTTTTTCCTATATTGTTAGTGCTATTAAGGAAATATTTCATTACCCAACATAATGGTGATATTGAGAATATTTATTATTTTATCTTTCACATTTAAGTCTGTGGTCCATCATAAACTAATTTTTATGCATGGTGTGAGAAAGAAGTCAAGATTTATTATTTTTTCTTTGACCTATTCATTGATCCAATATCATTTATTAAAAGTACCATCCTTTCCCAAGTCAATTATGGTTATTTTCCTCAGTCCCTACCAGAGACACGAGGAGATGTTTCTCTAATCTTTATAATAAGACTTGGTGACGTCCCTGGACATAAAGCCTGCAAAAATGTGGGGCTCCCTAGGATGACCCCCAGTGATTTTTCTGGGTCTCATACTCTTTTTTATTCAGCCTCCTGCAATTCATCAAAATTACCATTTAAGAGTACCTACAAATTTACAGCTCCAGCAGCTTCTTCTCCACATAGGTAAATCTCAGGGGTTGTATCTCTGGTTGAACCTACCTCTTCAGATTTCAGGATGGTGATTTGTGCTGTGACCTCAGTTCTTTGAAGTGTGCAAGACAAGTCAATGATTTTCAACTTGTTCCCTCCCCCCCCTTTTTTTTCTAATTGTTTTAAGCACCAGAGTGACAACTTCCAGGCTTTTCACTTGTTAGATGTGAAATTGGAAGGTCCTCTGAACTTACATTTTTGAACGTATAGAATATAATTATAACTGCTCTAATGCTCTTGTCTGCTAATTCTAATATCAGTGTCCATTCTGGGTTGTTGTCAGTTGATTATTTCTCTTCTCATCATGGAACATATTTTCTTGATTATTGGCAAGCCATGCAATTTTTTTTTGAGGCCAGATATTGTAAATTTTACCACTTTATTTGCTGGATATTTTTATAGTCTGTTAAATATTCCCAAGGTTTATTTTGGGACACAGCTAAGTCATTTAGAAATAGTTTGGTCCCTTTGGGTCTTGCTTTTAGATTTTTTTAGGAGGGACCGCAACAGTGTCTGCTCTAGACCTAATTATTACCCAGTACTGAAGCAAGACATTTCTGTGTATTCTCTTCAGGAGCCATTAAATTTTGAGATTATCCAATCTAGCTGGGTGGAATAAGCACTATTCCTGGATTTGTTTTAGTGTGCATCTTCTTGAATCCTTTCATGTGATTATTTGCCTGACTTACCTCCTTTTCTTACACACATGCTGGTCCTTTGATGATCCCTAGGGTACTCTCTATGCAGCATTCTCCTCTCTGGTACTTTCTTGAGAACTGTAATTACCCTGGTTTCCTTGGACTATCAGGCCCACTCCTCAAATCAGGGGGTCTGCCAGAGTCTTGTTGGGTTCCTTCTCCTTGTTCAACCTCCTGGAAACTTTCCAGGGAGTAAGCTGGGGCAATCATCAGGCTAACCTCATTTGTTTCTTATCTCTAAGAAATCCCTGTCCTTTGTTCCCTAATGGCCAATGTCTTGAAAACCATTCTTTCATATATTTTGTCCAGTTTTTTGTTTTGGTTGACAGGAGGGTAATTCTGGTTCTTGTTATTTCATATTGGCCAAAAGAGGAAGTTCACACGTTACTAATAAATACTTGAAATGTGACTAGTGCAAATTGAAATGTGTTGTTTATATAAAATACAGACTTGATTTTGAAGTCTTAGTATGAAGAATAATGTAAAATATCTAATTAATATTTTTATAGTGATTACATTTTGAAATAAGAGCTTTGGATATTGGATTATATAATATACACGTATATTTTAAAAATCCATTTCCCCTGTTTCTGCTTTTTAAATGTAACTGGTGGAAAATTTTAAATTATTTATATATTTCCATTATGTTTTCATTGGACAGTAATGATTTAGACATGCCACAGAACGTCATGTTAATTCACTGTAAATTAATAACATCATATTAATAGGATTGGGGAGCAGGAAGTAGAAAATATTTTGGATGCTGTATTAAAATACATATGCTCCAGAGAGTGAGACATAACATACTAAGATTTAGGGACCTCCTACCATTATGCATTTTTTTAGGAGTCCAATGTTCTGTTCATACTCACACTTTGTGATAGATTTCTATGATCAGGGGATGTAAGTGGAAAATAGCTGATGGATGGCTTAGCTTGACAGGCTGGTATGAGCCAAAAATGGATTGCTGCTACATTTCAGCAGATATGGCTCTTATAGACAGTGCTGAAGGAAGATCCTTCTGCTGGAGATATAGTACTTTAGCAATAACCTTGGGCTTTTACTTGCTTAAGATCAAGACCCACTTTACAATGAGGATCTGACAATGGGCACATGGCCATATCTATATCACCCAGCAGGTAGGGACCTCGTAAAACAATGGGATAATCTTTTAAAGATATAGAGGAGGATCCAGCTTAGACATACACTTTGAAATAACTGGCAAATGTGCTGTGCCCTTGAAGAGTAGAATAGAGAGGTTCAGGTACCCAGTCACTCCTAGTGGTTCCCCTCGGGAATTTGCATTTCGTATCCCTGAAAATTTAGGCTCAACAGGACAAGAGGTCTTCATTCTCAGGAAAAGGATGCTTTTGCCTGCAGATATAATACAGTTATAGTTGCGACTTCTGGTGAACGTAGATAAAGAAACAAGGCAAAAAGGCCATTCTATGATGCAAAAATAAGATAAAACTATGTACTTGAAAATATAGCATACATATTTAATCAGTAGGAAATATAATCGATAGAAAAATGTAATTTACAAACCTGACCGTAGAAGAGATAAAATATAGATTTATCATAGAAGAAAAAAGTTCTAATTCTTAGGTAAAAAGTATTGAATGCGATTCTTCTGATTAGTTTGAAAATGAAGACTAGTGTGCTTCTTAGTTTCAACGGAAGTAATTTTCCAAAACTTAAATCAGATGCTATTGTAGCTCTGAAGTTTTTATACAAACATATTTAAATTATATGATGAAATTATTTTTATAAAACACTTTTATAGTTATAAAGGAGTAATGAACCATACAATACTTTGATTTTCTTGCTCTTTCCTGAATATATCGGGTTAAATTAGGTGCTTCTAAAGGAGTGTATGGAAAGTATGATTAATAGTCATTTGATAATCCCTATTGGAACACACTCTGCAGAAATGAAGAGAGCAAAAGAATCATGCCTGGAAGCAATCCTTTCACTCCACTTGTTCTTTGTGTATCCATCCCACAAATAGAGGATTTCTCTCAGTCGTGGATAGTCTATGGAGAAATAACTAGTCAATTAGATGACACAATGCAAAATATAAAGTTTAAATTTATGATTGGAAGGAAACAACCAGATAGTCAAGTTTTTTTTTTTTTCATTTCACCCCTCTTGCTCACAGCATCAGAAGTAGCAAGTTATTCAGTCTCGTTTTTTTTAAATACTCAGTGAAAGCTCAATTTGAAATAGATTTAAATTATTTTTTTAGAAAAATATATGAATTTTAAACTGTTTTTCAAGAAATTGTATGAAACTATAGTAAGAATTTAATACTTAAAATTCTCATTGCTAAATGTTTTGATGAGTTTGATGTAATTTAAAATAACTATAATTCACACACAAAAATTATAATCAAGTGTGTAGAAAAGTTTATTTTTCAAGTAGGGGGATTACTTTTCAGGCCAGAGAAATGTTACAATTACAAATCCTTTAATTTTTGTAGATATGTCTCCTATATATGATTTTATAACTATTATTCTGCAAATAAAATTATCCTTTAACCCACATGAATTTTAACATAAGGCCTATATCAACTAAGAGTAGACTTCTTACTAATTACACCACGAGGTAGTTGTTTTATGGGATTTCTATATAGGTGTAATCAGATGTGTCATCCTTCTGAAATTGAATTTTGAAAGAGCTACTGAAATAGATAATAAAGTTAAATAAATAAAAACTAACCAATCATTCAATTCAGAATCTTGAAGAATTAAGATGGTATTTTTGGTTCAGTGTTGAAGCAAGAAAATTCGTTCTCTACTCTTTATATTTGCAAAGGGAAGGGGAAGCAATTTCCTTTTTATTCCTCAGGACCGATATTTGGGGAAAATGTAATTCCAGCTATTTTTTTTTTAAATTCAAGTTTATTGGGGTGACAATGGTTAGTAAAGTTACATATGTTTCACATGTACAACTCTGTAATACATTATCTATATATTGAAATTCTTTCTCTTACTGTTTCCTAGGGACAGGGAGTAATATTTTTGGATGTTAGATGCTTAGTGTGGCCACTTGGGGTCATCTCTGTATCCATTTTCTTAGTGATAGTGTATTCTGGTTGGCTCTCTGCTTTGTGATAAACTGCCTTCCTCCAAAGGGTGATCTGAGTTGTCTTAGTTTATGTCTGGAACTGAATATATGAATCAGGGTGAAATATTAGCAAGTCTGTTGCAATCCCCACAATCCCTGCCATTTTCCTTTCTGGCTGCCTTCTGTACTTCTCATTATTTCCAAACTTGGGGGAGATACAGGAGTTATTGACCTGGGATCCTTTAGTATGGATCATGCTTCACTGTCCCACCGGAAATATTAAGTTTTCTACACCAAATAAGAGAAGTCTACAACTTAGACTCCATATATGTGGATATATTACCAGGTCACTGCTCTCATGTTTTTGGGGGTTTGATTTTATGTGTGCTCACTCCTGAGAGGATCAGTTGATTTCAGTGCATTTGGAGAAATTTGGTCCAATCCAGTAAATCAATGTCTGGTAAAAAGGGGTAAATAGGGAAACATCCTCATTACTAATGCAAAAATACTGCAATTACTCACTCATAATTGGTCAGCAGTGTCATATTCAGAATCAGGACAGTGCATTACTATGGTGTTTGTAGACCTACCTCAGGGCAGAGAAATGGATACCTTGTTTTCTTAAGATTTCTCTTAACCCCTCACGGAGGAAAGAATGACATTCACTTTCATTTCATATCCAAATAATTGACTGCATGACCTTGAATTTTCTTATTTCCACAGCTTATGACTGGGATTTCAGGTCACATAATAACAAACCTCATAACAGGTTATTAAATATTAATAGTGAAGATTCAATTTAACTGAAATATATACTCTAATTCAATAGCTAAATTTTATTTGCAGGGTAAATTAAATTATCATTTTTACAGTTATGATTTTAACATTTATCTTTCTCTAGTGCAGATTTCTTTTCAAGGAACTTATATATAAAATAGCTTGTTATTAAACATGGCTCTGAATTAAGTATTGCATAATACATTGTAATTATTTTCCAGGCAAGTGTTTGTTCCAGAGAGTGTCTTAAAAAATATAGTGGTGTCATGGAAGTGGTAAGTGTGAGGTTGATCTTATACAATGATTAATGTCGTCCTTACAGAGTGCCACAGTTTGGAAGAGACGAGGATCTGATGAGCTCTGGATTCGAGAATTGGGGATGCATCAATATCAATATTAATGAAAAGGTAAAAGACTCAATCTAAATGTCTTATGTTATGTGTGATAATCTAAATTATGATTGTTATAAACATATTATCTCCAGAATGCAGGCATTTCTACATATGTTTATTGCAATGGTGGGGTGAGGCTTACTTGGGATTTATTTAAATAGGACTTAGAGATCTTACAAAATACTCATTCTGAGGGAATAGATGTGTAACCCACAAACTTGAAATTGGCAGTATCCTTGAAAATAAGAGGAGAGTGATAGTGAAATATATTGTACAATATATATCATTCAGATCATTATTAAAACTATTCTAGTGAAATACAATCTAAACCCTTAGGAGAAGATACAGTGAACTGAAAGAAGCACATTTTTGAAAAAGGAGCTCAAAGTTAATACTGCCTTATAACCCTTGCTTAAGAGTTCAGCCTTGGTGGTGAGAAAGAGGGTGACAATTTGGAAACTCAAAATGGATAATATCAAAATGGATATTAATTGCTTGAATATAAGTCTTAAACAAAATATTCAGACGCTGTGAATAGCAGTAGTAGCAATAGCAATAGCAATAGTGGAAGCAGCTGCAACAACTAACCCTTTTATAATACTTTCTACATATTATATACAACTCCAAGCTTTTTGGGAAGCATATTTTAATGGACAAACCTCAGAGCCTCAGAGAGAGAGAGCGTTGGCAGCCTTTAAGAGCCACTGGTGCCTCCAAGTCACTCTGAGGCACTTAAACCTTAGCAAGAGATATGGATTAAATAAAAGGAAAATGGTGGGATTATAAGGGAGCCAAGAGGACAATATGCATGAGCCGATGTGAAACATACCCTGAGGACTTTAGAATAGTTACTGGTTGTGATCCTAAAGAAAGAGGTCAGAGTTCTATCAAGATGAGTGGGCGTCATTGATTCTTTGGTTGGCAAGACCCATAGATAAAAGTTATGTAACAGAAAAAAGCTAGAAAAGTCTTCTGAACCAGGAACTATCGCCCTATTCCACTTGTCTGAAATGGTCACTTCACTGACCATGATTTAAATCTGGAAATGTTACACCGGGGACTGAGGATACCACTAGGTTTCTCCAGCCTTGTAAGTTCCTGACTCTCTGTGTCTCTTCTTAGTAAAAACAGTACTAACTGTTGTGATAAAGTCAAAAGTACTTCATATATATTCTCATTTACATTAATATTCATTAAAGAGTATCAAATACCCATACTGCTAATTTTCTTTTTGGCAACTCACTCTGCTAAGCTGTTCTGGAAGATATCTGCTATCTTTTGAGGTACCCTCCAGATTCTCCCAATTTATTATATCAATGTAACACATAGTTTGTATCGAGGACAAAATATTGGAAACTTAAATATCTAACTTGCAGTGATCTGTCTCACTATTTTCTGGTAATAGTGTAATGGATAGATAAATAAACAGGAACTTAATTTACATATTTATTATACTTAACACATTGTATAATCAGATTCCCGACTGAATTACACCGAAGAACTGAATTCAACATGAGGAAGGAAGCATTAGAAACTTTCCTTGTTCTTTAGAAACTTTCATTAGACTTGTATAAGAAAAAAGACAATAGGTGTAAATTTTTTAGCATTATCATTCTGAGACTTACAGAAGCTTTCTAATATAATAAACAACTCCAATGCTAAACTTGACCAAATTATTTTACTCATTTGCCTCCTAGATCAAGAAAATGAATCTTACAAAAGTATAGGGAAATGATGGATAGGGGTGGTGTACTACACTGGAGAGAAAGTGAATTAACCACAATAACATTATAGTCTTCCATTAAGGTACATCTTTAATGAATGTTCAGTTTACAAAATCATAATTTAATGATCTTCTTAACCAGAGGATAGTTAAACCCATAATGAGTACTAATTATGTTTCCTATGACTGTCACAAGAAATTATTTATCATTTCTTGAGGGCATATAAACATTCTAATATTTTATTCTTATAGTGAAAGACTCCCCAGGAAATATACTTGTTTGCATTGGTTCAATTGTTGGACAGGTTTGATTTACTTAATTTACGTGTGAACTTGTCCCCAGCCACAGGCTGCACCCTTAATTCCCAAAGTCTTTGCTCTGTTATTTTCTTTCTTCTAAATGCTCTTTCCCTAAATCTTCAAAAGCCTGGCTCGGTCACATCATTCATGTCTTAACTCAAATGTCAGCTTCGCTGTAGGGGCTCCACTAAACTCCTCCATCCAAAGCAACGATTCTCATCACTCTCTTACATTATACTGTCTTAAATTTCTTCAATTCATTAACTACTACTTATTTATTCAGCAAATATTTTTTGAATACCTACAGTGTGTCAGGCACTTTTGAAAGGTTGGAGGGTAATGCGGCAGTGAAAGGGGATAAATTCCTGCTCTCCTGGAACTTACATTCTAAAACCCTTTTTAGTTTATTTGTTGAGTTTTACTGCACTTCCTCAAGAATGTGAGCTCCATGAGGGCAGGAAGCTTGTCTCAATTGTTCTCTATTATATAGCCAATTTCTAGAATTATGCCGATGAATAGGTGCTCATTGTTGAATGAAAGAACCCAATTTGTAAAAGTGTTTAACAATTTCAATATGCCTCAATTTCACTGGCTTACCAGACTGTAATGCTGTCCATTCCTTCTGTACAATGTACTGACTGAAGACCCTGAAAGTACCATGATACTGGCTTATTCCCTAGTGTGTCTGATTACCCGACCCTTAATATTTGAGTTTATCTAGAATTCGCCTTGATGTTTCTCAAACTTGTTTATGACAGGTTTATCAGATTTTTGTTGGTGTATAACAAATTACCATAAAGTTAACAACTTAAAACAATGCCCTTTTATTATTATATCGTTTCAGTTGATCAAAGATCTGGGCACAGCTTAGCTTGGTCTCCCCTTCCAGGGGCTTTCACAAGGCTGCAGTGAAGGTGTTAACCAAGGTTGCAGTCTTATTGAAGGCTGTGCTTCAAATTCACATGGTTTGGGAAATAATTTACTTCCTTGAGAGTTGTTGAAATGAGAGTTCTTAGCTGGCTGTTGGCTAGGGGCTACATTTAGTTCATTTCCACGTTGGTTTCTCCAACATGACAGCTTGTATCATCAAAGCATGTAAGCCAAGAAGACCATAGCATCTGATAGTAAGACAGAAATCACAATTTTATGTAGATTAAGCATAGAAGTCACATCCCATTTTCTTTGTCATCTTATATTGATTAGAAGTTAATCACTAGATAACCCATATTCAAGGGGAAGGAATTAAAGAACACTATGGATATTAGGATTGAGATTATACAGGGCAGCATAGAGTCTGCTTGGCACAACAATTTTACACATGCTATTTTAAAGATTTGATTTAAATAATGTTAAAGACCAATGATATGTGGGAAAAGAGAGTTGTTGGCGTAAAAACTTTTATGCTTTGTAAAGATATGATAAAGTCAACTTGCTAAATAAAATGTTTCTAAATTATGTGTCAGCTAGAATATTGTAAAAAAACAATAACAATCTGTAAATTTGTATACAGGTTTTTTTCATAAGTGGCTTTTAGAAGTGCAAATTGAAATTAAAACATACCCTATCCATTATGGATATTTCTTCTGCAACAGAGACAATGTGGAAGTTTTATCAACCATACTTAAGAAGGTCCTGCCATTGTATCAAAAACATGAATAGCCCAAAGTCTTTATTTGACTTTGGTGTACATTTTGGAAAATATTCATGGGATCCATAGATTGAACACATCAACTGAGGGAAATTTCCTGCTGATACACATGTTGCTCAGAGACTCACAGAAAAGTTGAAGCCATTTATCAATAGAGAAAATTGGATTAGGGAGTAACTATAAAATTGGAGAAACAGGTCTAAATGAGAATGTCACATTTACTTTTAAAAATAATGGCATAAAAATCAGAGTATGCAGCATCTAGAATCGGAAATTCAAAGAAGAAATCACAACCACCACTCACAGCAATACAAATTATATCTAAAATTGCAATTTTTTTAAAAAAATAAGCAATTCCTAGAGGTTTAAAAACATAACTCTTTTGTCTTTATCAGTGTTGTACACCACACAAAAATCAGCATGGATGGATGGTGATTTATTCAAAGAAATGTGAAAAAAATAAAGTAACACGAAAAGTCAGTTTTTTTAGATACCACACTATCACAACTCAATGTGAAAATCATTTAAGGCACCATAAGGACTTTTTAGTTTTCTCTTCAATGTTACATTCTTGATTCAGACTGTACATTAAGAAACACTAGAGTATTTTTAAAAAGATAATGTAGGCAAACATTTTCCTGTTTTGGAAAAAATACAAGATAAGAATATGTCGTATGACATCATTAACATTCAGTAAACAAAGACTTTTACAATGTATCATTGCCATGGATATACATTCCTGCTTCAGCCTTTGATAAATATGGGTGAAAATTATCACCTGAGAGTTATAGTGCTATAATAAACTCTAAATACAAGAAATAATTAAGACTAGAGGTTTAGCTGATTTGGGACTACTTAGAGGGCAAAGATTTACTGGAAGACAATATATAACAAAGGGTTTGTGGTAAATGTCCTGTCAAGTTAAATGATTGAAAATGCAGAATTCTTACACGTATTGCCAGAAAAAAATTTAAAATTAAATATGAAGAAGTTATAAAATTTAATCCTGAACAAAATACTGCTTATGCATTACTCAAACAAATCATAGATGTAATTATATATTATATTATACTTACAACTGAATGAGCCAAGAATATTCTGATAAAATGTTGGAGGGAAGCTCCTAGAAAGGTGTAGTTCTTCTTCTAAATGACTTAAAATAATTAATATCATTAAATAAATGTTAAGTTAAAATGATAGATCTTCAATTTCTTTGATTAATATACCCTTTTAATATACCACTTACCATTTATTATTTGAACAAGTGCTAATCCATACAGTATTAGAGATGATAACGTCAGCCAATGCAGCTTATAGTCAAACTGGACATCTGACTCAGCTGGAGCCTTAATGGCATTTATGAAAGCACTGCTTCTATGTTTATCTTACGGATGGTGGTTTAGATGCATGAAATATAAGGAAATGATGCTTTTGATAGAATAGGAATCTCAGATCTGATTCTATAACAGTGGCTAAAAAAATAGCACTGCTGAAGTGATCCTTTCCATTGACCAGTGAGTGGGGAAAACAGAAAATGTATCTTTTGGGTGTACTACCATGTAATTTACAGTAATTGGTTAAAATCTGAAATTACAACAGATCTGAAATATTTTTTGGTATATAATATACCAAGCACAGAAAGTGTAACCTCTATTAAACTGTGGAAATGGCATCATTCACATGAAAAAAATATTAAACAGATGACTTTGTTGCCTCCTTTTCATCTCTTCTGCCTTGGTTCTGTGTAGCAGCCACAACCACTCAGCAAAATCACAACCGTCTTGCAGAATAATTGATCAAGGATGGGTCTGTGACCTAAGTTGGTCCTAAGTGAGGGAAACTCAGAGCTTTTGATCAGTGGTTGGAGAAGAGAAACTATCTGTCTGTCTCCTAGAGGACGTGTTTTGTGGCCGGTGGGTGATACTATTTCAGCCAATTTGCTCCATGATAGACACAGGACTGAATATGAAATGGACAATGATGAGTCTAGAGCAGAGAGAATCAAAGAGAAATGGAGCTTAAGGTGGGATAAACATACCTGAAGCCAATTCTACCTCGAAATGTTTTGGTAACAAGAACCAAACCATTAGTAAGACAATGTACATTATATTTTCTGTTTCTGACAACAAAACTGACCTTATACATTAAACAGGTCTTCAAGACACTGAAACGACATTGTAGGATTGAAGCTCCCAGAGTCTCCCACAGTCACTTTAAAGATGAAACGGTTGTTGTGTATCCTGAGCAGCAGAGGCTTCTGAGACAGTGAAACCGTCACCAGGGAGGGCCTGGTAATGACAAGGCAGACAGAACCTTATCTCTGGTGGTGCTGCAGCAGTTTAAAGCTGATTGCATCTTTATATTTTACGGTCACTTATGCTGGATATATGGAGAGTTTTTCACTTCAAAATAAACTAGACTGTTATCTTCCTCCCCTTCTTGATTATTTTTGGCTAAATATATTAAATATTTATTGAAGTTACACATAACTGTGAATTATGAGTGATTGACCACAGCTATAACCCATAAAATATTCATTATCTATCTTTGAATTATTGATTGATATTACAAATGTACAGGCATCATAATAGAATGAACGTTTAGTATATTTTTCTACTGACAAGTGTTAAATAGAAATTCTTCACACACGTTCTTTTTTTCCCCTCATTATAGAAAACTGATAATACTATTAGTAAACTATATATTTTTTTATTTCTTTTGATAAGGTCTTGCCAGATATCAAGAATCCTATATGGAAGACTGATGGATTGGTAAAATAAGGTCAAAAACAACACATAATAAAAATAATAGCTAACAGTTACGTGGCACCTATTTTAGCACTTTCTGTGTGTCAGCTCGGATACTCCTTATGACAGCACCAAAAAGTAAATATCTCCACTTTGGAGATGGAAAAGTTGAGACACAGAGAATCAAGTCGCTTGCCCAAGAATACAAAGCTTGAAGGTGGCAGAGCTGGGATTTAAACCCAGGCAGGCTAGCTCCAGAGCCCATGCATTTAACCATTACTGCCCACTCTGCTTGTAAACCTAGACACAAACAGATATTGCAGAGCAGACACCTGTATAAGGCTAGTCTTTCTTGGAGCTGATCATAGATTGGAAACTGACATTGTGAAAAGGAAACTGACATTGTAATTTTCTAACTAGAGATGTAATAAGAGGATATAAACTGTTTCTGTATTCTTAACTTTGACTCACAGGAAGTTTGTGGTTCTTCAGTGAATGCAAGTTCGAAAGAAAGTGACCAAGTCCATTTTAATTAGAATAGACACAGAAGGTAAATTTTGGACTATTCAGATGTGGGGAAAGTTTTCATTAGGATAAGTATGCTCCAGAATGGATGCTTCTGAGGCACTCGACATCTGACCCTCAGGTGCCAGCAATGCCAATGAGAAAACAGGTGGGAAGGCATGGAAAGCACCCATTCGACTTTATAGGAAGCCTTCTATCTTTAGATTTTACAAGATCATGTGGTGTCAACTGCCAATTTATACAGTTTTAGGAACTGTGAGTGAAATTCCGGTTAAGATTTCTGCCCCAAGCTGTGTCCAGGTGCCTATTGAATATCCACATGTGATGCTGTGGATTTACTCTTTTGGCAAATGACGTCACATAAATATTCCCACTTAATATTTAAGGCTTTAATTGGCTCTATAAATTAAAATGAGTTAGTGTTTTCCTTTAAATGCACTTATTCTTATTATAAGCATTTTCTAATTTTGTATAAATATCTATCTTCTCTGAATATTTTGCTTGTAGTAAAATGCTTTCTAACTCTAATTAGTATATTAATTACCAATGGATTGATAGGACTGTTTTCTATTGACTACTAAAACTTATTGCCTAAGCTATTTATCTCAGGCTTGCAAAATTAAATAAAAATTACTAGCCATACCTGAAAAAAAAAGTGAGATGAAGCCTGGCATAATCCTCGATGTCTCCACACCTCACCGACCCCATCAAATTTAACTCTAATCCTATATATACCTCAATTATGAACTTTCTCTATAAGTTCACCACCTTAGAGTAGAACATCATCATTTTCAAATAGATGATTGCAACAGTCTTATAATATATCCTTCTGCCTCTTTTGCTACCAAATCATATTCCTTCTAGTCATCGGAGTGATGATTTTATACATCAATCTTTATTCGCACTCTATAGGCTCTGAACACAGTCAATACCCCTGAGATGATACATAGAACACTTTGATTTGGTTTCTTGCCCAGTGACCAGAATTATCTGTCACCAGTCTGCATTTGTATCCTTTCTTTCTGAAAGGCATCCTGTAGTTAATTTCTAAATACTTATTCCTGCAAAAAGAGGCTACTTCACTCTTTTTCACTGTGTGTGTGTGTGTGTGTGCGCGCGCATGTGTGCATGCACACACAAACATATTTAATAGGGCATTGATATTTTTATGGCTATAATTATATATTATGGTGAAATTTGTGATTTGGAATATTTATGGGATCTAGGATATATTTTCTGTGAAAGATCTACTTCTGATGTGACCAAATCTGAAACAGTCTTTATTTTTTGGTGCCAAATTTTAAGGAAGGAATAAATCAACAGCCAAGGCATGAAGATATATATATATATATATATATATATATATATATATATATATATATATATATATTTACATTATATTATATATTATATATATTTAATATATATAATATTTACATAAATTATAATATATAAAATATATATATTTATATTATATTATATATTATATATATTATATATATCTATATATATATTATATATGTATATATATATGAGAAGTCTAAAAAAGATTTCTCTGGCTGTGCTCATGATAACTCTCATCAATTGCTGAAGGCCTGTTTTGTAGATGAGATCTTTGGCTAAATTTGCGTAGCTTCTTTTTGTATAACTTAAGTAAAGTCTGTAGGGACAAATGAATATAGAAAAACATTTCAACTTAATAAGCTGCCTTGTGAGGAAGTGTTAGCGTGGAGACTCTTATTTAAAAAGGGAGGTGGGACTAAAGCAATTCCCCACACCTACTTTCAGTATGAATATTCTTTTAGTATTTAATTCATTTTTCATCTTAAAATGGTGTATTTTGACTACCTCAGTGTGTTAATCAGTGCTTCCATTCTGGAACCATCAACAATCAGATAAAAAAAAAATAGATCTTCATCTACTTTTTGAGATGCAGAGCTTGTGGACCTTAATATCTTATTTTCTATATTTTCAGATTGTGATCTAACAAACACTGTATTTCCCCCCCTCATGCCATGTGACTAATAGTGTATATAAAAAGGTAGCTAAATAAAAAATGAAGACAGTGTCTCCATTAAATTCTAGTATTTCCCATTGACTTTTCCAGTTGTTTTTAAATAGCATTGATTGTTAAGCTGTAAGTACAGCATTGCTAAATAAGTCTTTTTTGATGGCTGTTAGCTTAAATTTTCCTTATTTCATATTATTTTAGCTTTATTTTGCATATCTAACTGTATATACTTTTGGTATTACTATATTTTAATGAAGAGATAGTTCCTTATTGAAATAAGCATTTTAGAAAACAGGAAATAATACAGAAGTAATTTCAAAGTAACTTTTATTTCTTCCACTCAGTCACAACTCTTAACAACAATTAATTTTGTTATGTTTATTTTTTGGTCTGTTTTCCTAGGCACATATATTTATTTTTAAATTGTTGCGCTCTCACCTTATTTATAAATTTTCATACTCCTCTTTTTAGTTAACATTATATTGTGTTCATGATTACATATCATTAAAAAGTTTTCACAAATATGTTTTTATTAATCCACAATTATTGGAAACAGAATTTCTGAGCAATTTGGTTTTTAAAATTTATATATAAATGCTTTTTATCAAGAAGAATGAATAGAAAATGCCTGTTCAATAATTACCATTCTAATGAACGTGGATAAATATAATTAGACACAGAGAAATTGAGGAGAGAAATTTCAGTCAGCTCAGACCACGCAGGATGTCTCTGATAAAATGTCCACCATCCACTGATTCCTTCCTCTGCATTTACATTAATTTTAACCCTGTCTCTCACCTTTAAACCTCCTTTGTTATTAACCTACGACTCTTTCTCAAAAATTAAATCACTTGACCTATTTTTGTTCTTATATCTATGTTGACCTATGTTGCTTATATCTCATATTATTAAGCGGGGTTTTTCTTAATTCTGAGGTTTTAAATTAAGAATAATTATTAGACCATATTTTTTTTCCTATTGCTCAATAAAAATAGAGAAATCACTGGAGATTTAAAAATTGACTCATTCTTGTCTGCCTTACAGGCTCTGAAAGCAGGGCTGCACACTTTATTTCATATATCTTGGCAGCTTAGCACATTGCAGGCACTTATCCAATGACATTTAATAAAGTGCCATAAGTAATTTTTTGTTGTTTTTTTTTAACTTGCTGTTAAAAATGAAGGAAGAGTATAGAACAAAAATAAATTGAGAAAAATGAGAACATGAGTAGACAAATGAAGTTGGCATGTGGATGTTTTGCTGCATCTTTTTAAACATATTCACCTTCATGGGTTCTGCAAATGTGTGAATCCATCCAACTAAAATGCATAAGACAAATCAACTCAACTTAGATCATTTCTTGTAAAGCTAAATTAGGCTAAATCATTCCTCTTTTAATTTAACAATTCACAAATTAAAAATAGTATGGGTAAAATAGATAGTTTTACATTATTTTAAAAATGAAAATAACAGTGTGTTTAAAAAAAACAAACCTAATATAAAATGCTTAGAAATTCTTTTGATTTACGAATGCAGTTTGGAAGTAGTCTGGCTTCCTTATTAGTGCAATTAATCCAATTCACTGGGGAAAAATTTGGAAAGTGTAGAAAATGAGATCATTTGCACTCATCACCTAGAAATAAGCAATGCTAATTAAAAAAAAAATCCTTTGTCTTTTATTCATTGTCCACGAAAGAATGTCCAACTTAAGAAAATGTTTTGTAGGAGTTTATATGAGCTAAACTGAGAATTGCTGGAAAGCAAAATCCCAACAGATTGATAAAATGATCTTAAGAATGACAGTTTAGCGCTATTTTATACATCAGATTCAAAAGAGGAGATGTAAGAGGGTTACATAAAATCCATTGGTGGTATATTAGGGAGGTGGGAGAAAACAAAACAGGGAAATCTCTGGGATTGGATAAAAAATAAAGCAGAGAGACACATACTTCTTTTACATTGGTGGGTACAGGATAGTTAATAATTAACATTTACAGTACAGAGAGATGGTATTTGGGGGAACAAGATAACAATGAAGAGTTCTGTGGTTCTCTGCTCTGGTGTGAGGTTTTGCCCTGAAGGGTCTGGAAAAGGGGATTACTTTGACATTTCAAAAGTATGTTATCTTAGATGAAAAAAAGACAAGACAGTCTTACTTAAGGTAGACTGACCTTTGTCAAGGAAGCTACAGGCCTAGGACGTGACTACACCCCATGACCCGCTTTTAGTTGGGAATTTTTATGTTCAGATCATCCTATATGGTTTCTTTCAGTCTCTGAGTTTGTATGGCCTGCAATGCTGGCCTGCTCTGAGCTTGTCAGGTTTAGTATGTGGCCCCTTTTTCATCTGCTTCATATATACTGACACTCATTTTTCCCAATAAAATTGAAATTGAAATATATATATATTGAAAATATATATATATATATATATATATATATTTCAACTTGATATATGTGTATCAAGTTTATATATATATATATACACATACATGTGTATATATATATATATATATATATATATATATATATATATATATGGAGAGAGAGAGAGAGAGAGAGAGAGAGAGAGAGAGAGAGAGAATATAAGAATATTGAGTATATTCTCATGACTTTATTATTCAATAGTCTTGTATACTATTTTAGAAATAACCCTGATTTCATATATTAAAACCAGGATCAGTCTGGAAATGATCTAAATTTTCATTTTCATTTAAAGTGTTTTAAACCTTCAAGTTTAAGGTATTTCAGATCATATATTTTAAAAAAAGTAAGATGAATTTATGATACTTAACATGTCAAGGGCCATCTTCAACTATTTGGTGGTAGGGATAACTACTATTTGGTAGTAGGAGCAATTTGAGCATGGAAGGGGAAGTTCGTCTTTGACTGCACTGTCCAGTCATGCCCTAAGACAGATAGGTATGAAGAGTGAAACAATCAGAAATGTGTGTTTATTGCTAATGGTAAAAACATGAAAATAAAAAAATAAACAAATTCCAACACACACACACACACACACACACACACACACAGAAGCAATACCAGTGAGCGGGTGTGAGTCACTTACACAGCCTGATGGAATTAACATAAGCTATTCACGTGATAAGACAATCCAGTAGCAAGCATTTTCTGCATATATAAAAGTGATGTCTTTTTCCTACGGCCTAGGTATCTCAATATTGCGCCAACATTAGAATTACCCACCGTGTTTCTAAAACATGTAGTAGTCCAGCTCTACCCCTCAAATTGGTCTGTAGTGGAGCCTGAGAATTAGTATGTTTTAAGAATTTTCCTAATGGGTCTTAGTTTTAACCAGGGATGGAAGTACTGGTTAAATGAATATGAAATTTTAAGATTAGAGCAAGTGAAATATAATTTTTCTTTTTCTAATTAAAGAACGAACGGAAGGAATAAGATGAAGGCAATTAACAGGGTAAAATGCAATTTTTAATTTTTCATGTTCACCTGGGCAGATGCCATCTATGCAACATTTAAAATGAACACAGAACATGTGTCTCTAGAAAAGTTTAAATTCAATCTGCTAGCTTTTTCTAAATAATATTACATATATGTTGACATCTGTTCTTTATTTATGGAAAAATCCAAAATGCAAATAATTTGCTTTTCATATTAAAAATAAATCTATACATGTATAATGGAGATGGTTGACCTCACAGTCTCTTATTTACCTACCAATGGCAAACAAAATAATCATTCAGCTTTGTGATGTTGTAAAAATATTCCAAAATAAGTATTTTAAAATTTACATTTTATATCTTGCACAAAAAGATCTTCATCTATTTCAAATTTGTGAACAGAGGTAAAATAATTAAATACTTTTCTTTTGGTTAAAACTTGATTAAATCAACTAGCTGTTTTAAGTTGTGTTGATGGAAATTAAATCCTTCCTTAAATAAAGATAGTAAAAATGTTCCAAGCTGATTCTAAATCCACTGGTAAATTCCTCTATAATTAACTTACCTGAAGTAAATTCAGAATGAAATTTCCTTTCTGGCTTCTCTACCACTGGCAAGAAAAATAGCACCCAAGCTGATTATCCAAATATTGTTTGCCTATATTTTATTTTAAGCTTTCTACCTAACATAATTTCTATATGTTTTATTTAGCTAATAGATCTTGAGTATTAGTGTTTATGAGGAGTTACTTAGAGTTGTTGGTTAAAAATTCAGATTCCTGGTCTCCAACTGGTGATTTGGAAGGATGGAGTCTAAGAATCTGCATGTTTTAAACAAACTGCTCTGTCAATACTGAGGTAAATAATAGTGGCTCTCACTTGAGGAAATGTTAATCTTGTCCTTATTCCCAGATGTTTTGGGAAGATGACTCTGTGAAGTATACTTCACATGTGTTTGGAGGAAAATCGTTTGGTTGTTACTTTCTTCCCCCTTGCAAATCCAGAGCTATCCTTAATAAGGAGCGGTCCTGTGCCCTCTGATTTTTAGGGCAATTCAAACTTTTTCCTTTTCCCTAAGTATTTAAACTTTTTCCCTGTGTTGATGTACTTTATATCCAAAATGTAAAGCCTTTAATCTGTATTAGAACTAAGGCTTACATTAGAAATACCCAAGACAATAATGTATCTATTTAAATTTACACTTAGGTTTAAATAAATGGATTTTTTTTTTTTTTTTTTTTTGGAAAAAGAAGTTCAATGGGAAAAGGAGTATAAGAGTGTAAGGGTGCTGACATAAGATAGTGGGAAGATGTGGGGATAGGAAGCATGGCTCAGCAAGCAATGTCTTCACACAATGAAGAAACCATGCCATCTAATAAATTTGCTCCATTTTGGGCTTAGCATTCTCTACCTATCCATTAGTTCCTGAGGACAGTGTCTCCTTTATACTTCTTTGAATTTTTCTAAGTGTGTGTGTATGTGTGTATGTGCGTGAGTGTGTGTGTGTGTGTGTGTGTGTGTGTGTTTATGTGTGTGTGTGTCACCTAAAAGGAAGAAACCAAGTACCTGATTTTAAATGATAAAGCCTTTGGATCATGTTAAACTCTTTTCTCTCCTTCTTACATCCCACCATCATTTCCTTACTTATCACTCCAGGCATTTTCTGCCTGGTCTCCCTAATGGAGTCTTTTTTTCTCCTCAAATTAGTCGTCCATATCAAAAGCAGAGTTATCCCCCATTGCCTACAATAGCATTCTCTGAATTGTGTTCCTGAGGACACGTATTTCTAGAAAATGGAATTCTACTTAAATTTGTTTATTCAAATAAGTTTGGAAAGTAGTTTCTTTTCTTTGTGACTTCTTAGAGCCTTTATATGCAATGTACTCTCCAAGGAGATGAGCTATTCAGCACTTCCAAAACTTAGTGACCAGAAGTCCATCTTTTTGTGGAGCATTTCTTGACCTTTAAGAAGAACAATACATTTCTTACCAGGGCACGAAAGACCTCGCAAGGCTCTCTTAACTGCCTATATATCTGTGTTCTCTTTCATCACTTTCTCCCATATAGGCCACAAACAGCAATGCTGAGATTATTTTAATTTCCGAGACATGCTATACTCATATGCCTGTCAGTGTTTTTGCAAAATCAATTGCTTTGCAGAGGCAATTGCTTTGCCTGGAATGTCACCTGCTTTCAGCTATCACTCCAACATTTACTCTTCTTTCATGTCTTTGTATTTTTACTTCTTTTGAGAAACTATATTTATTATGTTTCATGTTATCCTCCTCTTGTCACTACATTTCATTATATCTGTTGTGTCTTCATTAGAGCACAAAACAGTCTGTTTTTATATGGATACTTATTCTTTCTCTAAAGTGAGCTTCCTAAAGCCAGTAACTATTCACCTTGTTTTCCCAAGAAAGCTGGTCCTCAGTATATGCTAAATAAATGACTAAGTGTAAAAGTAAATCTTCAACTCAACTGATACTTGTTTGTTGGCCAGACATCCTGAATTAAGGTGAAGTTTGCCTTTATATGACCTCTAAATTCCACTTGAATCCAAATTAGTATTATAAGAGCATAGTAGGTTTCATTCCACATTATTCTCATCTCCCATTCAAATATACACTTGTTTCAACCAGTGCTGTCTTCTTGGAGTGCCCACTGTGCTTCTCCTGGACACAAAAGAATGTGCTGTGTTTGAGAACAAATGAGTTATTCCATATAGGATCCTGAGGTGGAACACTTAATATGACCAAGAAGCTCTCCTTTCTCTTTTATGGTTTGGTTTCTTTAAAAAAAAAAAATCCATCTGAGAGAACGCTGAACCTCACTTTTATGTATATGTATATATACACACATATCAAATACATATAAATCTGGTACATCAGGCAGTTTCCCTTGTTATTTATATTTCACAGATGAGGAAACACAGGCACAAGAGATGAAGTAAATTGTGAGGGTGGTGCTATTAAGAAATAAGAATAGAATTAGATTCTAAACAGTCTGGCTCCTAGGATTGGCATTCCTACGCACTCAGATATGCTACCTCTCACTGTGGTCTAAGTCTGTAATATTTTTCAGGTCTGTGAGGAAGAATCACTGAGCAATTCTTAGAAGCAGGTATCACTTCATTGAAATTGTTTAAATGCTCTGTGAAAAAAAGAGTATTTTTTCCCCAAATTAGCTAGTTGGTAAAGAAATAACATAAATCCATAAAGAAACATACAGGTTATTAATAGGATAAAATGTATGTTTCCAAGTGTAATCATATGAACTTCTAATGTCAAGAAAGTAAACAGATTTTAAGTGAGGAGGAACACTGCAAGTCAGTTATAAAATATTTATTAAAAAATTTAAAAAATATAACTGGACTAGGTTTTATCTGAGACTCAGTGATCTTAAACATACTAAGCCAATGCTAAAAACTTTTACATGGGTACAATGGACATGTCTATTGGCTATAGACTTTCTAATCCTGATAAATCTTTTAATGAAATAGTAAGGTAATGCAGCTTCAAAAACATAGGGTGCAACAGTGATTGAAGAAGGATGGCAGAAAGTAAAACACTACAAGAAAAAGAGAGAATTACAAGTTATAAGATTGGGCCCTTCCTGTTCATTTATCTTATTGACCTATTGTCTATATATTAATAGTCTATATAAAAACAAATAGTAAGCATTTAATACGTATTTCTTGAACACATGCTTAAGACAGGAGAATGAAATAAATAAATGTGAAGAAAAGAGGAGAAAAGAACTAAAGTGGAAAATATAAATGTAAGGAGGCAAAGAAGGGGTAATAAAAGCAGCTAAATCACAGAACACTAAATGTCAATGAGAAAATTTAAATTATCATCTTATTTAATTACTACCATGGCCTATGTGTAGATGCTTTCATCACGTTATTATAATACTTATAAGAGTCAGATCAATGATTCACACTCAGATATGAAGCATCAGAGTCAGTGTTCTAACCATTACGTATATTACTTCAGAAAAGAAGAGGAGCCTGGGAGGCAACCGCCTTGAGATAGACATCAAATAATGGTATGCTTCTCAGAGTTGATTTTTGTACCAGTTCCAAATAACTCCAAAATTCATCGGCTTAAAGCATCAAGTATTTATTATTTTACAGATTCCATGGATTAGGAATCTAGGTGGCTTAGCTAGGTGCCACTGATTCAGGGTGTCACATAAGGTTGCAGTCAAGTCAGCCAAAACTAAAGCTGTCTCAATGCTCAACTGGGGCTGCAGAATCCTCTTTGAAAGTCACTTTCATAGCTACTACAGGCCTTCTTCAGAAGATCGTTTATTAGCTCACTCATCTGGCCCCTGGCAAGCTTCACCACCAAATTCACCATGTGGCCCTCTACGTAGGCTGCCTCCACCACAGGGCAACTGATAACTCAAACGAGAGATAGAGCTAGAGTTGTCCAAAATGAAAGCCACTGTCTTTTTATAATCTATTCTTGGAAGCAACATTTCCTCACTTTTGCATATTTTATTTGTTAAACTCAATTGATAGGTCTAGCCCATCATCAAAGTAAGGGGTTTACGGGAGTGTGAATACCAGGAGGAACGGATCACTGGGGGCCATTTTAGTGTGCCAACCAAAATTGTGATGGGTTTGTTAGATATTGTTCATTTTGCCTGAGTCATGTTTCTGATATCTTCAGGATTTTAATATAAGATGTTTGGAATTGAAAGAGTTAAGTGTCGATTAAATCTAACTTAATTATTCTAAAAATTAGAGTGTCAAAGACTTATTCAATGTGATTTTCCCTATGGTATCATTTTTAAATTTTGTCACAATGAAAGAACGTGACAATTTGTCAGATATCTCAAGACTAAAAATAGGATAAAAAGATTATAAAAAATCTGGATGTATTATTTTGTGAGGTTGACAGGTTTAAAAAAAACAGAAAAATGTTAGTGCAAGGAAGCATCTTACACTAAATGATTTACTGAATCATTTTCATAAAGACAATTTAGCATAAAATGAAAGATAGAAGTGTAGTCATATTTCATGGTGGCCTTTAGAGAAATTTAATGGAGTGAAATAATTATTGTTTCCTTGTGACAGACACTAATTAATATTCATGTACAATAGTCATATAGCTTAGAATTTGGGTAAAGTGTGATGAATACCATTCATTTTAGGGGATCATTGATCAATAATTATGTTTTGAGGCCCTTCTGTGTGTAAGGCTCTGTGGAAATATAAATGAGATCCCTGAACTCTCCTGGGTGGCAATTCCTTCATTTACACACTTATTCATCAAGATGGTAGTAGAGAACCTATTATGTGTACTGTAGTACTTGTTGGAGAAATAATAGTCAGATGGAAAAAAAGATTTTAAACAATCCATCAGTCTGATTCCTGCCTTCCAGGACCTCATGTTCTTGAATATCAATCTAAGTCGTCTTTGTATGTTTTATAACTCATTGTCAGCACTTTGTTGTTAGTGGAAATTTAGTAGACCCATGCTGAATTATCTATTAAGCTTCTTTCAGTTCATCAGTGTGCTATACTCTGTGTACTTTCTGCCACCCTTCTTCTGGAAGATGCCTATTATTTTCAGTTCTTAGTTTAGAAACCATTTCCACGGGGAACTCTTCTCTGATCACTGCAGGCTGTGTGTCTTGCTCTTCTTTTGGCTCTCCTAGACGTCTGGACTATTCTTCTTATATTGTTAGGTGCTCACTTTCTTTTTAAACCCATGAATCCCATTCAAAAGTAAGCTGGCATGAGATAAGCAGGCATGGCTCATCTTGTTATCATTGCATTCCTATCTGTTCGACAGTATTTTATTTAGTATCTATAATATGCCAAGCACATCTCTAGACACAAGAAAAATAGCAGTGAATAAAACATAGATTCTGCTTCCATAGGGCATATATTCAGTGACATGAGACCGACAATAAATTAATAAATGTATACTAACTTGTGTAGTACTAAATGTTGTGGAGACAAAGCAGGGTAAAGGGATTGGAGATAAGGGAAGTGTCTTTTAGATAAGAAGACAAGAAGCCTTCTTTGAAGTGATGATATTTGAGCTGAGAGCTAGAGGAAGGGAGGGAGGAAGCCATAGGGACAGAGTGTTCCTGCAAGACATAGAATGGGTACAAAGGCTTGAGTGCATTGATGTACTGAAGGAGCTATAAGGAGGCCAGTGTGGCTGGAGCAGAGTGGTGGTGGACAGTGGAGCAGAGAGTGTTAAGATGTGAGGTCAGCAAGATTTCCAGAGGTGAGATCACACAGGACTTTGCCAGCCAGAATATTCCTTGTACCTAGCACACAAGATTGGTGTTTAATGGGCATACTTGAGTATTGTTAGATCAAGGTTCAGAGTATAAGAAAAAGTATTGTCTAATTATATATTATTAGTACTATCATCATTAAATAAATTTGAGTAATTGATCAAAAGATTTTCTGCACATTAGAATCACCCAAAGGATCTTTTAAAAAAGCTGATAGTATGTCCCATGGCAGACACATGACATCAGGATCTCTATGGGTGGCATCGTATTTTGAAAGCTCCTTAGGTGATTTCAGACAAGCATGAGAATTATTAACTTAGCTCCATGGTTCTGGAAGTGTGCCCACCAACAGCAGCACAGGAGATAATTAGAAATACAAAGTCTTCGGCCCCATCTCATACGTACTGAATCAGAAACTCTGGGGGTAACATTAAGAAGTTTGTGCTTCACATGTGTGCTAACATTGGAGGACCACAGTCTTAGAGGAATGGGGGACATGAATGCCAAACAAATGATATCTTTTGTGACTTTAAATGTAGAAGTCCTGTTTCTATAATATGTGTGCACTGGCAAGAATACCTAAAATTTTACCATTTAAGAATTATTTGTTTGGATTAAACTTTCTCTCCCTCATAGCCCTTAGTTTAAATAAAACATTCCACTGGGTAAAATATCAAGCCAGGATTACTCATTAACACTTTAATATAAATGAGCTCATTAGAATCATTTAGCTGATAGAATAGGCCATTTTGAATATAAGAATGGCAGAAGCTAGAAAAATTTTCTAGAAAAGGCTGGAGATGGGATGATGGTACAATTTTTCTATTGTGTCAAAAGTATGATTAGTAATCATTAGTACTTAATGAGGTTCAGAAAGTATTTAATAAGATTTTGAAACAATCTAAATACAATTTTTCAGTATTTTTTTCAGGGATTGTTTGAGAAATGTGTTGACTTCTCTTTTAGTTAATTGTACATGTGATTCTGTATTATCTAAGTCTAAAAATAATGATTTAGACATTTGCAAATTTAAAATTAACACCAATATTTAGTATATAAAATAATTTAAAAGCAGAAGATTTTCTCAGATGCTTTTTTTTCTTTCTTTTTCTTTTTTTAAATTAAAGTCTTTCTGCTTGGGTTTCTATCTGGCATCATTCTTCAAGCAATTTCCATATGGAAAAATCTCATCATCATTCATCCTCCTTGAAAAAGGTACATTTTCTTTCATAAATCCAATATTAATGTGTACATTGAAGCTTCTTTTTTCTTTCCCCTATCTAGGGATAACAATGAATGAAAGAGAGTAAATTATATAGCTCAGAGGTGCTGCTGAAAGCCTGAGTTTGAGCAATATGCTAATTCTGGTTTTAAGTGTTCTTATCAATCCAGCGGGCTCATTCAGATTCAAGAATGTAGTGTGAAAGTCTTTTGTTGTCCTGCTACACAAGTTTTCTCTTATATAGAAAAAGCAGCCTTTTCATAAAGGCTTAACCAGAGGCGATACCTGATATTGTCTGCGAAGTGCACACAATCTTTGAAGCACTTGAATAATATTAGGATCTTGGCTGAGAACGGGGGAAAAAATAATCTATAAAAATAGGGATAATACAATTTTAAAAGGGAACCTTTACATGCCAGAGGATTTCATTCAGCTTGGTGACAAAGGACTCCAAGTAGCACTTGAGATGGAGAAAATGCAAATGCAGAAAGTATGTCTTGGTATCACCACTTTGTGTACTCCTGTTCCTGATCTGACTGATGAAAGCATTGCTGAGATTTTTAAGCGAACAGTTTCCCTCTATAGCATTCAGCCAAGCAATATGCTTTCTTAACTTTTCCTCTTGTTTTTTTTTCCAGATGAATCCACACCCTTGCTGGGGAGGTGAGTGTAACCTTTACAATGTTGTATTGCCCTCCTGGGAATCCTTCTCCTGACAAAACAACGTTTCCTCAAATGTCAAATTCCTCTCATCCACTGTTTTTGCATCGGAAATAAACTTTAGCAAAACTAGAAAGCCTTTTTTTTTTTTCTCTTCCCATATTTCTTTTCAGCCCACTTAAAGCAGTGCCATTTAGTGGAGCGCTACATAGTTTGATGTCTTCAGTCTGAACTCTCCACCTATAAATAGTATAAAACTGTCAAATGTCTTTCCTCCTTTGCATATTTTTGAACGCCTTGTTGTTGTAGTTTATCACCCCTTGGCATTTATTAGAAAACATCAGTGGTCTAGTACTTTGTTACTGGATCATAATGGACAAGTATAAACGTGCCCTTATGCTAATATCTCTTCCCAAAGTTAAAGTAAGTTATCCTAAAACCAATATAAAGGTAATTTTTATGTAATATAAAATAAAATCATTGTATTATGATTGAAACTACAGAGTTAATGAAATAGTGAAATAACTATTATTTCCTAATTTAAAATTATGTACCTGTGCTTCCTGTGGTCTGAAAGACCAGACCTCGCATTCTTACACTTATAGAATTCACAAGATACATACATGATACATGTACACATAGACAAACATATTTTTCTCACTTTTTATCTTTTTCAATACACATTGTGCATAAAATACATCGGGTCTTAATGCCTGTCACATATTATCCACATAGTTACTCACTATTTTTTGATTTAACAAGTATTTATTGAAGGCAGGGTTCTAGTTGCTGTGGACATAGATGCCTATGTGTATAGATGAGTTCTGTGTGATCAGGGATCCTACTTTCTAGTGGGTGAAGCAGAAAATAACAAAGTAAACAAATAGAAAAGATAATAAAAGGTTCTTAGATGGTAGAGAAAAGAACAACAGAATAATGTAATAGAGATTGATTGTGGATGCTCCATTGGATTAATAGATACACGTTTGTCTATAAATGGTAAGGCATTTGAGGTGAGACCTAAATGGTGAGAATGAACCAGTGGGGAAAGTGTGGCAGAAGAGGGAATGCTTGCAAAATCTGTAGGTGGAGAAGGGCTAGCCATGCTCAAAGAAGGCTGTTGTGGTTGGAATATAGTGATCAAGGTGGGAAACGTTATGAGATGATGGTAAAGAGGTAGTAGGAGCCAGACTCTGAGGGCCGTGTGGGCCAAACAGTATTTTGGGTTTCAGTCTGTGAGCAACAGTGCATATTTAAAGGGACTTATATAAGTTCCTCGGTGATGGAAAATAGTCTTGGACAAGAACTTTGAGAACAGACATACCAAATATATATTTTAAAGATAGAACAAGATTGACTATTCACAATTCTCATACTGATTTACTTAACTGTTCCCTTTAGATAATCTAAATATAGCACAAAGGATATTCCTTTTGAATGTCTAAAATACTAACTTGGAACTGTAGGGACTAAAAAAAGTGATAATTTTCCTCCCACCTTCCAGGTTCTTTTAGCTAGGCTAATAATCATATTAATAGAGACAGATAAATAGGAGAAAATCAGATTTTAATATGTGTGCACAAGGAATTCACATAAGCACGAAAATTCCAAAGACAGTGAGGCAAAATTGGGTATATGTATCATTTTGGATAAGGGAAACGGGTAGGTAGAGGTCTGAGATTTTTTCAACAGTGAGAATGGGTGATTTACAGGTAATTTAGGAAAAGCAGAACACACATGGCAGGTCAATTTTTGCTTCAGTGGATAATGTAGTTACCAGGTACCTGCCTGCAGCCCTCTTATCCACCATCCTCAGTTCAAATGAGCCTGAGGCAAACAGGGAACATCCTAAGGTTTTCTTCCTGGAGTAGGCCTTTCTATCTGAATCTTTTAGGTAGGAAGTGGGGAGGGTCAAAGGTTCTTTCTGAGTCTTTTGTTTTCTAAAAAACAGCTTAAAATCAGTATCTCCAAAGGCAAAAATTTGATCCCTTTCAGAACAAAGATTAGTTAACCCTCAAGGAAATAGTTTGATAAAAATTAGTTATTTAATAAAGATAGTGGCAAACAGGCAAAAAAAAAACCTTGAAGACTGGAATATTTCAACATATACATATTAAGTTTAGTTTCCTAAATCATGAAGGAGTTGAAATATTTCACCAGGAAAGATATAATTTTACACACACACACACACACACACACACACACACACACACACTTGTGTTTTATATCCACCACATGTTAAGGAGTGAAAGCATCATCGCCTGGCATTTTGGCTATTTTAGGAAGTATTTGGTTCTGTTAATGGACTGAATTTTTGTGTCCCCCCAAATTCATGTTAAAATCCCAACTCCCAAGGTAATGGTGTTATAAAGTAGAACCTTTGGGAGATGGTTAGTGCCCTATGAAAGAGGACCCAAGAGATCCCTTGCCACTTAAGCCACATGAAGTTATAGTGAGAAGACGGTCATTAAACATCGGCAAATGAGAAATTGTGATTTTAACTACTGACAGTCACTAAAAACAGCACATATTTTTTGGAACTTGGCATCATTGTCCAAGGGCAACATTAGGCTTATATTACCTGTAGATGATTGTCTGTGCACATTAGTTCAGATTGACAATCCAGGAAGAACTACACAATGTGTAAATAGAGGGCGCACAACTAGATGTATTAATTTGATAAATAAAAATATGGCTGCAGATAAAAGGGATCATGTGAAATGGATTAGAGCACTGGCTTTGGACTCAAAGAAACCTGAATTTAATTCATGGCTCCACAACCTACCTAATGACTGTGTGATTTTAAGCAGGTTGCTTTACCTCTTTGAGCCTCAGTTACTTATCCACATCATGTAAGTAATACCCAAAGGCTGTGAGGGAAACAGGAATGAAATAATACAAAAATGTGCCGAGCAGAGGTCAAATGAAAGATCCCCTGATGACTTTATTTGAAATTGTAATTCCTTTACCTCTCCCAATATTCTGTTTGTTTTTTCAAAATTAAAAAAAAAATATATATTGTAAGTGTGTTTTTTCAGGACCCATCAGCTCCAAGTCAAGTAGTTGTTTCAATCTAATTGTGGAGGATGCCCCTTGCAGTAGCCCATGCAGGGATCGAACCGGCAACCCTGGTGTTAACAGCATTATGCTCTAACCAACTGAGCTAACTGGTCGTCCCCTTCTCCCAGTATTCTTGATCTCTCTTACCTTGCTCTACTTTTTCCTTTTTTGTATAGCACCTTATAGCCTTTTAATATTCAATGACATTTATTTGTTTATTGTATTAATTGTTTATTGTGTCTCTCTTGGCTAATGTAAGTTTCACAAGAGAAGAGACTGTTTGTTTTGTTGACTGTTGTATTCTAAGACTCTTGAACAATACCTGACACATCACAAACACACATCAACATGTTGATGTAAGAAATGTCCAAACCTGTAGAGAGTTTTTATGAGTTTATTTGAGTCAAACTGACGACAGTTGCTGAGAAGCAAAATTTCAACGAATTGAGAAAATGCTCTGGAGAATGGTGTTTTTCCACCTTGTTTTATAAATTAGAATCAAAGGAAGGTTACATGAAATCTGTGGGTGGTAAATTAAGGGGGTGGAAATCTGTGGGTGGTAAACAAAGTGGGGACATTTCTGGGATTGGATAAAAAGTAAAATGGAGAGACACATTTCTTTTACACTAGTGGGTATAGGATAGTTAACATTTACAGCATATAGTCATGGTATCTGGGGAACAAGATAACAATGAGGGGTTCTTGGTCTCTGCTCTGATGTGGTGGGTATACCCTCAGGGGTCTGAAAAAGGAGATTATTCTGATATTTGAAAGGTATGTTATCTTAGAAGAAGACAATAGACAGTCTCACTTAAAGATTGACTTTTGTCAAGGAAGCTACAGAACTAGGACATGTCTACGTGCCATGACCCACTTTTAGTTAAGAATGTTTGAATTCAGACCGTCCTATGTGGTCACTTTTGGTCTCTGAGTTTGTAGGGCCCACCATGCAGGCCTCCCCTGAGATTGTCAGGTTTAATATATAGCCCCTTTTTCATCCACAAATGTATTCAATTGTTAAAGAACAGAATTCAACAGAATAAGTTGAAGATCTAACTGGCTTTATTAAGCAATACATGAACCAGCAGCAACTTATCTAGCAATTAGAAGGGCTTTCAAAGGGGTTGTATAAAATAGAAGGTTTTTGTAGGAAGAAGGGTGGGGCAAGGGAGATATTAACAAAAGAAAATAAAGAATTATTTTTAGGCCTTGATACCTTTTTGGGGGGAAGGAAGCTGTAAGGGTTTTATCATGCAGATTGCCTCTTCTTTCTACAGGGAATAGAGAGGTCCCACATGACTGATTTCCTCATCCGTGTGACCAAAAAATTTCAGATTGGTTGGTTGAAAATTTAACATTACAATTAGGTTAGTTATGAAGTTTGGGTTTGGTGATATGACTTAACAAGTGACTCCATTTGGCCTGTTGTTTATTTTCTCTCCTCCTCCTCCTTCTCCTCCTTCTCCTTCTTTTTCTTCTTCTTCTTTCTTCTTCTTTTTTAAACACAATTTCTATAGTAAAGTCCATCTAATAAGTAATAATCAGTGTTGACTCTTACTTGTACTCCCCTGGATTCTCACTCTCCTCTTGGAGAGGGTCAAACTCCCTGAACAGTGGAAAGAAAGTAAGGAGAAAAATCCAACTCAATGCTTCTCAGCCTCGGCAGTACAGGAGAATCACCTAGGGAGCTTTTTAAAAATCAAGATTTCCAGGCGGCAGCCTTCATCAAAACAACCAGAATGGGTAGGGATGAGAATCAGGCATCAGTATTTATTTATTTTTTTTATAGTTATATATATATAGAATATATATATGTATATATATGTAGACAAGCTTGAGAATGACTGATCTCCACCATAGACTGCTGCAGTTGCTACGGTTACCAACCAAATTATGCTGGTCAGTGAGACCCATCGTTTCCCAAGCCAGCTCCTTATTCCTGGCAGCAAAGAGTGGAAGGGTGATGGTAGGCCAATGTAAGAGTACAGTCCCTTGATATTTTCGTGCTACCAGTAAACAAATTGATGGGAGAAATAATATATTCAAGACCCAGAAGCTGAAAGAATGCAAACTCAATTGTAATCCTTTTTAATTCAAATTCTTGTCTATCATTATCTCACAGCCTCTTAAAATACTTGTTTATTAGACTTCTCTTAGATCTTCCCTCACATAAGACACTTCTTTCTCTGATTCAAATAAGTATATACTTCATCTGCATGTGATTTATCTCATTGCAATGCGATTAAGGATAATGTGTGGCCTCATTTTCAGGACAACCAGGAGTGGTGCTTATTCACCTTCACTGAAAACTTAATCCTCCTGGGTCAGCTGTTTTGTTGGTTATTCTCAGTCATATAGTCCAAAGAATGCAAAATACTCTTCAGTGCTGTTAGCTTTCCTCCTTGTTTTGTCTGTTTTACCACAAAGAATGAGTGAATAGTGCATTGGTTCACTTAATTTACTGTATTTCTATCAAACAAAATATAGCAGATTCCATTTCTTTTAAATATTGCCCACAAAACTGTTTAATATAATAGCTATCACCAGTATTACTATAACTACTAATAAGGGAAATGTAATTTGCTGAAGTTCATGGACTCAGTGACAGTAAAACTAGAACATGAGCATTTTGATGAAAGATGAAAAAAATTAATCCCACTTCTGTACAAATAGCATAAAACATTAAACTTTGAAATTTTATCTGGTTCCTATCCCTTCGTCATTATCACTGTTGATCAGATATATCTCCAGAAATAAGTGTAGCAAAGACTACAGCTCACCAAATCAGATTCCTCTTCTTCCTGATACATTTCCCAAATACACTTACAATTAAGTAAGCTCATGTGACTGAGTTGTAGCCAATAAGATTTGAGGAAAATTGATGCACACTGTTTCTAGGCTAGGCTCAGAAAACCTCCAACACACAATTTATCTTTTCCTCTATTGGCCAAATGTAGAAAACTCTGAAGCCCTAGAAAAGATAGGAACCACAAGACAAAATGTCTAGGGCATGACCACTTGGAGGGCTGACCACCAATCAAGGATTATCTACTTAGACTTCATGAGAGCAAGAAATACTTGTTATATAAAGCCACTGAGGTCTGGAGGTTTATGTATTATAACCACTCATCAAAAATTTGCTCTCTTGATAAACATATATTTTATTCCAAATAATGACAGTGCAATTTAAGAATGCCCAATAGAGTTTAAGAATAAAAGTGGCCCTTTTCCTAGATTTCTTGTATACTACGTTATTCTCTGACCTTTTATTATTGTGTTCTTTCTTTCTTTCCCTACTTCACTCTTCTCTAAGAAGACAACCTCCAAGGCAATCCTTACTTCTCTGTTCCATATTTTGGAAACATCTTTAACACTCAAGAACTAAAGTAACCTTTTTACTAATGCTTCACAAATGTATTATATCTAGCCACACCACTCTTCCAAGATTGGCTCACACATTTTAATTGCCTTAGATAATACCCACTTGGATATTCCTTAATTATATTGTATGTCTCCTTTGAACTTTGTTTATAGTCGACTCTCAGTATTTTGTACATCAACTTATCTTTTTACACTTCAAGTTTACTTTATTGCATTTTTTTCTGTATTCTCATAGTCCTGAAAATTTGCATCAAATTTAACTCATATCTTCTTTATCAAATATCCAATTTATCATTAGATTATACCATTTTTTCACTTGAAATATTTTTGATTTGCCCCTGACTCTCAAATCCTATTGCTACCCCCTTAAGGAAAGGCCCTATCACTACATAAATGAACTCATACAATCGTTCTTTAACTCACTAACTCCAGTCTGTTTTCCCACTGATTTATTACTAGATTGGTATGCCAATCTAGTAATGAATATTTTATCTATTCTACTCAAGAATTTCACACTTATTAGCTCTTTACTAATTTTAGAATGTATCTTCTTGAAATAATTCTCACCTAGCTTTATAATAAAACATCTTCAGTTTTTAAGTTGCCTGGTCACTGCATTTGCCCATGTTTCTCCTCCCTCTCTCCTCTTCTATATCTGTACAGTTTTTACTTTATTAATAGGGGTACAAATTGTACACATTCTTCTAGGTTTGGTTCATCATGTTTCAGTTTCTCCCTTAGTACTTTTCTTCAATGTGTTCAATATTTACTGTGAATAAATCTTGGAATTTGCTTTGTCCAGAGAACTCTCTGAGGGCAGAAACTCAGTGTTATATTCCTTTTATTATAGAAAATATATACACACACATGATAGAAGCAACAATACCAAAAACATAGCTGCTTTAGTATCTTTGCTTTCTCAAAAGCTTTCATAAAATTCTTCAGGTTTATATCCATTTTTGCAAGACAACCGTGACTTAATATGCTCTGTATCTACAAGAAATCACCAAATTCTTGTTTCTTTGGTGTGTACAATTAAAATGTTTATAAATTACATTAGTTATACTTTACTTCCACGAGTACCTTTCATATGTTATGTCAAACTGTATTATTTTTCCCTAAATCTCCAGATTATAAATATTCTCAACTCTTCTCCCTGATGAGAGATCTATGGGGAACTAGATTTTTTGCTTTTAACTCCTGGTTATTTCTTCTAAGAAATCATATTGAGAACACTCAAAATATGGCACCTAGAAACCTCAATCTCTGCAATTAAAACTAATGTAAGGTTATATCCTTATAAGTTCACAGAGCTGAAATAAATAAGCTTCCTAATGGAATCATTCATACAATTTAAAACTGTATCAGTCTAACTTTCTAGATTATATTCGACAGTGTTACCATGGCTCTGAGCTTAAGGTAATTATCAAAACATATTTGCAAGGCACTTTTCTTGATAAACCTATTTTTCTCTGTGACTTTTCAAATCTTGGAAGAAATTAATTCAGTGGAGGAGGCAAAGAGGTTGTAATTTGAGAAGTTTATTTTAAAAGTCCATGCTTAAAGGTATGACCTTAGCTGAAGAGCAACTGTAGGTAAGCAAAAATTAACTGCCCTTTAGTGCATTATCAATCGATACATGTTGAGGAAAAAGTATAATTAATAAAGACATAATTTTCAGTTAATTCATTTTCATCAGCTCTTGGTGCTACTGAGGCCAGATTCTGGGTTGATCTTTATATAAGATTAGTGAGCTGTAGAAACCATAGATGATGTCACCAACTCCAGTTTATTCATTAAAAGACTTTTATTAATAAGGAGACACTGACTGGGGTTGGAAGGAATATTTACCACATTCAAATTCATCACAAAGACTCGAAAGACAGATGAAGTACATTCAGTGTCTAGCACTGTACCTGTCATTTAAGGGGCTATCAATATGCTCTATTGAACGTGAATTCATTATAGGATGTCAGTGGTTTAGTCACCTCAAATGAAAAATAGCTCAAGGCAGGAAACATTATCTGAATGAAACCCCTCTTTATTAGTGGATTAAAACAAGTTGTTTCAGCAAATTTCAAAACTAGATGCGGAGATTCACATTAAGTAACTGGGTAGGCATACAGTTTTCTAAAATTGAGCTTCCTGTTATATCGTTATATTCTTGTTTATTTGCTTATATACACTTTCATTAAAATGGGTGCTGAAATACCAGGGGTGCCAAAAAAATGTATACACATAACTTGTATTCACCTTTAGTTATTGGTATATATTGAGTATTACAATTTTAATACCACTTTTTCCTTTCTTAAAAATGTGTACACATTTTTTTGGGCACCCTCTGCATAACGCCGTGCCAGACTGAGTGCTGGACAAATAATGATTTGAACCTCAGGATTGGAACTCTACCATGCAGTAACATAGAGACTTCAGACTGAGGTAACTGCAAAGCTTATTTGATAAGAACTATACCCCAGTGACCCTGGAGGGATTAGCTGAACCTTTTATTATTGAGCAGTCGAGAGAAATAATGAGAAGATAAAGGGAAGTAGACTAAGAGAAAGGCATTCACGCTAAGGAAAAAAATATGAACGGCTGAAACTAAAGTTCAGTTTTAGAGACCTTGTTAACTTGGCATTTCTTTTTAACTGGCGTGAAGCTTCTGTGTAGCATATGCAACGGTTTGCCTTTGTGTTGCATGGGCTGGCTCTATTGTTCAGTTTAACTCCAGAGCATATGTCAACTGTATCTGAACAACACCTTTGTTTTCTGTTATGTCTAACAAAGAATAGTTAAAGAAAATATGTCTAAAACATGAAAACTAGATTAAAAAGACATGTATTATTTTGATCCTCAGTGTGTTTACAATTTTTGATTTATTAGTTCATTACAACTGACACTTTCTCTTTTACAGCGTAATGACCTCTGCATATTAAAGGAGGAATTATTTATATCACATCAATAAATATTGAGCAAAGTACTTACTAGAATCCTTGGGGACTAAAAAGATAAGTGAGACACAAACTCTTTCCCCTAAGAGCTTACCATTTTGTGGGGGCCGAAAATCACTCTTCAGGTTGAAAAATATATACTGTACATGTCAAAAGGGAGATGGTAGAAAGTTTTGTGGGTGGGAGAGATTGTATTTAGCTAATGGGGGATCAGACAAGGCTTAAAGAGAGCAGCAGCATTTAAGGTACATCTTGAAAGAATAAATGACAAGTCAAAATGCCTGGGAGAGAGAGAACCATTGAAAGTTTCAGACAAAAGGCTCGTAGTAAACACCAAGGCATATTTAAGACAATTTAAGTGGTTCTGTTTGGGAAGGTATGCTGAAATACAACACAGAGTTTCAAATTTATTTTGAAAATGAGGAGAAATCTATTTACAGGTTTTCTTTTCTTAATTTTAAATTTTGAAGTACTTATGGACTCGTAGGAAGTATGTATATAGTACAGAGTCTCACGTGCCCGTTACTCAGCTACCCGAATGGTGACATCTTACACAGCTGTAGTATAGTATCAAAACCAGGAAATTGACTTCAGTACATTACTGTTAGCTGGAATGCAGACCTTATTCAGTTTTCACTTGTTTTTAAAACAGGCATTCATTTGTGTGAGGTGTGTGTGTGTGTGTGTGTGTGTGTGTGTGTGGTGTGGACAAAGCCCCAAAAAGCAGTTTCCAGGCTCTCGGCCTCACATAGAAAGGTGCTGGCTCAGGTAGTAAATGGCCATCGACTGTGATCAGATGGCCATCAGGTGTGGCTGGTTGGGCGTCAGCTGTAACCTGTAAGCCATTGGCCACTAATATAATTGCTATGGCTATGCTAGAAAAGGAATTGAAAGCTAGCAAGAGCGGATTGCAGAGAGGCGGATGCGCCTGCGAGAATATAGTGATATGACTCCCCTATAGTGATATGGCTCCATGGGTGTTCCTTTTTGGCCTCACCGTGTCCTGCGTTCTTATGTGGGGAGCGGGAGCAGAGACCCCGCCTGACGCCCCGCATGACAAATGGTGCAGCAAGCAGGGTCCCCCGCACGACATTGTATGTAGTGTATTTACTTTTAAATCGGAGGAATAATATAATTGGAGTTAAGAAGCTTTAAGAAGATTATCTGGCAATAGTAAGTATACAGGCAAGGTTGGAAGTGGACCAAACCAAAAATTATTTCCATAGTATAGAAAAGGAATAATGAGAGCGTGAAATAGACAATGCTCAGCACAGTGCTGGATACAAAGAAACTGCATAGTGAGTCAGATTCATATTTTCAGACTATATTTTTTCAATAATAATAAAAAAGAACCCAATCCCTTTTCAATCTGACAATGTGTGTACTGGCAGGAGTCAGAAGAATAATGACACATAGTCAGAACCCAGTGAGGTTCTCAGTCCAGCACATTAAACAACACTCTGCAGAAGACCAGTATACAAACATTGGAAAAGCAGGACAATTCTCATTTGGAATGAGGTAAATAGCACAGGTCAGAAAAATACCAGATCAAAATTCCCAGCCCACAATTGCCAATTAGAGTAATATTGTGAGAAAAGTGAAGAACCAGGTGTTTCTTGCCCTAACTTCTAGTAGACAGCTGATCATCGTTAAAGTGCTAATAGCTACGTGTAATTTCAAAATAAAAAATCTGCTTTTTAAATTCAAGACCTTTTAAAAATCGGCTATCCTGTGAGAATGTTCAAAAATAGTTTCTTACTGTTTTTAAAATTGAAATAAATGCTAAGATAATTTTTCAATATTTCAGTTTTCCTCCTTTACTCAATATAAGGATTGGATAACTTTGTTTCTCATATGCCTCAAAATCAATCTCCTGCGAAGGTCACTATTTGCTGGGTAGACAAACTGGGAGTTGCAGAACTTAAATAAGTCATTTGCTGGCTGAGGGATTATGAGTAAGTTATGTAAACATATTCTAAATGTTGATGACCTTGTCAGTAATATAAAAATGTTGGAGTCAAAGGGACCTTTCCATTCTAACACTCAAAAAAAAAAATCTGAATTTATGTATTCTCATATACTTTTTTATCACCGTCTAACTTTTGTTTAGCCTTTAGTATGATGACTGGTGACTGGCACATAATAATTCTGAATGAATTATTTGGAGAATCTAAAGTACAAAAACAAGCTTCTTTCAAGAATTTTAAGTAGTTTTTAGATCTTAAAAGAGTAAAATTGTGTAATCGTGAAATCTTTATAACTTTGCATTTTTGTTCTTTATTTTTGTGTGTTTAAAAATATTAGAGTCACTTAATCTCTTTTGGACTCAATATTTTTATCTGTATGCATGGAAACTGAGCTTTTAAAATTGTTTCTATTTCTAAAAATCAATGGCATTAATGAGTGGAAAAATTATGCACATCTCATGTAGCAGTATTTCAAATTAAATTCCACTTAGTTCCTTAACTTCTTGTGTAAGTTGGAAATGTACTTTTAATAAAATTTACTAAATAACACACTTAAATTAAATGTCTAAGCATTTAATCACATAAATTTGATAAGTGTAAATATAATGAAGTAAAAAGAAGAGCTAACATTTAGTCTTTTAGTAAATTTCAAGCATTGAAGTATCATTATTTTATGCAGGAAATCAAAGGCCATAGAGATTAAGTAATCCATCTAAGGTGACACATCCAGTAAAATGTTCAGTTAGGATTTTAATGCAGGTAGCTGGGCTCTGGAGCTAGGTAGCTAACCACCACCCTACATTGTATTTCACTGTGTGCCACTTCTAAGATAGGAAAAAAGCCCTCAGCAATAATTTTTTTTTTTTTTTTTTAAGGAGGTCGCACCTCACAGTGGCCCACGCGGAGATTGAACCGGCAACCTTGGTGTTATTAGCACCACGCTCTAACCACCTGAGCTAACCGGCAACCCAAAGCAGTAATTTTTGAGTTAGGTAACAGGGCAGTGATTGACATTTTCTGGGTAACCTTAAACAATAGCTTGGACTCTGAACTTTTACAGTAGTCACCAAGTTCTGACTCTAGAAACTCTATTGAACTGAAAATCTAATTTGCATTTGGGGACAATCCAACTGTCCCCATCTATATTCCTGGAATGCAGACAAGTTAATAATCAGAAATAACTTTTTGACTTATTTTATCTGAAAGGAGAATCTTTCATAAGTAGCCTGCTTACTGTTTTACCACCCAAACTGTTTTTTCAGTCTCTTTGATTATTTGTTCTGAATTGTCCCTCCTCTGAAAGATGAGAACGTAGCTGGCAAATTGTTTTGATTATTAATTGTGAGTCTGTTTTCAATGTACATAAAATTTTCCAGACACCATATGCTCCACATTTACTTGCTATTCAAGAAGGTAGATTTCTGTGGAGAAGTTTTAGGAAAACAGTTAAATATTTTATATATTTGTGAGTTTTCTACGAAATGTGAACCTAATTTTCATGATTTTTCAGATATGGCCTGTCTTCACAATATAAATAAGTACATAAAATAGAGTGATTCAATTCTATTTATGCTATTAAGTCATTTTATATAATGTTGTGTAAATAAATGAATCCTCATATATTAGCATGAAGAAACCTTTTTTATTTAATAAAAGAGTTATATTTTTGGGTTTTTCTAGCTCTCTAGTGCCGCAAGTAATGATTAAATTATTCTATGTTGACCATTTGGTTCTTATAAATATATGTAGTAATATAATACTGAATAGATTGTCTTGAATTTGAAGTTTAAGCTATTGACCGTGTCCTGAATTCAACAGTTTAATAGTAAAATAAAATTTAAATAAAAGCATCTGAGTAAAAAATAAGACAAAATAAGTGTCATTAAATTTATTTGCTTCCCTAGAACATTAGATCTCAAAATCGTTACATAGAAAAATAATTCCTTGGGCTCTTAATAAGTGTTTCTCCAAATAGGTGTTATTCCAAAAATTTTGAAAGACTAGTTAAATAATATTAAACACACTTCTTTCTGACAGACTTCTTATTGTCTTTACCATGTAATTTACTTAATTAAATTCTTTCCAAATCTAATTTGACCATTATTGAACATTTCATGGTTATAATGTTTCATGGAACCCTGATAATATTTAGATCAGCATTTCCCCAGTGCAGCTGGACATGAGAATCACTTAGTGATTGTGTGAAGCATATCCTTACCAAACGCAATTAAATTTGAGTCTTTGGAGGGTGGGAGCCTCCCAAAGATGTTTAGGTCCTAATTCCTAGAACCTGTGAATTTCTTGTAAAGCAAAAAATGAGGTAACAGGCGGGGTTAGGGTTGTTAATCAACTGATTTAAGATCATTCTGGTATGTCCAGGTGGGCCCAATGTAATCACGGGGGTCTTTCAATGTGGCAGAGGGAAGGAAGCCAATGAATCAGTGTCAGAGTGGTGCAGTGTGGGGGAAGTTTGCCCAGCCAGCCATTGCAGGCTTTGAGGATTGATAAAGGGGGCCACCGCTGAGAAGTACAGGTGGCTTCTTGAAGCCAGACGAGGCAGAAAACGGTATTTCCCCTAGAGCCTCAAGAAAGGAACACAGTCCTGCTGACATCTTGAGGTTCATCCAGAGAGACTCCTTTTGGACTTCTGACCTCCAGAACTGTAAGTTAATAAATCTGTGTTGTTTGGACTATTAAGTTTGTGGTAATTTGTTACAGAAGCAATGGGAAATAACACAGAGACCAAGCGTTGGTTGTTTCTAAGAGCTGCGAGGTGATCGATGTGCAGCCTGACTGAGAACTGTTAATTTAAATGAATGGCTGCTCACTGGCATCACCCAGGAAACTTTTTATTAAAAACTAATATCTGGCACCCACCACCAGGGACTCAAATTCATATTTAGAATATTAACTGGTTTAATCCCCATAACAACTTCATGAGATAGGCATCACTATTTTTGGAATCACAAATTATTTTTAAGTAAGTTATCAAATGTTAACCCAGCTACTAAGTGGTAGTTTCGAATCCCTGTCAGCTGGCTCCATCACGTTAACTTACACGCTTGTGTAGAACCCTGTTAGTCCTATTTTCAACATCATCATTACAATTATTGGCTATGTTCTGAGTTCCCCTTTCATGGAAAAAGCATGAAGTTAGAAATGAAAGGTGCCAGCATAAGAAAAAAACATTGATGTCAGTAACTTATGTATGGAAAACTCATGGTGAAGGCTAAGAATAAAGAATATAAAATCCTTCAATATTTAAAATTTTGGAAGTCTGAGGGATTTTTAGGGTGTGAATGTTACTAAATGTAGCAATATTTAGTGTCATTGAGAGTATTAATATATTTGAATAGAATTCATATTAATTAATTGAGTTTTGCTCTATATATTTTATTCACAAGAAGAGGTATATATTTAAAATTTTCTAATAGTAACATAAATAAACGTTAATACAGCAAGAGATAAACATTAATTGTCTGAGTATTTAGTAGGTGGGCAAATTTTCAGGATGAAATTCAATAAAATGTATTGCAGTGTATACATATGTTATGTACCATATGGAAAACCTGTCTGCTTGCAATCATACTTATTCAATTAAAAAATCAAAGTCCATTCAAAACTAACTGAAATGTCAACATACTTTGACATTTTGGTGACATACTTGGGGGAAGCACAAAGACACCAAAATAAAGCTATAAAATCTGGTAGAAGATTTATTTCTAAAGCATTAGATTTTTAAGAGTGAGAAAGGGAAAGATAAATAGCAAACCCAGTCCCCCTGTGTGTAGGCACTTGCCATTTCTGTTCTTCCACATTAAAGTTTAAAATCTTAGTATGTTAAATCTTTCAAGTTTTTGTCTTCTGTTTCTCTGAATATTGTAGTGGAAAGAGCACTGAACTAAAAACAAAAACATGAGTTGGTTGTGTGACCATGGAACCATAGCAGTTTCTCCTGATCTATAAAATGAGTATTTCACCTACTTTTTGAATCTCAAATGATTGTTAAAAAATCAAATGACAATACATGGAAAAGTGCTTTTGAAAATAGTAAAGCACCATGTAAATAATTATTCCCGGCAATTTGGACTGCAAAAGTTATCTATCCCTACATAACAAATTATCCCCAAACTTAGTGGTTTAAAACACTCGTTGTCTCGTGGTTCAGGCATACCTCTTTTTATTGCACTTGTTTTTACTATGCTTCACTGATGTTGCATTTTGTAAAGAAAGGTACTGCCTTCAATTTGTAAAGTTGAAGGGAAGACCCTTCATCAGCAAAAAGAGTATAACTCATTTTACTGTGCCGGTCTGGAACCAAACTGCGATATCTCCGAGGTATGCCTGTATCTTAGGTCGGAGATCTGCACATGGCTTAATTAAATCCTCTGCCTTAAGGTCTCTCCAAGGCTGCAGTCAAGGTGTTTGTTGTGGCTATAATCATCTCAGGGTTCAATTGGAGAAGGATATGCTCCCAAGGTCACTCTTGTTTTGGGTAGGATTCAGTTTCTTGCAGATTATTGGACTAAGAGCCTCAGTTTCTCAGTTCTTTGGCACACTGGCTTTTCCAATATGCACCTTGCTCCATCAAAGTTTGCAAGCCAAGGAGGCAAGAGAACTCATCTGTAACCAGATGAGCAATATGGAACTCATCTGTAACCTAACTATGGGAATGACAGCCCATTACTTTTCACTTACTCTTAATTAGAAACAAGTTACTAGGTCCATCACACACTTAAGGGGTGGTATCAACATGATGGTGCAATATCAGGAGGTGGGGATTATTGAGGGTCATCTTGAAAGCTGCCACTCACATGGACCAGCCTTTATTCCCTAAACGTCCTGAGCTTGGCTTTCTGAGTTATTGTTTGAGGATTTTTCTTTCTTTCTTTAGAAGTTCCCTCATATCCAGCTCAACCTTCAATGTCCAATTCAATCATGATCTCTTTTTTTGGGGGGGAATTCCCTTGAATTCTTCAGTTAAATGGAATCTTCCCAATATCAACATTCCCAAAGCATTTGGCATATATCTCATGTGTATCTCACATGCTATCTTCTGCTTTTGGTAATGTTAGTCATAACCTTTGGACCTATTCATTTATAAGGGCCCTAAAGGCAGGAATTGGGTCTTATACTATACCTCTTTGTGTTCTCCCATAAGGCAAAGGACATTAAAGACTACTACAAAATGCGCGAATATTTACTGAATCGAGTCTTTTTTTATTCAAAGGTTAAAATTGGCTGTATTTTGATCTTTCTGCTAAAGGGCTTACTTAAAGCCACAAAGAATCACTAATATCAGTTCTGAAATAGTCTCATTTCAGGAATTCCTGCCAGTTTCTTGTTTTTCAAAGTACAGCTGCGGTCCGCTCCTCTAATGTCCTGATTCATTGAGAGCATGATCCTGTAGAAAATAATGGAACCGTATGACCTCAACAGTAAGGTCCCAGATTTTCTGGCGCCTATGCATGATAAGTGTACACTTTTGTTTCAAGAGTTTTTCTGTGGCTAAACACATTCAGTTATTAAAATGTTCTAGAGCAAGCTTAATTTTCAGGCAATAGTTCCCTTGAGTATGAAATTTTAATAAGAAATCTTTCATTTACATTAACTTATTAAAAACTTTATGTAAGTGATGATTTTTTAGCCAGACCCTGTTTGTGTGTAAATAGACCTGTACTCCAAAGAAATCACTTGGCTAATAGCCAGTACAAAAGAGTATCTGGGGATGTATAAAACTATATTGGCATAGTAGAGACTGTGTCAACATTTCAACTTTTTTGAGGTATTTATTTTTATGAAGTTGGGTCCAACATTTTAAATATTATTATTTTAGAAGCTGATGGAAGATTAATTCTTTTCAGTTCAAAAAATTTCAAAGGTTTTACTGGCCTTTACTCAAGAACACTTATATGGTTTGATAATGCATTGAAACTGGCTCCCAGGGGTTTTGGTTTAGAGTCAATCTACTTTAAGTTCTTTTTATTAAACTTAATCCAAAAAAGTCTTGGGGAGAGCATGTTTCAGAGCTGCTCACTATTAAGTTCTCTACAAATCCCTCCTACAACCTCCTTCTCCCCTCACTTTTTGATTATCATTGCCATTTATTCTGGGGAAAATTTCAGAAGGCCTGGGTTGAATTTGGCTTATCTTTGAGAATTTCTCCCATCAGTCTTCGCTGTGTAGGAAATGGCCAAGGTTTAAAGTGAAATTTTGGGCTAAGCAAATGGGACTCACTCCACTTGTTCAGTGGTCCATGTATCCTAGAGCTTCATGGGGTTTAACTCTGTGCTGAGTTCCAAGTTACAGGAAACAGTTATCTTCTCTGTGATATTTCATTGCATTCTATGCTTCAGTGTGTAAGAGAGAGGAAATGTGAATTGATGGGAAAAAAAATAATATTTGGCAAAAAAATTGGGAGGTATTGTTTTTTTGTCCAGGCCACATTGATAACTTTCATTATATCATTGGTTAAATTATCATACCTTTATTTATTTGACAAAACAAATGAACAAAAAAAAAACACTTTTTTTTTTTTTTTTTAAGCATGCTGAGTCTAGTACTATTTTAGGCAATGGAATCAAGCAGTGAACCAAACAAAGTTCCAGCTCTCCTGGATCTTACATTTAGTCAGGAAATAGATAATGAGCAAATAATCAAGTAGACCTACATTATGTCAGGTGGTGATAAGACCCATGGGGGGAAAAGGAAAGCTTGTAAAGTAATAGAGAGTAACAGTGGGAGGTGAGGGTGTGTGTCATCTGAAAGGAGCAGAAAGAAGGTAGACACTAAGGTGGGGAAATTTTGTGTGTTTTAACCAAGGAAGCTGGAGTAGAGATATGGAGAGAAGAATAAGAAATAAAATCAGAGAGATGAGGATTGGGTGTGGATCATATGGGGCTATTGTAAGGAATTTAAATTAAATTTTGAATGAGATAGTAAGCCATTAGAGGGTTTTAAGCAAAGAGATGATTTGTTTTATATTTTAAAAGGATCAATCTGCCTGTCATATGGAGAATAAACTTCAGGAGAATAGTGATGAAAGAAAACAAGAGGCAATAGTAATAATGCAGGTGCAATAATAGTGACTATTGGACCAAGTTGGTAGCAATTGGGATGGAAGAAGAAGTCTGATTATTGATCTACTTCTTGGTATAAACTAACAGGATTTCCTAAGGGTGTTAGAGAAAGTGAAGTGTCCCCAATACCACACACAATTGAAAGGATGAAGTTGCCATTACTGTAAATGGAAAAAATGGTGAGAGGAAGAGATTGTGGGGAAGACAGCTCAGTTTTATACATTTTAATTATAAGATACACAGTTAAATAAGCTGGAGATGTTAAATTCATAGTTGAATATATGAGTCTGAGTATGTGAATTTCAGACTGAAGAAATAAATATAAGTGTCCCAGCATTTAGATAGTGTTTAGAGTCAAGGGACAGGGTGAAATCATTTAAGAAGCAAGTATATAAATAAAAAAGTTCAAGGACTGAGCTCTGGGGCATGCTAACGTTTAAAGAGAAGATAGTTATGGAGGACTCCATGAAATAGGAGAAATGAGACAAATGTCTAAAATATTTTGAAAGATTTATTGAAACACTAATGTAGTAGACACTGTGATAGGTATTGTGATTCAATGACAAATAAAATATTTCCTGCCCTTGAGGATTTCTCAGTTTACTGGTGCTGTAATAGTTATTTATATAGACAGTTATATAGAATGTGCTCTGGGCTCAGGGAAAACAAAGCTGCTATGTCTGCCTTTGGACATCAAGGGAAGAAAGGTGACGTTTGAGCTGGCAGGGAAACGGGAGATTCAGTTTTTCACGTAGATTGGAGAGTGAAGGATATTCCAGGTGCAAAGAATGGCAAGTACAAAGGTGCAGAATTGACACAGGTATGTGTTGACAAGAGTGCAAAGAGGCAGCATAAACCTAAGAATAAACTCAGACTTTGGAGTTGCAGTGAACTGGCATCTGCCACCTAGTGGTGTGTTATTTGGGGCAACTTAGTTACCTCCCATTACCCTTTGGTTCCTTATTTATAAATCCTGGTAGTAATTTCTAGCATGATTGCTATGAGAATTAGGAGTATCTCTAATACATCCCTCCATGATCACAGTGTCGTAGCTACACGGTACAAGGCAGTTTTGCTGATGATGTTATAACTGCATCTACCATGCTCGAAGAGTTACACTGAGAACAAAGACGGAAGGAGTTGGATATTTATCTTTACACGGGGGAGAATTTGAACAATTTAACCAGGAGTATTATGATTGGACCTTTATTACGTAAAAATATCTATCACAACTGCAAAGGAAAAATTAAAAGGGGAAGGAAGGAGGAATGAGGAGAGGGAATAAAGGCATAGTCCAAGGAAGAAGGGAATAGTTACAAGAGGGCAGAGGGAAGGAAGGGAAGCACAAAAAAGAAAAAAGGAAAAGCAATACTTCAGTGTATGGTGTGCCATCCATTATTTTTTCCCCATTAAGGTGCAAAGTACCGTAATATACATTACCAGTTAATCCTCATAGTCCCACAAAATCAGTATTATCATTTTACACCTAAATAAACGGATTATCTCTGTTTCTCCTCAGTGGTAAATAATTTGCCCAAATTTCCCCAGGTTGAAAATAGGGTAGAGGCTGGAATGCAGGGATCGTGAGGAAAGCCAGGATTCAAAACAAAGCTTGTCAGACTCTAAACACTAGGCAGGAAAACATGGCTACTGACTGTCAGCAGGGTCAAAAGGAGAGCCTGCAGAGTGGGTTTGTAGAAAAGGGGTGGATTGGTAGAGAGAGACCTAAATCATTTCAGCTGAGGCATTGCTAGAGAAAAAATTTTGTGGCTTTAATATATTGAATACATAATGGTTTCATTTATTAAGAAAACTGGGAGCAACAATGAGGGAAGTGGCATCTTACTAAGATTAAACTATCCTTGATGGCTCAAGATGACTTATTCACACCAATTGGATAAGCAAAAACTGAACTTTTTGCCTAGCTTCATAAAATTTGGTCTTTCGACCCCTAGAATTTTAAGAACATAAAATAGAGAATGTTTTTCTCTTTAATTTACTTACAACTCAAAGAACTCAGAGCCCCTGCAGTTTACTTAAAACCTTGGAATCTCTCAGCATTCCCTTTTTTGAAAATAATTGTCCCCGCCCCCCCACCCCCCAACACATACCCAAAGATAGAAGCTGTACCCAAAAGTAGTTCTCTCCTGGAAAAGAGGGCACAGGAATTTAAATTGGGGGGATTAGTAGAATGCAAGGAAAGATAAGGCTTTAGCAATAAAGTGATTAAAATAATTACAATAAAAAGGCAATTTAAAATTTCTGATGCTTGAAGCTGGAAATTTTGGTGCAAAGCTGAGGTTTTAATGCTCAGACCTTTCTTCTGATTTCCAGACCTAAATATCTTTTGCTGGGAACCCTTATGTGACTGGTGCCGAGGATGCTTGCACACCTCAGAGGCATTAGACTAAACATGTCCAAAACTGAGCTCACTGTAGATTTTGTAAGATCTCCCTTTCTCTTTATCTTAAAAGCCAAGTCCCAATGAAAGGCAGTCAAAATACTTCAGTTGTTCCTTGACTCCTGCATTTATTTTAACTTCTTCATTTTCCACGCCCAATCAGCTACCGAGGCCAGGCTCCACTGTTCCTACCGCATACTCGGCTTTCCCAGTTTAGCCAGACCAGGATGAACCCCTTTCCTCACCCCCCAACTTTAGAGTGCTTGTCATATGTATTAATGAATGAGGTATGGAGTCTACATGATGTGTGTGTGTGTGTGTGTGTGTGTGTGTGTGTGAGTGTATGCATGGTGGATCTATACACATATTTTTTGTAACGTACTCATGACAGGAGATGTCCCTAAAGATAACTAGGTCTCCTATAAATCCACTTTGTTCTTTTCATGAGCTTTTCTATGGGAAGAAGTTGAGGTGATCTTTAAGGTTAATTAGGAAAAAAATAAAATAAGGCTTTTGTATACCTTCGTAATTCTTCTAGGCTACACAGAGCTTCTGAGACGTTAAGTGATTTATATGCACAGTAATATATTAACATATTGTACTTTTTAATGTTTTACTGATTATTATTAATAGTAATACTTGCTATAGATTCACCACAGTGACCAGAGTTACATTCGTGAGGTCTGGGCTCTTCCTTGCTCCAAGGGAAGTAAGAGAATTTTGGAATTTTAGAGAAAGAAACGTTTTCCACATAATGTGAGGGAAAATCAGGTGAATACCAATCCACATGTTCTTTGTTTAGAAGGTGTAAAGCATTGGTCCATTAAACAAATGGGTTGGATGTTGGGAGGGAGGGAGGGAAGGAAGAAGAGAGAGAGGGATAAGAGATGCTTTTGTGTTTTGAGGTTTGGGAAAAAAGCAGTCTGTCACAGACAATTGAAATTCCTGAGTCTGGGATACCTGAGACAAGAGAGGTGGACTTGTCTGAAGTTTTATGAACTGGTTCTTGAATCATTGAAGCATCCCTAGAGTGATGGAGTCTTGAAAATGGTAACTGTGTGGGTCCCTGAGAAGACTGTGTTGGGAAGCATGATTCAGGGGCCCTTGAAAAGATCCCATAGCTTGAAGGCCTTTGAGAACTTCCCATAGCACGCTTGATCCAGAACTGACTAAAGGAATGTAGAATGGTTATCTTCTAATCCCTCAGGCCTGAGTAAGGGCCAGTGGCTCCAGTGCCCAACATGAAGGAGCATGTATGGGGGTGGGGTTGGAACAGGGCTTCCTTTACTGAATTGCATAAATGTCAGTGTTTTTCTCTGATCTGTTGCGTCCTGTACGACAAGGATTGTGGGGAGGGAGAAGGGAAGTACAGGGCTAAGAAAAGACAGTAGCCATGAATAGAGGGCAAGAGCTCAGGGCCAAGGAGAACAGCCTAAGGGACTGAACCCCGCGTTGGGCCAATGCGTAGTTTTTATTGGTAAACTTCTAAAGAGGTAAAAGATTGTTAATCTCAAGCTCTGTGTGTTAGTAGCCCGTTGGCTGTATTTTTGAAAGTTCCCATTGTCTTCCAGCCTGAACTTTGCCTTCACACACAAGCACATTTCCAAGGAATCCATTGAAGGGGAGGGACTGATATAATTTCGTCGGGTCTCAGTTTGCTGAGACTTCCACTCAAAGGAGCTTTTCCAATATCTCTCCATCGGGCCTCAGTTTGCTGAGGCACTCCCTTGTGAAATCCTGGGAAGAGCGCTGGGGAACAAACGGTTTGGGAGCTGTAAGGCAACACTGATCAGTAGTGAGGAGTGAAACTTGAAAATGATATTGGCTTTATCAACTATGATGACTGGCAGCTGGAATCCAGTTTTGATTTGATTGAAGATAAAGCAATGTGAGGTATCTGACATTCTGAATGTTGTGGAACAGTTCATACTTATTACACACAAATTCACAGTGATCAATAGTTTAGCTATAATCCGATGACTAGAAAAATAAATGATTCATTTAAAATGTTGATGGAGTATTTAAAAACATGAGCTCTTGAGATTGTGGTAGCACTAATTTGTTTCATAGCCTGAAGAATAGTGAATCCAAGCTTTTGATGCTGGAAAACAATGAACCCTGGCTATTCAGGCAACATACTGAATTCATTATAATTTTACTTTCGTTGTGCACCTCCGTAAGTCAGTATCCTTTGTGTAGATGAACTGGTTTTCTTATTTTATGATCACAGCTCGGAATTCCAAGTGCTATTTCTTTCTTTTTTTCAAATTAATTTTATTGGGGGATATTGGGGAACAGTGTGTTTCTCCAGGGCTCATCAGCTCCAAGTGGTTGTCCTTCAATCTAGTTGTGAAGGGCGCAGCTCAGCTCCAAGTCCAGTTGCCATTTTCAATCTTTAGTTGAAAAGGGTGTAGCCTACTGCCTCATGTGGGAATTGAACTGGCAACCTTGTTGAGAGCTTGCACTCCAACTGAGCCATCTGGCCGCCCCAAGTGCTATTTCCTAAGATATCTCTTTCCAGTGGGGATTGATAGAATAGAAAATCAATGCCTTTCTTTGCCTCATCTTGGAAATAAGGCTATGTTTTCAGTTCAATTACATAAATATATTGTATATTGCAATGTATAATGCTCACCCACATATTTGGCCCAAGCTTTCAGGGAAAAAAATCTTTTGCTTTAATCCAAATTTTTATTAGTTTACATTTATGTACTTTTTTTGTGTGTTATAAAGGAATTGTAGCATTTATTTTTTTAACATAGTATAGTACAATAAATTTTATGTAACAAATAATTACAGATCACAATAACAGATACAAGGTACAAGAAATTTTATGTGCTGGTAACAAATTTATGATATTTATGCATCATAGAAGGCCAAGAACTCTTCATTGTTGCACGTTTGTCATAAGTTCAACAAAACTGATTATCATACTCCAGGGTATTATTCTGTATATGGATATTGTCATTGAGTTACACTTTAAACTCATAAGCATAAATAAAATAATTAAAAGCATTTATATAGATACAGAATTAGCACTACCCATGTGTAATGTGCATGCTTATATTTCCCTCACAAATCTGGGCAAAAATGGTGCACATTATACATGGCAAAATACAGTACATTGAATGCCTACTATGTATATACGATAGACTAGGCAGTGGGGTCTAATGTAAAGAGCATGGGATTGGAATTTATAGTACATGGCTTTGTAATCTGAGCCTAAATACATATTTACCAGATGACTGTCTATCAAAAAGTCACTTAACTTCATTTCCTCCGTTTATTTTGTTACAACAGTAATGTCTATCTCCCAATGATCCGACAAGATAATATTTGGGAAAGCTGTGTAACTATTTAGGGCTCTGTTGTTATTGTGGGCAAGACTTCCTGCTCAATTTTCAAAGTGTACTTTTCCTTCTCATTTGATCTGTCTATAACATGAAGCAAAATTATCACCCTTAACTAGTCCCCCTGAATTCTGTGATTTCCATCAAAAGGAGAAATTTTCAAAATTCACGAAACAGGTATTTCTGAGAACAATTTATTTGGGAAATACAGTCCTTTCTTTAAGAATGTGTTTAAGCTTAACCCATTACCTATGAGATCTATAAGGATACACTAGAGAAAATACTACATTTATAACCATTATTTATTAACAAATACATAACTTGCTTAAAATCATAAGAGATCACAAAGGCATAATAGATTGGTTATATTGTATCTTCCATAAGGCTAGGGATCTTATCTTGTTTACATTTTCTCAAAATAGTGAGCATTTGATTAATGTTATTGCATTAAATGAATTTTCAGCTTGTTTTTCAGAACCATTGGTTCTCAAACATTACCTTCAGCATGATTCAGCATCACCTAGAGGACTTGTTAAAATGCAGATTTTTGGGGCCCACCCCCAGAATATTTGATTCCGGTCTGAGTGACCTCTGATAATTTGTATTTCTAACAAGCTGCCAGGAAATGCTGACACGGTTGTTCTGAGGACCACAATTTGAGAACCAATTCTTCTCAAACATAGTTTACTTACTTGTCTAAAATGAGATATGCAGGAATCACCAGGAAAGCTTTTAAAATAGATTCCAGGCCTTACCCTCAGGGATTCTATTTCTGTAGGTCTTGGCTGTGACAAAGCCATCTATATATTTTAAAAACTCTCAGGACATATTAATAATCCATTTTTGGAAACTGCTTCTCTATATAGAGCTAAAACGGCTTGTTGAATTTGCATAATGGCGTTGACGCTTTTCTTCAGTTTGAAAACACAGAATAAACCCAGCAATAAAAAATAATAAAACATCTCTCTGATGTATAGGGAGAGAACAATGAATAGAGCTTTGTTCCTACATAGGAAAATATTGGTTTATTTGATTTCCATTAAATTTAAGAGAACTTTGTATTTATATTTAATATAAATTCCCTTCCAAAAGATGACATTGCTTTGGGTTTTATGTCCTTAAAAGCACACTGAAGCCAATCTGCTGAGATTTCACATGTATGCTGTGATACACATAGTACTGTATAATAATTCTTATGATTCTGTTCTTTATCCCTTTTAAAACTAGTCAAGCAAAATTGTCACAGAAGATATTTTGTTTATTAGAAATTTATCAGTGATCTGCCAAACAGTAATCCAAGACATGAGGAATGAGGCAGATGAACTCTCATCTAAGAACATTTGGATGATGGATTATACTCAGTTACCTGGTAAAGAGTGTCACACTAAATCATTTACCATGGCCCTTTAAACCTTTGCTGTTAATACTTCTTCATATCAAATGTCCCATCTACATGTAAAGGAGATTTCATTTCATAACTAATAGTTTTGCAAACTCCACATGGTGTCTTCGAGCATCAAACTTTATCTTCTATAACATATCTCTGGACACTAAAAATTCTAAGCCAGGATTTAGCTGTAAACTCAGCAGATAATGACAGGAAAATCTAAGCTGACTCTTCCATAACTATTTCAGTTATGTAATACAGAAATGAGTAAATGTTTACTTTGGTCGATCAAGCAAGCAGGTGTGGCTTGAAGATAGGCCAGGATGAGCTAAATTAAGTAAGAGGTGGAGTTTTTACATAATTACTTTTCTGATCACCATGGAAATTTATATTGCACATTTGAGATGAAAGGTATTTCACATTTGAAGATGAATCCAGGGAATTTTATTTTCCAAGTAAAGTATATATACTTTCCAGTTTTATTTTTCATTTCACCTTCAGACAGGATGGAATTTGAAATGTTTACAGTTTCTTCAGATTTTCTTTTATAATCAATCTTAAAGAAAATAAATACTTTTTTTTTCCAGCCCAACTCAAGATATCATTTCTTGTAAGTAAGGATCTAAATTTGCCATGTATTTGACATGAAAGCACTGAGAAATATGGAAGCACTGAGAAATCTGGTTTCTGAAGCATTTGAAAACCATACCTGAAAAACAGTTTTTCAATAAAAGTTGGCTTCATTGTTCTATGACAATATTGTGCTAAATTAGAAATTAAACACCCTTTTCAAAGGGTCACACACATCAATACCTGCATGTGTTTGTGGGCTAGAAGCACAGTAAGTACTGCGGAGATCCAAAGATGTAAAGGTAACATCCTTGCCCCAAAGAACTTACCTTTTAGAAGGTAAGTCAGGTATGGAAAAGGACAATTGAAATGATATCAGTTATATCACAAAGGACCACATAGCAAATTGAGTAGGAGTCTATGCAGGCTTCATAGGGACATAACTATTAAGTTAAAAAATGTAGCCAAATGAGTGAGAGAATTATGCCTTCAGAGAAGAAGCTCATGATAGAATACAGTACTTTTGCATAAAACCAGTTGTTCTTTATGGAAGGATATACGAGGAGGGTGGGATATTGTGAAGGATCTCATCTCCATGTATATTAAATATAGGACCATTTGTACTTATCTTTTAAAATCTGGATAACTCATTTCTTCACATGGTAGAAAGTGATTTACTAAGTAAGCTTCTGCAGGCCATTCCCTGCCTTATTGTTTTCTGCAGATGGACACTTAACTCACACAATTGTAAATGCTACCAAGTCACGTGTGAGAAATCAACCACTAGGTGGCAGAACTGTACTACATTCTGTGACCAGGACCAAAAAGCGGATCTCTTAATGCCTTCGGTCTACTCTTTATCCAAAACCAGGTTGGCTCCAGACTGATGCTAGAAGTCTAGGTTTATCAGGAGCTTTGTTGGAGATTGGACAGCAAATTATAAGGAGCTCTTGTCACTGCAGACAACTTGCATCTTCCAGCTCTGTTCTCTTTCACTCCTCACAGTGGACATTAGTTATTGGATGAATACAGCATGGAAATAATACCTTAAATTACTTATTTGATTAAAAATGTAATCAAGGCTCATGCATCAATAGACACAAATAACTAGGTCATAACTAAACTTATCAGCGTGTGCGAAAATAAAACAATGTGTCTATCTGATTTCAGTGAAAATTTCCTGTTGCCAACATAAAATAAATCCATCACCATATAGTCCACCAATGCAGCATAAAACATGGGGTCTAATGGTATTTCGTTAGCAAACTCTTGTAAGTGATTTATTTTTCTAAGCTACTAGCTGGATTGTTTTGTCATACTATCAGTAAGTATATTTAACTGGGTTTTTTTGGTTGTTCCTATTTTGAAGAACATACAATCAAAATTCAAAAATTCTACAGTAATTTCAGATTTGCTAATTTAGAATGGCAAAGTGTTGAACAGTTTGATATATTCAATATTATGTTTTTCTTCAATATAATATAAATATGTCTAAATTTAGGCAACCTCTATGTTTAGGCAACAATTACTTATGGATGATCTCTTATTTGGACTATTTTTTAGTTAATGGTACATTAATTAACTTAACTCATTCATTAAATCCATTAATAAATTGTTAATTTAGTTATTTGTTTTGTGAGCATGTTCCTTTGGTGATACAGTCATGATCTCATGACTATATTAAGTGATTAATGTGAGGTAATTATTAGGTTGGTGCAAAAGTAATTGCGGTTTAAAAGGTTTAAAAAAATGCAAAAACTGCAATTATTTTTGCACCAATCTAACAATACCCTGAAGAGGTAATTAATACCTTGCTATTGTAGGTAATATTCAAAATAGTTTTATATCTAAACTATACTACTTTTTTTTGTAGGTATTGCTAGCATAGGAAAGGGTTTAAAGAAATGAGAGCTTATTTTGTATGTGTGTGCAGGTATATAGGTATGAGATTTTCCAATATTCTTCCCTAACTGTGAAATAAATGTTAATATTTTTAAATTTAGTTTTTTTAACCATACATTCTGTAAAAAAAAAACAAAACACTATAATTAGATATGAAGATACTTTTAGACTCTCTCCAAAGTCATTTAGTACGTAGTAACTATTTGAGACACACATGTGCACACACACACACCACCCATTTTAAGTATAATCCCAATATCTTTATGACCAATCACTAACAACGTAGATTTTCTAATTTCACATTACTTAAAAGAACTAGAATGCATCATTGAAATCTAAAACTTTATGTTGTAATGCTATTTATTCTGTTATGTTGTCTAGTATAGTGAATCCCTATTGTTTAGGGTATCATTATGGCCTGTTGGAAATATATAATTATGTAAAGCTTTGGTTTCTCTCCTTTCAAAATAAAATAATTACTCAAAGTGACATTGTAGAGCTATGGGTCAACATATTCTCCTATCATAATCTCCCTTCTTTGCCTTTTCTTTTGCCCTTCCTTCTCTTTTGCCCTTGCCTTTTCTTCTGCCCTTCCCTTTCTTTGTAGAAAATTTTAAATTATTATTTAATTTATTTATTTATTTTTACAGTCAAGACAAAAAAAATTGAAAAACTGCAATGGAATTAATATGTTTCCCAAGTTTCCTTTTCCACTTACCAATAATAGCTATAGTATGCTAAAAGATTTCTAAACTATTAAAAGGCAAACTAGGTGTATACAACTTATTTTAATTAATGCTGTGTGAAAAACAAAAACCTTTTAATGCCATGAAACAATACAACTTTCTGATTCAGAATCTTTATAGACTGGAATTTTATTTGTCTGAGTAGAACTGAATTCTGTCTGATTTTAATACTGATGGTTTCTAGCTGACCATAAAATCACCTTTTCATCATCATTCATCATCATATATGAAGTAACTTAAATTAACCTTTGTTTATCTCAGAGAAGATAGAAACATTTATACTTATGTCCAACTGTCTTTAAAATAAAGCGAAGTCCCATGCAAAATTCCTCCAATTGGCCCTGCTTCTGATTTCTCCACATTGCTTTAGGAAATAAAGAAAGCTACATGCTGCATGTTTCTGCAGCATAAAACATTCCTTTAACTATGGGTAATATTAAGTTGCTCTGATTATACAATTATGATTGGAAACTTTTGAATTTTACCTTGGGAAGATGAATAAATTATTCTCCATCTAGCATTCTTCATGAGCACATCTCAATTTCTTATCTTTCTGCCTATAGACTAGGTCATATATAATGTTTTTGTCTGGTGAAATCTTAATCCTATTTTTAAATGCTTCCAGTGCACATAAGTTTTCTCCCACTCCCACACAACCACACGTGCCATATTTCTCAGCCACCTTTCATTGTCCTTGTAATCAAAACAGTATATTTAGGCTTAAAGGGTAAAACCAGCATTGGATAGACAGGAAAGAATTTTGTAAGTATTACTGCTCTAGAGGGCCGTGCAGAACCATCTAAACTTAGCTTTTGTATGTTTGTGTGTGTGTTTTTGGAAAGTAATATTTTTAAAACATTTTATCATATGAAATATCTATCATACGCACATGTAGAGAGAATAATGCCATAAACCCAACCACTCAGCTTTAAGAAATGATCAACACAACCTCACCTATAAGACCCAGTTCTTTTTAAAACAAATCTGAGACACCATTTTATCTATAAATTCGTTGGTGTGTACCTCTTAATGGTGATTTTTAATAACCACAATATGATTAACACACCTAAAAATTAATAAGAATTACTTAACATTATCAAATGATTAGTCATTCAAAATTTTCTGTAATATTTTATTATAAGCATATCATGCCTATTTATACAATTTTGTATATTTTTAACAGTCAATAATTATGGTTTATGTCCATTATTTAATTTGGGGTTGTAAAATAGAGATATTGAAATTCTATCATTATTTTTTGTTTTTTCTATCATTCTTTATTAGCAAGAATACCTATACAAAGAAGAAACTTACTTTGTATTTCATCAATATGTCGATATGTGGTTAACCCAAGGAATGGATACATGATTGACAGCTTCCCTTATGGACTAGTTTTAAAAATAGCGTCTGACAATGGTGGGCAATCTTCCAATGATGGTTATGAATTCATACATTTAAACATACTTGCTGTGTTTCAATCCATTGTAGTTTTTATAATCCTCAGTTATTCCTATATTTGTATAATGGGAACTCTTTGATTTGGCGCCTGGCTTGGGCCATTTTACATGCCTCTCCGTAGCTGTCTTTGCTAGCTTCTTGTTTTGTGTTATGACAAACATTTCCAGGGAATCATGCCCATTTCCTGCCCTAGACCCTAAATCCCTCATGCCCCAGGAAGATCAACTGCTTTAGTGAATCATAGTATTTAAAGCTCATTAAATATGATAATCTGGGTACTAAGGTCATTATTACTACTGATTAGTCATTGTTTCTAGTTTTTTTCAGTGAACCTGAGCTTGGAGATGTTACTTTACTTTATAAAAGCTAAAGTTATAAATTTATGCTAACATTTCCATTTCAACTTAGGCCTACAAGGTTTTATTTCACCTATCAATCTCACGTTTCCATCTCCAATGCATGAAATCCTGGATTTCAAAGACACCAACATAATTACTTAATTTCTTTATCCCACAATACATACTAGGCAATAGTATAAGAATGAAAACTACTGACACTGCCATCAAAAATATAGTGAAAAGAGTTTAAATTTTTTTTATTAGTTTCGAGTGTGCAAAACAATGTAATAGTTAGACCCCTCACAAAGTGATAACCCCTCCCCCAATCTACTACCGCTCTGATATGGATGGACTTAGATAACATTATGCTAAGTGAAATAAGTCAGACGGAGAAAGACAAATACATATGATCTCACTTATATGTGGAATCTAAAGAACAGTTTAAGAATTTTTAAAAGCCCCTTCTTTTTCTTTTTGGCTTAGTGCATATAGCACTTGACATATATGAAATTACCGTGTCTTAAAGTATCTTGAAATAGTTTATCTATGTTATTACGCTATTGACTTAATGCATGGTTAAGTTTATTAATATCATTACAAATCTAAGCTTTTCAGATTATTTTTAAATTTATTTTTGTTTAACAATTATATAAAATATTTAGAGTTCCACATTAAAGTCTGCAAAGTCAGATATTTAGAGAAATCTAGCTTTTGTCACTATCTACTGAATCTTATTTTTTCACTCTTTTAATTCAAAAATATGGTTTAACCTTCAATTACAGTTAAAAGTATATACATTTTTATCCTATTTTCTTAGATATCCAATTTCTCCATCTTTTTTTCTCCACTTAAAAATAACTTTGTACAGTGACAGGTTGTGGTGTTCACATTGTAAAGTACATAAATGTCAAATAACTATGTTGTATACCTGAAACTGATATTGTATGTCAACTATGCTAATGAAAACAATTAAAGAACACATATTGGAGATCATTCAGTCATAAAGCAGATAAAGCAGATATTCCTTTGTTTTTTATTTTTTTGCAGCTGCATAGTATGCCCCTCTAAGGACAAATTGTAGTTCATTCAACCAGTCCCCTCTTGTTGTACATTTGCTGTATGAAGATCATTGTACATATGCCTCTTAAAAAAATTTTCTGGTGAACCTTCGGGGTTTATCACTAGAGGTTGAACTGCTAGGCCAAAGGGTAAACGCTTGCACAATTTTGCTAGATGTTTCCTCATCAGATTCCTTATATGTGTTCTATTATTTTGCATCCCTACTAGCAATAGCTGAGAAAGACTATATTACCCAACCTTGCTTGCAAAAGTATAGTGTCAAAAGTTTTGGTATTTTCTAATCTGTAGGTGAGAAATGGAAACTTAATTTAGGTTTAATTTGCATTCAGTTATATTGAACAAGTTGAGCATCTTCTCATATGGTTATGGGACATTTATATTTCTTTATCTGTGAAATCTCTATTATAACTGGTCAATTTTTCTTTTTCTTTTCCTTTTTAAACACATACATTCTGGTGGCATTAGTATTTTGTCTATAATACAAATTGGACATATCGTTGCTATGTCATGGTGTGTTTTTTCAAATGATGGTTACTTGTTTGCCATGAAACATTTTTATTTTTACATAGTCTGTTTGTCAAATTTACCAATCTTTTTCCTTTGCACCTGGATTTGAGTCATAATTAGGGAAGTTTTCCTAACAGCAATGTTATAGAGGAATTTACCTATGTTTTTGTCTAATGTTTATATGGTTTCACTTTTTAGTATATAAATTTCTGATCTCTTTGGAATTTATGCTAGGGAATGGTACAAGGAATGGATCCTCTTTAGTTTTTCATAACTATAATAATATGAATTTCACTTTTGTTGTATACTAAATTTGTAGACAATTGCGTCAGTCTCAGCTTTTTTTTCAGTTTTATTGAGGTATGATTGACAAAACTGTAAGATATTTAAAGTGTAAGATATTTAATGTGATGATTTGATATATGTATACATTGTGTGTGAAAGGATTCCCGCCTTCAAGTTAATTAACAGACCTATCAGCTTGCATATTTACCGTATGTGTGATTGTGATATTTACGTGCTACTATCATGCATTGTTAATTATGGTAGATTTATAATGTTTATTAATATCTGGTGGAGCTATTTCTTTATGATTGTTTTATTGGGGGAGGAAAGTGTCAAGTTTTCCTAGATATTCTTGCCTGATTGGTTTCTAGATAAAGTTTATAACAGACCTACTTAGCTTCTGAATGTTTGTTTTTATTGAGATTGTAGATTAACTCAGAGAGAACAGATATCTTAACAATATTCTGTCCCTTATCCAAGATTATGGTATATTTTAAATCTGTTTGCTCAGTTTAGTTTTTATTCAGGATGACACAAATTTGAATTTGTAGTGTTTTTAACCCCTGTTAAGAATATTTCACTCCAAACACAAGTCACTACTCTTAACACAAAATTAAATCCTTTAATGTAAATAAATGTGTATAGTTTAAGGTGGTAAACTCTAGTGGTTTATTTTAGAGTTTCTAATCTTATAAGTTTGAAGAAATAAATTTGTCTTACCAGTTCTCCCTATAATCTTTTTCATATAGTGGAAACTTTTTACAGCATGGAGAGTCAAGAGACCTGCATTTCAGAACGGAGTCATTAATTAAAAGGGGGGGAGGGAAATTAGTGAAGGAAGCAACTTACCCTTGTTTGCTTTAATTTCCTTATCGGTAAAAAGAGGTTTTTGTGGAGAAGTTGCATGTGTCATCTAGGGATAAGTTCAGTGGCATTATAAATGCAACTGAATCAAATTAGCTCTTTTGTTTTTCACATGAAGTTCAGGTTTAGAAAATAGGGGGTTGTCTTCATAGCTCAAGGAAACCATTAGGGCTCAGTCTCCACGTACCTTTCTGCTTCACTAACCTTGTAGCTGTTCTTATTCTTATAGCCTGTGGTTTCAAAATGGCTTCTTTGATTCCAACGTTGTGTCTGTATTTAAAGAAAGGAAAAGGGGAAGAGCAGAACATAAAAATCATATCCAAAGTTCATCTGCCTCTTAGTAAGATTTCCCATAAGCTCTGCCCAGCCATTTCTGCTTATAACTCCTTCACCACAACTGTGTTATGTGGACACTCCTCCTCATTACAAGGGAGGTTGGAGAATGAAGTGGTATTGTATTTGTTTATTTGTTAGATTTTCAGCTGAGAGCAATGCCAGGCCTAGCAAAAATTATCATTCTGTTAATAGAGAAGTAGGGGAAAGATGGATCTAAGTTTGTCATGGTGCTATAAAGCATCTAAAAGCCCTTTTATAAGTATCAAGATGAAACTAAACAAAGAAAATAAATTATCTCTTTTCCTCTACATCCAACATGTTCTTATTTATAACAGGTCTTTCCCATAAAGAACCCTTTTTTTTTATTCCATTGAACTTTTAAGCTGTAAAAATAGGTTTTAGGTAACAAACATTTTAAAATGTCATAACGTATGAGGAGAAAGGAATGGGGACAAGAGGAATGCTATGCACACAAAGGAATGGGGAAATGGAGAAAGCAAGAAATATTCAAATATCAAGTAGAAGAAGCCATGTTTTTGTTTTGTAGTCACAAATATTGTTGAACCAAATTATGTAAATAATTGTTTAAAGGCACATGAAAAACTACTTTTGCATCACTCCAATGAACTCCAAGTTACCATCTGCTATTTTGTATCAATTTTAGCGAGGTATAGTCTATATAGTAAACTGCCCCATTGTAAGTGTGCACTTTAATGAGTTTTGACAAATGTATATATCTGTGCAGCAATTCCATTACCCTCCAAAGTGTCCTCATTTTCCCTTGCAGTCTACCTCTCCTATCCCCAGAAACAACCGATCTTTTTCTATTTTGCATTTTCTAGAATTTTGTACAACAGGGATAACACAGCATATCCTCTCCTGTATCTGCCTCTTTAACTCAGTTTCATGATTTTGAGATGTATCCATGTTGTCGATGTACCAGCTGTTCAGTCATTTTACGTTGCTTATTAATATTCCACTGTACGAAAAATGCCACAATTGGTTTTGTCCACTCATGGATTGATGGGCATTTGGAGTATCTCCAGTTTTGAGCTATTATGAACATACACATACTGATCTTTGTGAGGATAAATGTTTTCATTCTTGGGCAAATATCTATGAGTGTGATTGGTAGGATATATGGTAATTGTACTTCTCAATTTATGATGCTGCCAAATTCTTTTCTAAAATCGCAGGACAAATGTACATTCCCATCATCAGCAATGAATGAGAGTTCTCGTTGCTCTGCATTTTTACCAGTGCATAGTACTGTCAGTCTTTTAAATTTTGGCTACCTAATGTTTAGTGGAATATACTGACTTATAAAAGTAACAAACTCAAAGCTCTCTCTTGCAGCTCTATCTTTCAAGAGTAGATACTTCTGTCCTCTGCCTGATTTTCCACCATGCTTCATGAGCTCAGTCAGGGAATTAGGTAGAATTTTTACTTAGATTTTGGATTTCATTCCTCTAGTTCTCTTGCTGCCAGGATTTCTTCTTTAAATTTCCAGCTGTTTTGCCAGGCCTGAACTCTGTTCTTTGACACCTTGATTTGGTAAGGCTGAGGTTTTCCACACCTCGTTTTCCTACCCCTATATGTGTAGTGCGTGAAAACTTACTTTTGTTCTTGTCTTGTTCTTAGTCAATTGAATCTTTATACAGACATACCTCATTTTATTGCACTTCACAGATGGTACATTTGTTGCAAATTGAAGGCAAGACTTTCCACTAGCAAAAAGATTATGACTCGCTTTATTGTGATACTCACTTTATTGTCGTGGTCTGGAACCAAACCTGCAATGTCGCTGAGGTGTGCCTGTACATTCACCCATGGTTCTCTGAACCTCTAATCATGTTCTCCATTCCAATTGCAAAGTTTCTGTCAACTATTTATTTATTTTCTAATGACCTTAAATAGACACTGGAAAAGTTTCCATAATTAGGTTTGAAACCAGTGTTCAGAAGTGTGCTAAACAATAATGTATGTGAAATGAAATATTCATTTAAACATGTAATCCAAGTATTAGGGGCCACACAATCTAGAATGGAATCACAAAGAGAATAATTTATTTATTGGGTCAGGAATAGTCCAAAGTAAAAGCTAGTCCTCACTGCAACCCATATTGAGGTCTGCCTTGCCTCCTTAATTTTTTCTTCCACGTTATTTATCTCCATCTAGCTTTGATGAGAACCCAGCTCACCAATACAGTTCATCTCTGCTAAATGTTTAGGGGGTAAATTTCTTCACATTCCCAGAGGCATGTTCATTTTTAGAAGTAGATGTTTAATATCTCAAATTTCTAATTGAGAACTTTCAGATGATAATACAATATGTTAAATTATTCAGTTCACATGGGAAAATGTATTTGGGGCAGAGGGCAAACTTGTAGGCAGTCCCTGAAAGAGGATCTTTACTAACGGTCAGCCCCCTGGGATGTTCTGATTTTTAACGGTTCTTAAACCTTTTTTCATTTTCAAACCTAAAGATTTGTGGAAAGCTTCATGTGTTTGGTTTGCATGTCTGATTGATTTTAAGTAGCAGCCCAGGGCAGTGGGTTCCGTAAGTCGTGGGTGGTGGATGGAAGGTAGGAGCAGTGCTAGTGAAATCTCTTTTTTTTTTTTCTCCCAATAGATGAAGTTGTCTCTAGAACTTTCCTGTATTCCTTTCTGCTGCTTTTCTCTACTTTCTCTACTCCTCCATCCAGGCTCTCAGTGGGTGAATTTCTCCTCACTGAAAAGAAGTGTTACCAACCGTATTTCTCTTTGATCATATCTCAGCCTCTCTAGAGCAAGGGTCTCTTTCAAGGGTTAGTTTGGTCCTTCAAAATTTTACTCTCACCAGTGCAGTATGCAGTTAAACAAATACAGAATCGAACTGCGTGCAGCACCACGTCATTCCTTTGTCCATAATAATTCCTAACTTTTGCCTTCATCACTTTTGCCTTTAAGACAGCTTCTAGATTATTGCATTTTATCATTTTATCATAACCCACCATTTCGGATCCATTTAGCATTATTTTTAAGTTTGATTTTCTTTTCTAAGGTCTCATGGAATTTTATCCTCTTTGGTTCTGAAAAATCACTTGGAACGCTCATGCTGCCATCAGTGTGCTAGCCTCCTCTTTTCTTGTCTCCTGCTTTATGAACTCAGTGAACACTACCTACTTTGGCATACAAAGGATTGAACTCAATGTCGAACGCATGGCTCTCCTCCTTAGCTCGTAGAAATCCTGTTTTTCGTATCCTGAAGATGACAATGAATCCATTCTTGCCATATCTGATAGAATGCAATAACATCACATGTACCTGAAGTACTAAGTACACTATGAAATTGTTTTACATATAGTAAATATGTGAGGCACTCTTACGTACTTAATATGTATTATTCATTTAATTCTATGAGTAACGAGGTGGGTACTGTAATTATTCTTTTTCTGTACAATAGAAACATAAGCAAGTGAAACTAAAGGAGTAATGGAGTCCACAAAACTACCAGTGAACAGAGTGAGATTCATATTTAGGAAGTTTGGATTTGGAACTTGACCCCTAAGTCTCACACTATATGGTGTATGTGAAGCTGGTTGCTCTAGACAACTGTCTAGGGAGGTGCTAGTATTAACACTATTTGTAGTTCAGGAAGTAGCTACAAAGTGAAGTTAATTTATTACCCCTGGCACATGACTAAAGCAGTTCAAATAATCCTAGATTGTGATGCAGTGGCACCTTTGGAAAAGTCTATTATTGCCAAGAATTTATGTTACTTCTCTCTCTCTCTCGATATCCTATAGGTGACAAGAAAGATAATAACAAAATCAAGCTGAGGTTATCTTGATTTAAGCCTTAGAAGAAACACCATTTGAAGAGTACAGAAAGAAAATTAGAAACATGACAAATGCATTTATTGAGAACTAAACCAAATCCCCCCAGCAAACAAATCTCCCAAATGTTATAGCAACTGCTTCAAAGCCTACCAGTAACAATCACTGAAAAAAAAAATATATATATATATACTTTGTAGCACAGTGCTTAATTGTCTGTTTAGACTAAGTATATTTGACTGTTTGAGAACCATGACCTGCTGAAGACAGCAAGTGGAGCATTGAGCCCTAATGTCACTCTACTTGAAAAATGATGCTTAGCCCAGAAATTTTAACTTAGGAAATCCTTCATTAGTTGAGGATTATTTTCTCCTGTGTAAATATGTGCACTCCTTGGAGAAAAGCATATTAAGTCTCACTCATTATTCAGGCTCTGGTGGAACTAGTTAATTCAATTCAATTGCTGGCCAACTGGGAGTAAGTTTGGGTGAGGAGCCAGAGAGAGAGACAGTGTAATGCCTTGAAAAGACACAGGTTTGAAGGTCAGACAAAACAGGACTTGAATCTACATCTATCACTTACAAGCTGAATAACAATGAACAAATTATGAAATCTCAGTTCCCTTCTCTGTGAAATTGGTATGACGTTTCCTCAGGAATTTATTACATAAGACAGAATACAGAAAACACCCAGTTTATAATATCTACTAAAATGTTAGTTCCATTTTATCCTAATGTTTCCCTGGAAGATGTGCGATAGAGGGTGGTTAGGTAGTCACTTCTGACTCCAAAAGTCTTAGTTGAGGGAAAAAGAGTAAGAGAAAAGACAAATGAAACTAGAGAGATTTGGAAGGAGGTAACAGGGAACAGGGAAAAGGAGGTAACATGGAAAAGAGAAAAATTCAACCATTTTGATCTTCCGTTCATGATTAGATTTATCTGATTTATTCTCTCTGTCTCTCTCATATCTCTTTTTTCATTTGTACCACAGTATATACAAATATTACATTATTGGGTCAGAATTCCCATAAAATAATCATTAGTAGTTCGATTCCTTATTTGCTATGTTTCTAATACATTGTTATTATGGAGATATAAGCTAAATTCCATTCTTGAAGTTACATTTTCATGACTGGTTAGTATAGACACAATGCTGGATCTGGAAGGAAAAAACTATTTATTTATTTTGGTGGGGGGCACAGATGGGGGGCACAGAAACCACCTACTTTATTTTATTTTATTTTTCTGTTAATAAAACTTGTAGGCCCCTTGTAGGGCACGTTCTGCGTTCTTTTTATTTTTATTTATTTATTTTTTTTACTTTATTTATTGGGGTGACAATTGTTAATGAAATTACATAATTTCAGGTGTACAATTCTGTATTACATCATCTATAAATCCCATTGTGTGTTCACCACCCAGAGTCAGTTCTCCTTCCATCACCATATATTTGATCCCCCTTACCCTCATCTCCCTCCCCCCACCCCCCTTACCCTCTGGTAACCACTAAACTATTGTCTGTGTCTATGAGTTTTTGTTTCTCATTTGTTTGTCTTGTTTTTGGTTTATATACCACATATCAGTGAAATCATAGGGTTCTCTGCTTTTTTTGTCTGACTTATTTCGCTTAGCATTATACTCTCAAGATCCATCCATGTTGTCACAAATGTTCCTATATCATCTTTTCTTAATGCCAAATAGTATTCCATTGTGTATATATACCACAACTTCTTTATCCATTCATCCATCGAAGGACATTTTGGTTGTTTCCATGTCTTGGCCACCGTAAACAAAGCTGCAATGAACATTGGAGCACACGTGTCTTTATGTATAAATGATTTCAAATTCTTTGGGTAGATACCCAGGAGAGGGATTGCTGGGTCATATGGTAATTCTATTTGTAATTTTTTGAGGAACCTCCACACTGCCTTCCATAGAGGCTACTTTAAGTAATAATATTCTTGGTAAAATTTAATAACATATTGTTTCAAGCCCTGGAAATGGTTGAAGGCTATGCTTATTGTAATTGTAATTTTTATTTGCAATAAAATTCTTTCATCTATCACGTTTTGAAACAGATCTGCATCTTGTAGAGAGAAAGAAAAACAAATGAAAAAGTCAAAAGCATCCCTAGCACTTTCTTCATTGCTTGACTTCAGAGAAAGGAGAGAGAGGACAGTAATAGTTAACACATTGAAAATATATGAAATGGTCTTTGAAGTCTAGTCACTGTATTTTATACTCAATCCTTCCAGTTTTTCTTGCATATTCCTTCCTCTTCTGTAAATAAGCTTAATCAGTCAAATTAAGGTGACGATTTCTCCAGAGATATTATTGCTATTGTTAACATGAAGCAGAGACTTAACGCTAATAGGAACAGAAATACTAATATCAATCCACAGATAAGGAGACTCGAGGTGATGGGCAGGTTTTTGATCAGGGCCTTCCGTGAAATCACCCTCACAGAGGCAACAATCCTTTCCGCCTGTGTGTGCTTTGCGAATGGTTCTATTAATAGAAGAGCTGACTAATTGCTGCCTCTATTTCTACTTTGATTACCTTCCCTTCCCCATTTGATTCTTTCATTTCTTCTTTCCCTAGGAAGGTGAGCCATTGCACAGAAGACAAGGTCACCCCAGCGGCCTCCGTGAAGGTAAAACTTCTTATTATATTTTGGGAATGTAAATGTTAAATTGACATAAATGACATCGTTAATGCAATTTTTTCATTTTTGACTTTAAAATATTCATGACTTCAGTTGTATATTTGACAAATGTTTCTGATGCTAAATCTCATTTAAAGTGAAGAAAGCCTCTAAGGTAAGTTCTTTACAGAAACCAGCAGCACAGATACGAAGACTTTTGCATCACTAGCTCCTAAGATGATCAAGGTGAGGTTTCATCAATTACTCATGTTTTCCTTCCCCTATAGTGCATTCTAGGTCAGCACTGTTGTGAAGATATTTACCGCAGAGATATCTAACATTTTAAGATAATATTAAATGTTGGAGAAGATAACTTCCCAAATGGTCCCAGTGCTAGACAATAAGTTTCTCCCAGCATTCTCAAATACATATCAAAAGCAGACATTCTGTGCCTTGTTCCTCAGAGAGATGGGTCAAGTCAAAGACACTAAAGATTGAATATAGAGGGAATGTTTTCCTGGCATGATAAAGTGATAACTCTGTGCAATTTTTTCTCTTTTGATTATAATAATGGCTTAAATGTTTATTTTTTGGGGGAAGGGAGATAAAATGAGGTTTTTCCAATGAAGTTGAAGGAATACATTTAAAAAATTCTGACCAAAATGTGGTATAAACTTATGAAACTTACTGTGAAAATAACTATTGTTGTTCATTCAAGAACAATGTGAACATCTTCTGTTGTGCAGACCTTGTTTCAGGGACTGGGGTACAGGGATGAATAAAGCAGATGTCATCTCTGTCCCCATTATCTTACAGTACTAGGGGAGAGAAGCAGAGAATAACTAAGTTGAATTAATTATACACAGATAATGACATTTCAGATGAGGGGGAAAAAAAAAGACAATAAAGCAACATAAAGGTTGCTTTATCTCTGCCTGGAGAGGGGCTGCTGTTTCAAAGTAGTTAGAAAAGGCTTCTCTGAAAAGATAAACATTGAGAAGCCACATAAATGCAAAGTATCACAAAGAATTGTATTTTGCTATATAAAACAGTGCAATATTGTGATAATGTATGTAAATTATTTAAGTAATTATTTTAACTTTTATTTCACCATTTTGTATTCTCCATTACTTTTGTTGAGTCAATGTCCAAAAAATGGCTCTTAGATTTTTAACATAGTCTCCTTAGTTGACCTAACCCTTAAGATGCTCATCTTGAAGGAGGTATCCTGTCTCTACCCATGTTAATTATTGCAAGAACTAGATTATAATTTTCTAGTTATTAAAGATAAAAGTTATTGTATGATGACATGGCTGAAGATATTTACCAAGAAAATTTAGCATAACGTTGTGACAGTAGGTGATAAAAGACAGTGAACTGGAACTTTCTCATTCAAGTTAAATTCCTCTGAGGCTTATTAATATCAGTTGTAATAGTGTCTTTTCTTGATGTGGACACTTACTCACCAATCCAGATGGAGGCTACTGATGCGTTTCACACAGGTCACCAGGAAGCTGTGTGTAAGTGCTTCATCTCTCTGCCAACTAATAATTGGTCAAATGGTTCCTGCAAGCCCAAAGCTGTTTGATCTGTTTCTGGGGCTTTGCAACAAAGATAAATTAAAGTCATGCAGCAGGAATAAAGGAAAGGATCACACTTGTAAAGGACTATAAAAACTAGAAGTTAAGACATCAGAAGCAATGCTCCTTTTGCAATATTTGAAGTATCTTAATCAGACCATAAAAAAGGTATTTTTGTTTTCCCCTTAATGGCAGGAACATTTATGTTTTTCTAATATATATCAGTGATTTAAAATGGAAAAGACAGTGCTATAGGAATGTTTAGCCACCCAACAGTGGAAGTCTTTTGAACATTCATATATCATGTGGATATTTGATGTAAACACATGCATGTAGTTTTTAAGGACAATATATGCAGAAGTGTTATTGGAACAACAGACTATGCAGCTGTCCACATCCATTTTTCAATCAAAACTATATAGAAAAATCTAATAAACAAAGTATTTCGAAGACATTGTAGCACCAGTTCTAAGTATTTGTAAGAAAGCATGATCCAATCTAAAAGTGTAAGGTGACTGCCACTTTACCTGCACAGTTTTAAATATTTGTAGGCAAAAGAAACCAACTGAATCTCTCAAAAGTTGTTTGTAGGAAAGTTTTAATTAGAAACAATGCTGACCTCTTAGAAATAACATTCCCCAAAGCAATATATTATAGCTAGCATTTAATTTTATTTTTCTGTTTGTATATAGATTCATAATTTATACATAGAGAATAACTTTTGTTTAAGATGACTATTTGCTTTATAAGCAAAATTTAATCTTCAAAACATCAATACAAATTCAAGATGGAATCCTGATATTGTTAGGTCAGCTTAGCAAAGGGAAAATTAATTTCAAAGGAATTAGGTGACTGTAGTAGGATCACACTATACCCCCAAATAAAGCTGTTTTTCAACAAAATATTAAAAATTAAAAAATCACTTTATTCCCTTTCCCTTTCAAGGATTTAGTGTGGCCGTGTGTGTGTGTGTGTGTGTGTGTGTGTGTGTGTGTGTGTGTATTTGCACAGTATACACATTGTCCAGCTTTTCACATCACCCAAACATGGTTTTGTACCACATTTACTCTTTTTAAAGACAAAAAAAAGTATAATTTTATGCTGTCAAAGGATGCATGTCAAGGATGCTTGGTGAAATCAGATTAAAAGTGCCATTTTGAAAATAGATTGGAACATGATGAATGCAACTCTGTGCTTCATCCTTCGAAAACAATTTGATAGTTTCTTGGTCTTGTTTCTTTAGGAAATCAATGGATGTGATTTACAAAAGGTCAACTGTGACCTTTCATCTACTGTCACACCAATATTTTCAAATCAGTAGGATATTTGTATTTCACAGTGCTACTCTCACTTTAAACTCAACACGGATAAATATAAACTGCTCTCCTGTACTCTCCCTCCTCACCCTGACAAAATAACATCTGTTTCTCAACAACTCCATTTCTGTCTACCATTCCACTGTCTTAGACCCTGTTCTTCCTTAAAAATAATTACTTTTGACTTTAATTCCCCTTTAGCAGCTCTAACTAATCTTTCTCCAAACTCTACTCTTAATATCCTATGCCAAGAAAATTCTCTCTTCTTAGAGACATAACAGATATGTCTCTTTGTCCTGAGTGATCCATACTAGTGAGGAGAGTTGTTTGCACTTAGTGTTTCCAAGTCTGACCTTTTGTTTACTTATTAATCTACTGCAAACTGGCTTCTTTCCCTACCATCCCAGGTAGTAGCTAATTCCAACACAAAAATTTTCATTCTTATCCAACTGGATCTTTCTACTTAACACTTTTGATTAGTTCTTCCTTTTAAAGATTCTGTACTTCATTTGTTTTCATGACCCCTTAGGCTTTAATTCTATTGGCTTTTCTCTGAGTCCTTTTTCTTATAAAGTTTACATAAATTGGAGAGGGTAAAAGAGGACTCATTTTTATCTGTGTACTGCTTTTGCTCATCTCCAGAGTTGTGACTTAGGCTTGCAGGACTAAGGAGAGTTAGACAGTCAGTTATTGGGAGCAAAGTAACATTGATAAACAAGAACATATGAAAATTTAGAGATGTTAGTATGATGACTTTAGGAAAAGTTTGGTAGATTGGAAGATGAACATAGAGGTGTATCTGTGGGTAAAACTAAAGAGGTATATTGGAGTTAGATCACGAGGAATCTCAAGAAGGGTTTGGACTTTATATACAATGATTTGAATTCCATTGGCAGATTCCAAGCAGTGAAGTATTAAAGTTGCATTCGAATTACAGAAAGACCACACTGGTGAACATTTGGAGAATAAATTGAAATTGTGTAAAATTACAAATAGAGACAACTTGGTGGGTTATTTTAAAATCCTAGGAGATTAATGATGAGGATATAAACCAGAACTTTCTCAGTGACATGAAGAGAATGGGATAGCTTCAATAGTTATCTGGATTGCAGAATTGACAAAAATTGACAATCAATTGGATATGGAGTAGGGTTAAGAGAGACAGAGGTTGAGGGAATACTCTCACATATGAGTAATACTGGAATAAAGGACAGGGGATAACATTTCCGAAAGACAGATGATAAATTTAGTGTTGGTTGTTATTATCAGTTGCCTGAATGGCACTCAGATGAAATTGTTAAGGAAGCATGTAGAAAATTCAAATAGTGATTAATTAATTGTTCCTGGTAGAGATGAAGATTTTTAAAGGGGAAATAATTAGTATATAGGTGGCAGTTAAAGCTATGATTATAGAGCAGGAATAGAGTGAAAAAATAAGATCACTTTATCAGTCAGGATAGATGTGGTTATGCTACTGTCACAACCCCCTTAAACCACAATGTTTACAATTACAAAGATTTAGTTCTCTCTTTTGCTACATGTCTACTGTGGGTGGGCTTTGACTCTGTTCTTACGTATGAGACACAGTCTTCCAGTACCATTTCTATCTGGAATTCCTTCCTAGAAGGAAATGATAGAAAAGGAATGTGATGAAGCATGAAAAGGCCTTATAGCTTCTGCCTGTAACCCATAAAACTCACATTTCCATGTCAAATCAAGTCACAAATCTGGACTTCTGAGGGATAGGAAAATGTAACCCTCTTCCAGGGAGGGAAAGCAGATACTTATTTGGTAAACAAAATTCAAATCTACCAGGATTTCCAAAGCAGAATAAAAAAGAACAACATTTAAGTTGCTCTTGGAAAAAGGAGCACCTTTCAAGAAAACCGAAAACATTGGACAAAAATATAAGTAAAAAACACAGGTGAAGTACTTTTCCTGAAATAAAGAAAACACCGTTTTTAGTTGAAATTCATTAGTGATTTTTGAAATTTACACACCAGGGGTGTATTTGCTTTTCATCCCAATCATTTACAATTGGAGGAGTATGGGGGTAAACTTTGTTATTATCCTAAATATTTATTGCAGAACAATTACCCTGCAAGATGCATTGCCACAGGAGAAGGTAAAGAAAAGTGCAAAGAGAATGCATTAAGACAACTTTTACTTGGATATACTCTTATATAAAGGTAGAAAGAGTTATCAAATTTCTCTTCATGGTTAAAACATGCTTTCCTAGAACATCTAAGGACAGTTTTAAATTTCTCAGATTCCATGCTTGTTGAAGGCCTTGGAACTAGTGTTGGTATTGGCCCCTTCTACTTCAGGCAAAATGGCAGCTCCCACAGATGAAGGTAAACTTTTATGTAATCCTTTTGTACCAACTATGATGTTCAGTTCTTTAGCATGTGAATAAAGTACTAATTACTTTTCTATTGTGAAGAACTGGGCAAACTTCCAGAAATGAGACCTGAATTTGCTGTTAATAAAGGAACAGTAAAACATAAGGAAGTGGGAGTGGTACTTATTCTAAAATAAAGTGTGGAATTAAAAATCAAGATTTTAGATGTTAGTAAATTCAAGCTCTCTGAAACATTAAGTGGCCTTTGGTAACTCTGCTGAGTCTTAATAAATTAAGGTGAGTTAACGATTTATGTGTGCATCAAAAAATTATATTGAGTCTTTATGATAGGAAATCAACTGTGAATAAAAGATACAAGGCCACTCCCCTTGTAGAACATGGGGAAACACATGTTAATCAATAAATTGTACAATTAATAATAGAATTAATGCTAAGTGTCGGGAAGGAGAGGTATGATTTCTAAAAGATGTTTTGACCTAGTCTGGTTTCTTTGAGAAAGTGCTCTAGATGGAGAATTGAAGGATGAATGGGCATTAGCAGGTTAAAAGGATATGGGCAATGTGTGGGTTAAGGAGCTTTGAAGGCAGAGGGAATAGCAACTGTTGAAGTGAAGAAAGCAGAGTTGGCAAGAGAATTTGAAAAAGTCCGGTCTATGAGAGAAGTGTGGGGAAGATGTTCACTGGCCTGAGTTGTACTTGATCGACAGATCCTGGAGGATCTTGTAGTTCATTGTAATAATTTTGCATTTCATTCCAGTGACTATGAAAGTCTTTTTTTAAATATGTAAAACAGAGGAGAGACATATTCATGTTTGTGTTGCCAATAGCTTATTTTGAGGAGAAAGGATTAATGAGAGATAGGAGAGGCCATGACACAATTTACCACAGTTCAGGTGAGGGATCCTGTAGGCTAGAAATGAGAATGGAAAAATAGGGATGGAATCCACAGGTATCTAGGAAATAAAGTCCAGTGGAATCTATGATAGATTAGATAGATGTGGATAGTGAAGTTCTAAGAAGGATGGATCAAGGATGACTGCAAGGTTTCTGGCTGATATAACTGTAGGGCTTGGAGTGAGCACTTATTGAGGAGCAATGCTGGAGGGAACCAGGTTCATAAGAGAGTATGTTGACTTTGTATAGTTTATTTGTAAAGGCTATACTACCGGAGGCACTGGCCTTTGGGTGAGTACAATTCAGCTCAAAAGAGAGATCTAGAGTACATCTCTTTTTGCCCTCAGGTCAAATTTTGTGAGTCCTAGGGAAAATCAATTAATTTATTATGATCCATTCTATAATATCAAGTTAGTCATTCATGACCTATTTTAATACAGAGAGGATTTTGAGGGAATATTCAAATTGACTGGGTCATTTGGCTTTTAGGAATAGACTCTTTAATATTAAGCATTTTGCTACCAACCACCTGGAAGTTTATTCATGGTGCACAGTAATGATGATAATTATGATGATAACTTAGTATTCATTAAGTCCTTACTATGTGCTGTCCACCATTCTTTGTGCTTTATGTATATTAATTCATTTGTCTCCCAACAAACCTAGGTATTACTATTAACACTACCATACAGATGAGAAAAATAAGGCATAAATTTCTTCCATTCTTCCTCAAGTGTACATAGCTAGTAAATGAAAGAACCAAGATTTGAATACAGATAGTATAGGTGTGGAGTATAAGTTCTTAAACACCTCAGTATGGAATTGAACTGTAGTGAATTCTAGTGTACAGAGTCTAAAATAATTTGACTGAAAAAGGCAAAGGTCAAGGAATGGGGTTGTGATTTTGGGACAAACTATACAAAAAGCCAGTTGCTGCCTCATAAAATACGTGATTGGACAATTAAGTTTGTGAACTCACCCTAGAAAAAGTGCTATGTACCTCATTACTGAATATCACTACTGTCACCTTTGAAGTACTCCCCTTGGGAAGCTATGCACCGATGCCAGTGTCTAGTTCACCCTTCAAAGCAATTTTGGAACTCTTTCTGGAATGGCCATCAGAGCTGTTGTCATATTGCCTTTGATGTCCTGAATGTCATCCAAATGTCTTCCTTTCAATATTTCCTTTATCTTTGGGTAGAGAAAGAAGTCACTGGGGGTCAGATCAGGTGAGTAGGGAGGGTGTTCCAATACAGTTATTTGTCTACTGGCTAAAAACTCCCTCATAGACAGTGCCGTGTGAGCTGGTACATTGTTGTGATGAATTGTTGGTGAAAAGTTCAAGTTGTCTAACTTTTTCACACATTCTTTTCAGCACTTCCAAGTCATAAACTTGGTCAACTGTTTGTCCAGTTGGTACAAATTCATGATGAATATCTGATATCAAAAAGAAGGTTAGCAACATTGTTGTAACAAGTTCGCGAACCTAATTGTCACACCTAGGTCTGACAGTAGTCCTAGGTCTGTCATTAAGGCCAATGTTTCTTAGAGTGAGTGGCCCTGAATGAGATGTTAGTGATGATTATCTGCAGTTCTGTAGAGTCATATCCCTTAGGAATCTCTAGGTTAGGGGTTGTGAGATCGTCACATGTGGGAACTATATCTTATTAATCTTTGTATTTCAAACATCTGAAAGAGGGCTTGATGAATGACCCACCTGAAGTGAGGGTCTAGTACATAAATAAATGAATCTGGTAGTTACAAGTAAAGTTGACCCTTGAACAACACGAGTTTGAACTGCTCAGGTTCACTTATCTGCAGATTTTTTTTCAATAAATACTGTATTTTCCTTACAATTTTCTCAATAACTTGTTGCCTCTAGCTTACTTTTTTTTTTGTAAGAATGCCGTATATAATATATATAACATACATAATATGTGTTAATTGACAGTTATTGATAAAGCTTTTCTTGTCAATAGTAGGCTATTAGTTGTTAAGTTTTAGGGGAATCAAAAATTACAAGCAGATTTCGATTATACGGGAGTCAGTGCACTAGCCCCTGCATTGTTCATAGGTCAACTATAGTTCCCGGGTATCTTTCTTTCTGGTAAGGTGTTGAGGAAAGAGATAAACTGTGTAAGGCTGAGGACTGAGTCTTTAGTTAGAAATTTCAAATTATTTAGAATTCTCATCAGGTATAAATTAAGAAAATGACAGAAATAACAAATGATAACAAAATCTCAGTTTATGACAAGCTTGCGATTGATTCCAAATACAGTTACAAATACTTTAATGATGAACAAAGATCAAAACCACTTTAGGAGAATAACAACACTTTATAATTATTTATAGTTATATATATAGTTCCTAAATTGTCCAGTTAAACCTCATGTCATCTATTCAGATGCAAGAGAAGATGAGGTTACCACCAATTCAGAAAGGAGATACCCTACGGAAGCAGAGAAAGCATGACTTGCTCACTTACAAGCTGAGTGAAGTGTAGTTAAATTCCTTAATCTCAGGAGACCGTACCAGAATTTTAAATTTATAGTTGACCATCCTGATTCTTGAGTAAAAGACACTTCCTCTGTCATGCACTATGAGAAAGCTATTATAGTGCTCAGTCTGGTGTAACTTGTAGCTTCCACTTTTAAATGCTTCATGCCTGTTCATTTATCACTTTACTGGTTCTGCTTAATCCAGCATAGAGTCACGAGGCTGTTGTTGGACAGTGACTAGACACTCTGTGAATTTTGTGAGATGGCCAGCCTTAATGTTAGGGACTCCCTATTTTGAATTATCTTGCAGTACCTGTTTGATTATTTTTTGAAGGATATGAGAACTTTATACTCTTTAGCTAACATGAGATTATTATTTAATTTGAATTTTTAATAAGAACAAATGTATAAAAGGTTTCTTCAAACTCACCTTATCTTGTTAGAAGAAACTGTATTTTCCTAAAGAATTCTACCAAAGTTATAATGAGACTGATTTTCACATATTACTCTGTGAGTTTCTTAAATGCTTTAATTTTCAGTGAAATCACGTAATGCACGTAATGTGCTTTATTTGATCTTATTTGGGGAATAGATTTGACTTTCTGTTGATACAGATTTATTGCTACAACTTATTTTAAATTCAATCAGTTTTAAGTTCCATGACTCATTGATTTCCTATTGAAAGCTTTCTGTAGTAATTATTACAGTGCTATGTTTGGGGTCCTAAAAGAAATATTACTTATAGACAGAAATAAAGAGGAAGAAAAAAGGGAGACTGAAAGACAAACAGATAGTAAAGTATTCATATTTTCCTAAACTTAACTTCCCTACATACACATAAAGTAGTGTATTTCATTGGATGTCATGTTTAAAATTATAAATTTGTTTTCATAAAAGTTTAAAGAATGTTTCTTCTCTTTAATCCTGCATGTATTGAATGTTGATATTTTTTCCTTAAGGCCAATTATAATAGGATTAAATATATTTTATTATATATTATTAAGCAGAACACTAAAGTTTTGTTCATGTCTCAAAAAATGACATAGCAATTCCATGCATGGTGGAAGTAATACATGAAGTATTGGAGAACAAATGGGAGATGAATTATACAATTAAGTTGACATTAGGACTTGTTGATCATTAGAGTGGAGGGACATTAAGGATAAGATGGGAAGAAATGTGGGTTTTGGAGATAGAGAACAATTCAAGATATTGATATTGTCATGTGCCATTTGCAGTGAAATTGATACCTTGCACTAATATAGCTTGCTCATACATCACATGTTGATAAGCCAAGAAACACCTCGGATTTGATGACCATGATTTCTTTTTTATCTATAGACTTCAATAGCTATAGAGACACATTTGTCTTGTTACCCATTTGTTTTCTCAATTAATTTAAAATAGGAGCCAACCAGAACATTGATTGCTTCTTTCCTCTGGAAGCAATCCTTTTGAAAATAGGAAAGAAAAAAAAAATGGAAGGGAAAACAAAGCTAGTACCTGAAATCTGTGAATTTTCATGGCGTTAGACAACTTTAAGAAAGAAAAGTAAGAGGTTTGGGAAATGAAGACCAATTTAACAGTAAAAATTTTACCTGGCAGTACTGTTTATCTCACCTATATAATGGCCTAGTTAGAAGTTTCATTTTAACAGCCTATTTATTTTAGCAGTACTTATATCTTGAATGGATTGGAAAAGTGAGTAGATTTTTCAGAAAGTCCTAAAAGTACATAAAGTTTTAATGATGTGTTAAAATCAAATAGTCTTTATAATTCACAAAAGCCTTTTTCACAGTTGGAAAGGGAGGAAGTCCTCACCACCTATACATTTGTTAAAATTATAAGAAAACCTGTACATTAATCTTTAGAGCAATTTTAGAGAAAAAAGGAAGCTGCTATTTATAGTGATGCAATTATAGACCAAGGGATGACGTGTGAGACTTGGCTAAAAGGTGTATGGCTTTGTTTTAAATTGAGCATTAGTTTTATGGTTGTTCCTTTCTTTTCAGATCTACTGAGCAGTCAGACTGTGTTCTGTCTATGTGAGGTGGCAGGAAAATGGGGTAATTTCATTCAATGCTGGATATTTGCTTCTGATAAAACAGTCATTTTAGCACATATAAATGTACTTTGAAAATTGAATGCCAGATTGCATGAACACTGCTTCCAGTACTTTTTTTTTTTTAAACAGAGTAAGCAAGAATGGGAAAAAATGAAATCTTTGAACTTTTGGTATGAAGTAGTCTGAAAAATAAAGGGGAGAGGATTTGGGACAAGTTTTTTAAAATGAGATTGAGATAAATGGTATCTATCTAGTTTGGGTTTCTCTGGAAGTGGGTGCTAAAATGGAGATTCTCAAGCAAGTGGTTTGATAAGAAGTGCTCTTGGGATCAACATCTGTGAGGGAGTAAGGGAAGCAGGCCTGGGCAGGTGGAGAAACTGAACTATGTACAGTTGTAGCAGAGGCTTTGTTGGGCACAAGTGGGACTCCTGATCTGGGATAGCCCTTCAGAGGTGTCCCAAATTGAGATATGGTTGTCAGGACGTTTGATGCAGGCTGTCTCTGAGAAGGAGGTGTAACCTCGGGTTAGGCAGTGACCTTCCCCAGAGGGCAATTTAGCTCTGAACTGTCAGCAGGCAATATGTAGTCTCTGCAGCTGGGGAATGAAGAGTTTGCAATTCAATGAGGGTCTTGGGTTCCCTCCTAGACGTGTTTATTTTTATGAAAATCAGACATCTAGTACTGCAGAACCTAGAATTTCAGGAACTGGAAGGAATAATCTCCAAAGAGGAAACCAGGACACTTAAAAACCACCGTCTTTTCTATATTTATGTTTTTGGTTCCAGGTATTAAACCTATTAAAGACACAACTATCATTGGTTTGGGGTATATTCTGAGTCCTGGAGGATAATACCTCTACTCTCAAGATTATCATTTCTAAACTATTAGCTGCACCTTTAAAAGTCCATTTAATTGTTCTACAGGCCAGCACTTTCTGTATGGAATTGTATGTGATAGACCCATTATCTCCCATGATCATGTTCCACCCACAGCCACTTTCTTCTACTGGGAAGAGCTCTGTTATGTTTAATATGATGTTATATGGGATTCCACATAAGGGGATCAAGTGTTCTCAGCCAAGATGATCCACTGTCAATTCCAGGATGGAAAATGTTCATTGTAATCAACTTGCCACCAAGTTCCTAGTTGGTGTCCTGAAGGGATGGTGTCATATTGGCAGTGCTATGCTGTAGCTGTCTTGAGTTGTTTCTCAAGAGGAGATAGTGCACATCTTTTAACATCTCTGCTTTTAGTAATGTCCCATTGGTAACTTGAAATTCACCATGCTGGGAATATAAATCTATAAATACCAGTGAAATAAAGGTTTTCTTTCTTTCTTTCGTTCTTTTGTTCTTTCGTTCTTTCGTTCTTTCGTTCTTTCGTTCTTTCGTTCTTTCTTTCTTTCTTTCTTTCTTTCTTTCTTTCTTTCTTTCTTTCTTTCTTTCTTTCTTTCTTTCTTTCTTTCTTCCTTCCTTCCTTCCTTCCTTCCTTCCTTCCTTCCTTCCTTTCTTCCTTCCTTTCTTCCTTCCTTTCTTCCTTCCTTTCTTTCTTCCTTTCTTTCTTCCCTTCTTTCCCTTCCTTCCCTTCCTTCCCTTCCTTCCCTTCCTTCCCTTCCTTCCCTTCCTTCCTTCCTTCCGATAATCAGTTGTTACACATTTACTAGTGTTCCACTGTGTTTTGGGACATGAGATTTGGTCTTTGTTGCGGAATATTTAGGCATTCAGCCTTTAGTACTGGTAGTAGCTAAATCAGCTTTAATGAATGGAAGCCTATGCTATTGGGCTCATTTATAGCCTCTGTCCCTTGTATCAAAGCTACTCTGTTCATGAGTCCAGAACATAGTGATGGCCAATGAGAGAGGAAGGTTGATGTCAAATGGCTGAGTCATTCTGCCTTTGTTATTAGTGCCATTTCGGTGTTGGATGCTCTTGGATGGGCATTAACAACAACACAAAGAAATTCCCATAGATCTATCTACATATGTTTTCCCCAGACCTCTTGGTCTTCCAATCTTTCTCTTTCCATGTACATGACCAAATAGCCAAGTCATTCACCACCATCTATGAGATTATAAATATTTTTATTTCAGGCTATTTCACCACACAATGTGGATGGCCTACACTGTCAGAAACTCTTGACCATTGCAAGGATTTCCCCTATAATGACTTGCATTACCATTCCTGGGTAAAGATAACCTGCATTAGCAATTATTTTTTTCTCACAAATTCATACACTGAGCTGTTGTATCCATGATCCCAGGTTAGCCTTCCCCTCCCCCCATAGCCTAGTCTTAAGGGATCCTCTCCTGGCATACAGTCATAGTTGGGAGCTAAGATAGAGAGAGAGGGACCAAAATCTGTTTCACCTGTTTGTGAAGAGACTCTTGTGCCCTCTGTACCTGCTCATGCCCGACCCCAAATCTTCCATTACCCTCTTACAAGGGATTGTTGTTGGGTCTTCCCTGCATTAGGAGAGAATGCATCTCATTATGGGGTATTCTGGCTGCTTGGACATTTGAAGTATCTCTATCAAACTCAGAAAGACATACAGGTTATTTAAAAAAAAATGTATATATATATATATATATATATATATATACATTTGTTCCTTTGTTGCTTTAAGTTTTATATCTCGCATATGAGTGAAGTCATATGGTTCTTGAATTTTTCTGACTTATTTCACTTAGTGTAATAATCTCAAGATCCTAGTGTAATAATCTCAAGATCCACCAATATTGTTGCAAATGGCAGTATTTCATCTTTTCTTATGGCAGAATAGTATTCCATGGTGTATATATACCACATCTTCTTTATCCAGTCATCAATTGAAGGATACTTTGGTTGTTTCCATGTCTTGGTCACTGTAAATAATGTTGCAGTCAACATTGGAGCGCATATGTCTTTACAGATAAATGTTTTCAGATTTTGTGGGTAGATACCAGGAGAGGGATTGCTGGGTCATATGGTAATTCTATTCTTAATTATTTTTGAAGAACCTCAACATTGTTTTCCATAGTAGCTATATCAATTTACATTCCCACCAATAGTGTATGATGGTTCCTTTTTCTCCACAGCCTCTCCAACACTTGTTATTATTTGTCTTGTTGATGACAGCCATTCTAACTGGTGTGAGGTGATATCTCTTTGTGGTTTTGATTTGCATTTTTCTAATAGCTAGTGAAGTTGAGCATTTTTTTTCATATATCTGTTGGCCATTTGTATGTCTTCTTGAGAGAAGTGTCTGTCATAGATGATGTATTACAGAATTGTACACTTGAAACATGTAATTTTACTAACCATTGTCACCCCAATAAATTTAATTTAAAAATGTTTAACTCTCTGCTGCAGATGGCCTGGCTTTGATCAAGAACTCTAAAAGTCTATGTGGCGATTTTCCTGCTAGAGAATCCTCCACATTGCATCTTTTCCGCACCAAATAGAGTACCTCTTAAACCATAGCGTCTGAAGGAATGTTTGCATTGAAAACTGGTCCTGCTGTAGAGCTCTGTTCTTTTCTTGGTGCCACTCAAAGCTGGGAGCCTTTTGTTTAATCCAGTAAATGTATTTTGTATTTGGAGTAAATATATTTATAGGACTTGGAGCAGTATTCCCAAATCTGGATGATACTGCTTCTAAATACTGATGAGTCCAGGGAAGTGTTGTTGTTTCCTTGGGGGTGGGAGATGTGATACCATACTTTGTCCTTTACAAAAGATGTGTCTTGGCCTGCCCCAGACCATTGAACATGTAAAACTTCACCTGTATAGACTATGTATGTTCAGTGTATGGACTAATGTAATATTCTTCAGACTATCTAAATATTGTGGAGTAGTTCAGACAAAATTAGAACAGAGTGCAGCATTAGACCTAGCCCTGGGGGAAAACTTGAAATGTATACTATAGTCATTCCCATGTGAATGTGAACTGCTTCTTGATAGGTGTGGAAAAAAATGAATTCAAATAACGGCAGTTTACCTCAGCTTTATTGACTTTTCTCTAACAAAAATAGCACATCAGGCACTGAAGTTGCAACTGGGGCTAGTATTTGGTTGACTTCGCAGTAGTTCATTATTATCCTTCATGATATGTCTGTTTCATGAGAGAGCTAGCATGGAAAATTAAATGGCGATATAATGGAGACCATTAGCCTTTTATTGTTTAAGTATTTAGATAATTTTCCTTGATATACAATATACTTTCTAAATTTAATATTTTGGCTGGGTGTGGGGTTAGTTTCATAGGCTTCCAGTGGCGTTCCCCACTATGACATCTCTTGCTTCACAAACCATGAAACTAATGTGGGAATTTCGACAAGTAGACTATGTATCCATTCCAATTATGCATTCTGGGACCAGGGAATTACTACACGATAGATTTGTGGACCCATTGGACGCAGTAAAGCCAGACCTAGACCAGGACAAAATTACTGCCTGGCCTCCACATTCCCTCATGCTGACAAAAGTGGAGGTAGGAAGTGGACATGTTGATATTTTAGTTTTCCGGGTATTGTCAACTCAGACAGTGTCCAAGATTCACACAAAAAATCTGCCTATTCTCCTTTTTTCTATAAACTTTATAAAAGGCCATGGATCACTTTGGTAAAATGCTGGAGGAAATTTTACTACATACCCTTTCTATAGTAAAAGAGTCCTTTTTTTCTTGGGACGTGGCCTATCCTTTAATCAGGGGTTTCTGGATCTGAAAATTGGCTCAGTTCTGGATATTCTGCAAGGGATTATGAGTTCTTTGGGACATCCATCCTTAGCTTCCCTGATCACTCAAAACATTTCTTTGTGTTAATTGAACAATACCCTATCTTGTCCCTAGAGACACTGTGTTCTATTAACCATTTTTAAGGCTCTCTATGAGTCAGGCCACCCTTGCTGCCAGTCCAGCCTCGCTGCTCATTAGGATAATTGCTCCAAGTTTGTCTCTGATGGTTAAGCAACACCATATGGCCTCTATTATTTCAGATTACATTATCCCCTTTGCTATCAGGGAACCCATTTCTGTAAGAGCTTCTCCTACTGTTATCCTTGCCCTACAGAGGACACCACTGAGCTTCTTAATAATGCTGGTACCTTTCTCACAAACAGATTTATCACTTTGATAAACAAAGGGTATACCAGGTCTTTTCTATGGAACGTAGTCATTGGGCAGGTTTTCCAACTTTTCTGATTTTATATAGTATTCCTACCCTGGCATGTTCCCTTCTCTGAGCCTTCTGAACTCTTCTGTGTTCCATGACATTTTTGTCACTTTTATTTAGTATGGGCTATTGCTTTTCCCATGATTCTAAGATCCATCTTAATAAAATATCAGTATGTCTTCTAGGTCCTTGCTAAAAAAAATAAATATTGAATCATAGAGAGTGTCCCCATTTCAATAAATTCTAACTTTATGTGCTAGCAAGTAGAAGGAACACTAGTGATGAACAAAGAGCAGTGAGCCACTTTTATAGGACCAGAGGGTTCTGGATCACATGGGGATTTAATATATTTTAGTTTGCAGGCACAGATTTTCCATACTTAATCTTAGATTCTCACTCCTTCCCACTAGTGGACCTGACCTTGGCATAGTCGACTTGTTGCAGTTGAGAATTCAATCTTCTTGGGAGTTTTAAGTTCTGGGTCTGATCTTCAGCATTTCCTACTTCCAGGATGCAGGAGATAAGATTCTTTTTATATTTTACTAGAAAATTCTTCTGGCTTTCATACTTTGCCTTGATATAGTAATTATCCTCCACTTTTCTTTTTATATTTTTTTCTTTAATGCATCAATAACATCAAGTAAGAGCCATTGGTTCTATAGTCATTATAATAGCCACTACCCTGAAGCTTTCAAATGTCTGAGACAGTATACCTACCAGAGCATTCCCTTCCACTAATATTTTACCCCACTTCAGCAGTGGGAGCGCTATATACCAGAGTCTAGCTTTTCTTCATCTAACACCATCCCAGTGATAGGGATGGTATCTGGACAGTGGATGATATAGTTCCAAAATTTCATTTTAGTTCCTGTTTCCTAGCAGTAATTTTCATAGGTCATTTTCCACAGGAAATAAGATTCCAAGATAGTTATTTACCAGCAGGTGCTACACTGGGGATTACCAATAATTCCTGTAAGAGATGTAGAGAAGTGGGAATGGACAGAGGGAGAATTTGAAAAGTGATGTATTTTAGCAGAGGCCTTGTCAGACCTCCGTGGAACTCTGAAGCTTGAGTCCTTCAAAGGTATTCAAAATTGTGGCAAGGAGGTTGGAGCTCTACAGCCCAGCAACAACAGTATTAATTGGATATTGGCTGTCCCTGGGGAGACTGTGTAACCTTGAATGAGGTAACTCATTGTGGAGAGCTATTCCTAATGAGGAGGTCATTGTGATCAACAGAAGGCTGGGGTTATTGTACCTGCGGGATGAATGCTTTAGCTCTAAAGGGAAGATCTGGGTGGCATACCATACTATCTACTACGGTGTAGACAAATCTATTCATATTGAGGTTTTTGTACATTCAGTAGCATTTTATGTTTTTTTAAATCATAAGTAAGAGCAAATGTTCTAATATAATCTTTAAAATTTTCATAATTAAAATTTGAAATTGGCATTATATTTCTGTGCATTGATATTTTTTAAAGGAAAATATCCATGGAACTCATTCTTGCATTGTATTCACCCTCTTATGAGGTATTTATATCTAGAACATTGAAATGGTGAGGTAACAAGATTTTATATACACATACGCACAAAAAGGAAGGAACTATTAATATCGACTAGTCATATCTATGTAGTAATTTAAACATTTGTGAGAAACTATCTATTAACAGTGTTTAAAAACAAGAAGTACTAATGACAAAATCAGTGATGTGAACAAGATGGGTAAATATTTAAAAATTCAGGTTAATGACATTTACCTATATAATGTGTTTAATGTTTTAGAGTTTTAAGACCTAACAGCCATTTTCTTAATCTCCAAAATAGAGGTGTCCTGCATCATACAGAGAACTCTGTAATAGCAAAACAAAAAATAAAGTGCCATGATAGCCAAAATATTTCAATGAATAATTTATAATTAGAGGTTAAATATACTGTATTAAAATTATAGATATATAACATTTGTCTAAAGATCAAATTTAAGTAAAATTGATTAAACTCAAAGGGATGTTTTTAAAAAATACCACATTTTCAAAGTGTCAAAATAATTTTGATATGTTTCAATGTGCCTTTTTGATGTTAATTGAACATCATTAGTTTGTTTTGCCAAGTAACATTGTTATCAAACATAACACATGTCACTAAGAATTTTCAATTTCCCAGGGCAAATGCAAGCCGATTTTTTATGCTTTTAGCTGATATGGCTGTCTTTCCATAATAGCTACTATAGATACTGCTCTTGCATAAATGCATAGGTGCTCAGAAGCAGTTTGTTTTCAGTATTAAAATGACCTGAAAAAATAAAGTTTTTGTTGTTGGTTATGGAAAACGGTTATGTCTTTTAATGGAAAATTAATTCAGCTAGTGTTAAAAAATATGTTTAGAATTTTGGATCACATGCCATGTTTATAACCAAACTGATGGATATATTGGCAATATCTGTGTCCCCCTTTAGATTCTCAATATAAAAGTGAAAACACAATTTATTTTATTCTTTATGGTGAGAAATATCACTGATTTGGTGTTATTTTATAAAATCATTTGATCCTTTATTCATTCGATCTTTATACAGCCCTTCATTTAAAACACTCCCTGATTTTTGACTTTATCTAACTTTCCAAATGTAGTGGCTTCATAAATTTTATGTTCCTACCATGAAATGTTCCCTGTTAAGTTACATGACATTGAATATAAAGTTTTCTATTGGAAATTAACTGAGTTGATGGATTTAGGGGTGGGTGTCCTGTGTTATACCTGAAACATCACGACCTCCACATTCCCATGCAGTAGGAGTACTGCTGTTAGTTCACACTCAATCTGGAAGTTACTCTTCCCAACAAAAGTAATAGGACATAAACTTTTTTTTCTTTTTTTAATCTCTGCTGTGTAGGCAGAGCCCAGAAACAGATGGCTAGAGAACACAATGTCCTAAGATTAGAGACAGAAAAATTCAGGTCCCCCCAAATAGAAAGAAGTCAGTTCACAGTACCAAGTAAGGCAGGCCAGACATTTGGTAGAGCATAACAGAAAGGAATAAAAGTAGCTTAACAATCACTTTGATTTAAGAAAAAAAAAAATACTTAAGGTGACCTTAAAGCAGAGACGGAGGAAATTATGCAAGGCAAGGATGAAAACACTCAGCACAAAATGGTGTGGTACAAGGACAGTGTGAGTGTGTGTGTGTGTGTGTGTGTGTGTGTGTGAGAGAGAGAGAGAGAGAGAGAGAGAGAGAGAGAGAGAGAGAGAGAGAGAGAGAAAGCACTGAAGCCCAGACCAGGGACTGTTCTCTTACAGCATCAACAGACTGTTAATGTTAGTCATCATCAACAAGTCTCTCATCAATTCCTGATCAAGTGGGAATTGAAAATACACAGAACTCTGTTCATCCTACTGTGTGAGGTATGAAATTATACTTTTGGTTGACAGTACATAGTATTTATTAAGTTTGTATTCAGTCATCTTCAAAAAACCCATTTGTTCTAAATATAAAGGGCTGAGGTAAAGAGGGATACCTGGATTGGACAGGCCGTCCTGGTAATTACAAGTACTCAGAGAGGACAAAGCAGGTCAGTTGTAGCCATTGTACCATGCTGTTTTAACCATTTTCATTTTGACTGGCTTAACATTGACTTGTATGTGCTCCATGCTTTCTTCTTCATGCCTCTGCTCAGGGTGGGCCATTGCCTGGAACAACCTTTCTGCCATTTGCACAAGTCACTGTCTTGCCTATCTTTTCAAAGCCTAGCTCAGATGTCATTTGTTTATGCATTTATCCTTTGGATCTAGGCTGAATGTCTCTTACATGGTTAGGAGTCAAATGATAAGAACTATAAAGAAATAAATGAATGTAGATATAGGCAAAAATAATTTTAAAATAAACTCATTAAGTAAACTGAAAGAGAAGCAATAAAATTGTTACTGGGTTTTTACTGTATATGAATCAGAGGAGGGGAGGAAAAGGAATTAGAAAAGAGTGCTGTTCTGTTTCTCGCAGGAGATGACAGCTGATCTATGTCTTAAGAGATGATGTTAATTGGAGAGAATGGGAAAGTACAAATAAACAGAGAAGCATGAGGAAAGGCAGAATTAAGTGGAAATATCCTGATGTTTGTGGAGAATTACAAAGAATTCAGTGTGAGCAGAAAGAGTGAGTGAAGAAATAATTAGAGCTGAGTAATGAAGTTTTACTGCATGGAGGTCCTGGAAGATAGCATTATGGAATTTGAATTCTAACTTGTAAGTTATTAGGATTCACTAAAATGTTTATGTAAGAGAATGGCAAGACTGAATTACAATTACTCTTTGTAGCTAAAGTTGATGAGAACAAAAATGACCATGCTAGATAGTAGCAGATCAAGTCGAGTCAGTTCTATACTTACTAAGTATGATACAGGAGGATAAAAAGATTAAGGGAGGGAGATTATGAGTTCAGGGTAAATATCATGCCTAGTAATAGGTAATGTCATGCCTCAAAGAATTTGCTAGCTATGTAAATACACAAATCATACAGATGAAATAAATGTAGACCTAGTTAAGGCAATCGATGTGTTCTATTAATTCAGACCTAAATACAATCTAATAGTTTGATTTGGCTATTAGAAAAGATAGGGATATTACCTAAAATGCAGTAGTAAAATTGTGCCAATTTAAGACAGTACCGATGGGTTATATACTGCTCAGTCAAGGTCTGTAGTGTTGGGTGTATTTTGGGCCTATGCATTATTAAAACAAACAGCTAAACAAAAAACCGTCACACAACACAAAAGATAAAAGAATGGAATTGTAAAAGATTAAGTTAAGGACTAACTCTACCATTTGAATTTTTGGAAAAGAATGGATGTGTGGTTAAAAATAACAAGACTCACTGAAGAGCTAATAGTTCTATCTTTTAGTTCTCATGCAGAAGAAATTATGAATCTAGGTGCTGTAATCTAGGTCCAAAGGCTTAGAGTAATGAAAACACAAGTCAAATAATGATCTGCTTGACTTCAACACTGAAAAGGATTCGGATTAGCCTTCCTAGAATATATTTAGATACTGTCACCTTTATTTGTACGTGTTCCTGGATATGTATACCTCCGTGCATTTTCTGTAGGTTTGCTTTTGACATTTTGTCCTTACAAATTCACTTTGGTTTCTTGAACTAATTTCCCTCTTTACTACTTTCAGGGATATTCATGGTTGAATTTCTTTTTAGGCCTACATGGCCTTGAACTGTGTCCCCTTTGTTTTGTGATCAGAACCATTAGAAACAGGTCTTCTAGATTCCTATACAAAGGACTTTACTGGAGTGTCCAAGGTTGAATTTATGTTCCTAAAACCAGTAATAAAAACCTGAGACTTTGTTACTTCAAATTCTGGCTTAATACATTAGTTTCAAATATCTTACATTCAGCCTTAAACAAACTGATAGTTGAAATCAGAAGACATCAATCTCAATGGCCCTTGATGGGAAGGGCTATGTGATTCAATAACAAATTCTGGTTTAGTCATTAGACAGTCATTGTTTAGATAAGAAACAATATTAGTGTCTATATAAATTACTGTAAAGCTTAAGTTAAATCTGGACTTATCCTGGATCAATCATTGAGTTAAATTTTTGTCTAAGTATTTTACTTAACAGGCAAAAAGATTTGTTACAGTATTAAAATGTTTGTTGTAATAGTTTTAGTGACTTTTGTCTCATAATGCTAAAACTATAAATATTTGTTGAGAGGTATTACCTTTGTTGAAATACTGGTTTTAAATATTTCAGTTCTTTCATCTCAATTATAAACATTTTTGTTATTAGAAGCTTTTAGTACACACCAACCTGAATTAACTATTTCTAACTTCATTAGCTAGCTCTAATGAATCCAACTGATATAAAAGACTATGTTATTCTCTTAAAACTAAAATGATAGAAAAAATTATGAGTAAAAATATTTGTACAACTAAAAATTAGATTATAAGATTTCAACAGATTTACTTTAAAACCTGTTTTCCCAACAGAGGTTTTTTTTTTCTTTTTGCCAACAATGCAAGTTGTTATTTGTACACAAAAATGAAATATCAGTGATCATTTTACATACACATGATTTACTTCATTCTGTGAAACAAAAGAAGATAACAACTGTATTGTTTTCTCTTGCTGATCATACGGTGGGGTCATAAAATAGGTGAGAGAAACTTCTTTATATTGTTTTTTCAATATATATTATAAATGAAATATTAGATATTTCATGCAACCTTAATTACTATCTGTGGGCTGAACAGGCCTTCATATGAGCACTCTTCTAAGAACTTAGAAAAACTTGAGAAAATAGAATATATATACAAATGGAATTAAGTTTCAAGCTAGCAAAACTTAAGCAAACTATTAAAAAAAAACCCAAAAATTTGAAAAATATAAAGGTAATACTAAAATGAACCTCAAGGGATAACACTACCACAGCAATATTTCTTAAAAACTTGGATAAAGTAATTCAAAAAATGATTAATAACTTTGAAGGATTTTAATGCCAACTGATGTGGTGAGTAGTGTTGGATGCCTTCTAAAAATTTCGTTTACTGATATATTTTTGTCCAGTGCTATTTAGTTATACTGAATATTGTTATTTTGGATAATAACTTGCTTTTACCATCCATGGTTTTGCTAGCTAGCCACTTGGGTCAAAACAAAATGAACTCTGTTACACTAAGCACCTTGGAGTTCCAAGCCGTACAACCCAGGCTATTCTGACTGTTAATGATATTATCTTTTCAACTAAACAGAGTTCTATGATTTCCAGATGACGACATCTTTTTACTTATGTAGCTTGATAATTTCTTGAGACTCTGATTCTCTTAGAATTGTCTTATTACAGCAACTAAATTAACTTATTGAGAAAAAGTTGTTTTTCCATTTCTGCGCAAAGGGTCATTTCATTTAACTTTTAGTAAAGAGAATGAGTTGACATAGAGTTGCCTGTGTTTTTGTCATCGGTTTATATATCTGCATTTTATTGGCTGCTGGATGTTTATAAATGTGTAAAAGGGTTGACATAAACGTTCCCTTTATAATTAGCAGCTGGCAAATATTTTAGGCAGTTAGCTTTGTAATCTAAATTAATCAAATTTCTTTGTTTTTTTTTAACATTGTGACTTTATATTCTATTTCTCCTCATGGTTTAAATAAATGTTCCTTGCTTAAACTGCAAGACCCAGTTTTAGATCGCCATTGTGAAAAGAATTTCATCATGTTATTTTCTATATCTATTCCCCTTGATACACTCAAAATAATATAATTTAAGTTCAGATTTTTTTTCTGTAAAATCCCTCACATTTATTTAGTAGCACAAAACATTTTAAAACCTCTTCATATGTACCAGCTATCAAAATGGTTCAGAAATTCCTGAACGATCTATCTGCAAACGGGAGCTATGTTCCTTTACAGCATTACAATCTAATACTTTAGTATTTAAATTATGCCCCTATATATTAACAGAACTCCTCAAGAAATTTATATTTGTCATCCTGTTAAATCATTGGAAAATGTGTGATGTCAGGTAATATAAATTACAGTTCTGAAATCAAATAGTGCATCTTCAGGCATGTATTTTGCCTACCATTCAGCTATACTTTTGCCCAATTAAAAATTCAAAGGTTTCATAATGTTCATGTCAAATATTAACATAAAGCTGGATATTCCAAGAACTTAAGGTGTAATGAATACTTAGCAATTCCGAATCTTGAAATGGCTTGAACTACTGGTTATATTTTTTTATCTAAACTGAACAAATACAAGTTTATAACTTTACATAAAGACCCTGAAAGCATAAAATAGCATTTTATTTTAAGTCAAAGCTATGTAGAATATCGAGGAATCATCAAAGAGTTGAACTAAGTAGTAGATGGGGCTGTTTTTCCAGGACCTATACTGTTTTGTTATGTGTACTCCTCAAGTTCATCAGGCAACCTTTCACATCCAAATGTTATTTGACTGTATTGGTCTAGTTTTTTGGACACAAAAACTTTAAACCCTTTGAAAACAAACAAATTAATTGAATGAGAGTTTCTCACTACATAAAGTGAAAACAACAACAACAACAACAACAACAACAATTTTCTCTGTTCAATTTGAAGGTTTATTTAAGGGTTTAAGAAGTCTGGCGTAATGCCCTATAATGTTATTGTATAAATATTGTTGTGTGGCCTTAACACTGGAGAGAGAGCCAAACTTATGGTGGTTGTTAAGAACAGACGTAGTTCAATAGAAATGCAAGTAAAGAGTCTTCTATTTGTGAGGACTTTACTTTTTTTCTCCAGAGAATAATTTCATCATTCCAATGTACTACACACACTGTGAATATAAATGAATACCTTTAAATCAATATTAAAGAAGTTAATTACTGTAGAATATTTTTGATATAGTAGACTAGCCAATCTCAGCCACAAGCAAATATATCACCTCCTGACTACCTCAGGAGGATGATATACATCCTGATTTTGAGGATGTTCTACATGAACATGCAGAGTAATTAAAGGAGAGCTTCTCACGTCTTTTCTCTTTATTGCTATCTTGTCTGTCCCCTCGTTTTCACCTCTACACTCAACTTAGTGTGAGACATCCATTGTTCCTAAGTGGGCTATTATGAATTGATTATCTTTTACTTCATAAAAGATCAGTTGAACGTCTACGTGTTTTTCCTCTGCTGAATTACAATTTTTCTTAGGCTTCAGGAGAAGATATTTGTATTTCATTGCAATGGAAGTGACAGTGTTTCAATGTATACTGTTGGTCATCTATTTTTGATATTTCAATAAACTACTTAAAAAAGAAACACCTGCCCCTCTTCTATTTCAGCAGGAATTTGTTTTTATTAAGTACTGTGTTCATCAACTTTGGTCACTGTTTTTCACATTAACTCATGGAATGATCAGGGACGACTTGTACATAGCTTAGAAATTGAACTAGTCAAGTCATTAGAGAACAAAGGGAGCACAGACTCTTCAGTTTTAAACCATATTTTAGGAATTGTAGTTAGAATTTAGAAAGTACTCATTATTATTCACAGTCTACCTTGATTACTAAGTGTGGATAGAAAATTACAACTTCATTTTGAAAAAGATTCATTATGAAGATTGCAGTTATTCTTGGTGCTAATTTTGATCCCTGGAATACAAGTTTTCTTTTATTCTGAAATCACACTGAGGTTTATCTAATCTTAAAAGCTCACATAATATTAGACTGTTTTACGTAATTTTTACCACCTCCAACACTATAAATTTTAATTAAAGATTTCAAAGGTTGTTGAAAGATAGCATCATGCTTCTCCTTTCTTAGGGAGAAACATGTATTTTAGGTTATGCACGCACAAAACACCACCCCTCAAACCCCCACACATATTTCTTAACCAACTAGGGCAAGCCAGGAAATGAACTCAAGATTTCAGACTGTGTGTCCTATTTATGTGATTATGTTCTGGGCTGTTATAATTCTGGGCCCCATTTCATTTTCTTAGTCCCTGAAGAGGATTGGAAAGTAGGGGGAAAAAAGACTTACTGCCAAGGATTAGCATTTTGTTTTAAATTTTAAACTGCAAGTTCAAATTCTCCTTTGAGTCTCCTCCACCACTCAGTTCTTTCTCACACTCAGGTAGGAAATTTGAAATGCTAGATCTGCTTTTCTAAAACAGAACGTACTGAAATAAAGACAGAGACAAATTGTAGAGACTTGAAGATGGGAGACAAATACATTCTTTCCTTTTAAGCAATTGCTCTTGGGATTGAAAGTTAAGGCTAATTTATGATAACATCATTTGACATATTGAGTTCCTAACAAAATGACAAACTATAGAAGAAAAAAAATATATTACTCAACATATGATGTTCAGAATGTTTCTTTCAGAGATTTTGAGACGATTAGCTTGTCAGAGTAGTTATAGACAAAAGGGAAAGATTAAACAACTACACATCTCTAAAATTGTCTTAGGAACTATGTAATGTTTTCATTTATATATTTTAGGGGGAATTTTGAATAGTGCAAGGTGTAAAGTGCTTTATAAAACAAATTTTCCTTTCATCCACTTTATTTACTGCTATGTGTTTTGAGATCTTTAATGAGATCTTGTTTTGAGATCTTGTGTTTTGAGATCTATGTGTTTTGAGATCTTATGATTTCTTGGTAAAATAGAAAAAAATGCTTAATTGGGGAAAATTAATAATGCTTGAATATCAAGAAGAAACTTCTTGCCAAAAATGAATGATGGTTTTTGTTTTACAGGTTTTGGTATACAGGCTATTATTCTAGGTTACTGAAAGTTTCTCATGGAAGCAAGAAAACTATACTATTTCTCCATTATATTAGTTTAGTTACCTGCTCACATGACAATATGCATTGTAAGTTTTACAAATCAACAGAAAATAAACATAGGTTGTTTTTATCTCCTTGAAAGCAGACATGACCAATTATAAATTTCCAATTTTATCAGTGGATTCATGTAGTCGGTCGGTGATAAACAACAAAAAAATGCACCGTTGTAAGTTATATTGTAAAAACAAATGTATGAACTTCACAAAAATATATGAATGTAACAACTATGCTGGTCATGCACTAAAAGGTGGATGGCAATAAATCTTCCTAGTAGAATCTTTTGGTGAACTAAATCAGAGCCTGCATTTCGTACTGATAAAGAGCTGGGTATCAAAGTCAGCTAGACCACAAGGACCAGTGGTGCACACTGCAACTCACTGGCTGTGTGACTATGGCAATTGTAGTACTTACCTTAGTGAGTTGTTACGGGCATTAAATGAGATAATGCACTTTTGGTTTTGCATGGAGCCTGATCCCTCGTGAGGGCTCAATGTGTTGCTGCTGGTAAAGATATCCATCCCATTAAGAAGTGGTGTATAGTTCCTTCCCCTTGAATCTGGGCTAGGCTGCAGTGATTTTTTGCACCAGTAGATTTTGGCGGAAGTGATACTATGTCTTCCATTTGGGCTGGTATAACAAAAACACCATAGACACAGTGCCTTATAAACAACATTTATTGTTCATATTCTGGACTCTGTGAAATCCAAGACTAAGGTTTCAGCAAGGTTGGATATCGGAGAGAACATACTTCCTGGTTCATAGATTTTTTTTTTTTTCACCTTCTCACTAGGTGTGCACATGGTGGAAGGTACCAGGGAGCTTTCTGGGGTCTCTTATAAGGGCACTAATCCCATTCATAAAGGCTGTGCCCTCACTACGAACTAATCACTTCCCAAATATCCTACCTCCAAATACCATAACATTAGCTATTTAACACGAATTCTGGGGGGAACATAAAAATTCAGTCAGCAATATGCTAATTCCATACTCAGTCTTTCAAAGGACTAGCAGCTTCTGCCTTAATATTTTGGAGCTCTGACCTACCAAAAAAAAATCAACTATCTTTTAGAGATAGAGGTCACATGAAGGAGCACTGAAGGGCCAGGCACCTGAGTGAAGAATTTCTATTGCACGTACATCTCAGGTGAGTCTTCAGATAATTCCAACCCCAACCTTCATCTCATATTGGCAATGGAGACCTCTGAGTAACAACCATTCAGCTTAGCTCAATTAATCCACAAAATCATGAGAAATAATCATATTTTTTGTGTTAAGCCATTATATTTATTGGGTTGGTAGTTGTGAAACAGCAATAAATAGGATAATATGGTACTATTATTTATTATTATTTTCTTAAAATTAGTTTATTGGGGTGACAATTGTTAGTAAAGTTACATAGATTTCAGGTGTGCAATTCTGTAATACATCATCTATATCTCACATTGTGTGTTCACCACCCAGAGTCAGTTCTCTTTCCATCACCATATATTAGACCCAGTTTACCCTCTTCTAGAGCCCCCCTACCCCTCTGGTAACCTCTCAACAATAGTTTCTTTCCATGTCTATGAGCTTTTGTTCCTTCATTTGTTTGTCTTGTTCTTTTGTTGTTTTCAGTTTTATATACCACCTATCAGTGGAGTCTGGTTCTCTACTTTTTCTGTCTGACTTATTTTGTTTAGCATTATAATCTCCAGATCCATCCATGTTGTCACAAATGGTAGTATTTCATCTTTTCTTACTGCCTAATAGTATTCCATTGTGTATAGTTACCACAACTTCTTTATCCAGTCATCTGTTGAGGACATTTTGGTTGTTTCTATGTCTTGGCCACCATAAATAAAGCTGCAATAAACATTGAAGCATACGTCTTTATGGATAAATGTTTTCAGATTTTTTGATAGATACCCAGGAGAGGGATTGCCAGGTCATACTATTATTATTACCATGTGCAGAATAATAAGAAACATGGTTCAAAGATCATTTACATATTAAAAACACACAGATGATTCTCAACTTATGAAGGATGTGGTTTATCCCAATAAATCCATTGCAAGTTGAATACATCAGAGTCAAAAATGTGTTGAATACATCTAACTTACCTAATGCCATCACTTAGCCTTGCCTGTTTGTCTTGAATGGTATTGCTTTTGCACCACTGTAAAGTCAAAAATCATAAGTCCAACCATCATAAATGGAGAGCATCTGTGTATATACTATATTATTCTGTACCTTGTAGACCAAGCACTTTTTACTAGTCCAGGGATTTAGCAGTGAATAAAACAAATGTGCTGCCCTCATGTATGTTAAAGTCTAGTTAGGGACAGAGCAACACTGGAAATCTCCAGTGTTGAGTAATCTCTGATAGCAAGACTTATTTTGAGTGTGATAAGTTAAAGTATATTTATTATTGAACAGAGACTCAGGGCAGAATGTGAAGTGAATCAGATAATCCATGAATGCTAAAAGTGGTTCAGCTATGCAAAAAAAAAAGACAAGAAAAAGGAAAAAGAAAAAAAGGGATAAAGCTTATTTTGATATCCTGTGGAAAGATGTTTCACCTTTATATTTTCAATCATATTTATGTACAAAATAATTTTCGTTAATATTAACTTTCCATAAGTGTATTCAGTACTCCTAAGTAGTATGAAAAATAAAATTTTAATATTGGAGTCAAAGTTTCTCTCAGTGAAGAAATTCAATGTGCTCTCCTAAGTTAATAGTTGAGTTCCTGAAGAAGGAAGTTGGGAAAATGTGGGAAAGATATCTAAGCACTAAGAGATAAACATAAATTAAGTTTTAGGAGGAAAACAAGTGAGAATAGTGGAGAGATAAATAATGAGAGAAAGGCTAAGCAATGGGGTGAGGGGCTGGACCTTGAGGATCCTTGAGGAAAAGGATGTCCAATAAGAAAATTCCAACTCTGGATAGCCAAAGGAAGTATAGGAACAGGGTTATATGTATTTTCCTGTTTTAAGTTCTTCCATCACTGTAGTGTGCATCTCTTTTGCTTATGTAATTGTTTTTGTTTGTTTTTGGTTTTTGGTAGAAATCAAGGGTAATAATTGGTTTGGTATAGGAATCATCATGAAGTAGAGATAAATGAATGGCAGCACATGGAGAGATGCAAGGGAATTTGAGAATTCATTGGGGCAGAAACTAGAATCCAGACAAGACCATGATTGTAAGCTCTTGGGTATTGACTCAAATTTTAGAGAGGGCTTTGGATTTCAAATAAAACATGAGATAGAAGATTGAGGTAAATATCAAAAGGCAGGATGCCGTAAGCTTGATATCTGTGGTACATCATATATGAGGGGACATAGAGAATGGGTTATATGAAAAATGATCCTTGAGAGAAAATTTTGGTGGTGGGAATGATGATTGGGAAACTAATATTTGTTGAGCACCAACTAGACACTAAGCACTGTGCTAGATGCCTTGCATATATATATATATATATATATATATATATATATATATATATATTATCATTTGAACTTAACAATGACTCTGTTAGTTATTGTAATTTCCAAGTGACAAATAGGCAGTGAAGAGAGCTAGTAAGTGATAAAAATTGGATTATTTGCCTTCAAAACCGATGCTGTTTCTACTATATCTCATTGTGTATTCATGAATATATGAAGCAAGAATGTGACTGCAATTCCAAGATGCCCTTGAATGCAGACTCTCACCTAATTCTAGGAAAATATTCTGAAATATATTGTTTTATCAGATGTAATGTCAGATAACAAATAGTGATGTTATTGATATTTTTAATGACAATTTCAATGTTGATTCTAAATAAATGGGACTTAGTGCTGGCTAGATGTCCGTCTTTTTCAGTTCCTCCCTCTAATGCTTTCATGAGAATCTTTATAGAGACTGATGAGCAAAATAACTATGGATATAATTTATCATTAGTTTATTTTTTTTAAATACTTATTTTCATCCCTCCCCTCTTTTTTAACCACATCAGGTGACAGTGACCTCAACATAGTATTTTATCAAATTCTGCACTAAGGAAAACAAATTAATGTCTGACCATGAACCTTCAGGTATCAGCCAGTGCTCTGGGATATTGTAGATAATCTGGACTCTTTTTATTCATATTAACTCCAATTTAGAATCACCAAAAAGATTAAGTAGAAGTTACAGTTTGAGCGATAGAACAAGAAAGAGAATTTATTAAAAAGCATATGCAGCAAAAATATTGAACTAGAGGGTTAACCTTTTTACTGTTTATATTCTATTTGTTTTCATTGTAAATTCTAGAAGTATTCTCGGAAAAGCTTCTTTGACAGCATAAAACTGAACAATAGACGGCATTATAGGAAATGGAGTGTGTGTTTCTGTGAGCATCTGGTACAGTCATCTGTTGGAGATGGGACACCAGCTCATTGCTCTTTTCCTATGTGGAAGGTCTAATTAAGTAGCAGACAACCCTAAAAGCCCTAGAGTGTAGTTCAAATCAGTATTCAAACATTTAGATGTGCTCACAAACCTCTTAGATCAGTAATACTGAAGTGTGAATCTCAGCAAAACTAGCTCAAACTTTCGTGCCTAGAATATGCAGAAGTTGAAAGAACTTTTATGAGACATTATGTCTAGCTCCAAGCTAGAAGGAACTTCAGTAAGCTACTAAGTTCCCAGCTAAGGCTGCTATTTAAGTACATTTAAACTAGTTCAGAAAGAGCACTGTTTACATTTTTCTAAATAATATCCAGTGAGTGAGTGATTTTGCATAAGTATCTCACAGTCTTTAGAATCAGGTAGGTTTGTATATTCTCTCAATTTTTTCATCCATCCTTTCTCTCTCCCTCCCTGCACTGATACTAAATTGCTGCTCACAGTCACATATATGTCTCCACGTATCATATTGTTCTTAATGGTCCTCCTTAAATTAACTCATCTCTAGTCTAAGGAACTTATTTTCAGAGGTTTTGCTGGTAAGGCCAGTTTTCCTAATTTCTGCTGGGTTTTCTGGGGGTGTATGAGGGGCCTGGAGGGGGAGGTCCTATCTAGTTTTCTCATCCTACTTATCTATAAGATACAAGACATATTAGCCTAGACAGATCCTCTTAATATTCACCAAATTGAATTTTCTGTGTTCTCTTTCTTTCTAATCTATTACTCTTTTAGAAACTGGATCAAAAGTTATTTTTATTTTAAATTAAACAAAATATCATCACTTTAATAGGAATTTACTTTCTCTACAAATGAGTATTATTGAGAAGATAATAAAACAGATTTTAGTAATCTTTTATTTTATAAAATGAACTCTGAAAAAAAATAATGGAAGAGATGAAAGTGATGAGTAAATGTGAAGCCACGGACCTGATGGGAAGTGGGCAGTGGTGTCTGGGAATCCACCTACTGGCGGTAATTGGTACTAAAATTACAACATTCAAGATTAACAAATAATCCTGACTCACTTGATGAAACCAGTGCCTGAGTTATAACCAGGGCCCCACCCCAACAAAGAAAAAGGAAGCAAACCATGTCCTATAAATGCTGCCTAGACTTACATTTTTATATGGAAGTGTGGGCCTAGTGAGGTGTCAGGGCCAAATACACTACTGTCAAAGCAAACATTAATTCTATTGTTGGATGTGCTGTACACTCAAACTTTGTAAACATCCCTCTATGGGATTTATAGATGATGTAATACAGAATTGTACACCTAAAATTTATGTAATTTTACTAACAAATTTCACCCCAATAAATTAAAGAAAAAGTCACTCTAGTTCCTTACTTTAAGAACTGTTTCTTAACAAAAGTCTCCAGAATTTGAGGAGCTGGAGGTAATTTCAAAATTATTAGATGGAGAAGGATATGTAAGAAATAAGGAGGTGGGGATAAGAAAGAAGAGAGAAAGAAAACTCTTTCATTTTTAAAGTAAGTCCCCACAAGCCAAAATTCCCAAACTCCAAACACAAGAGAAATGAGTGCCACACTGAAGCATCTTAAGTATTTTGATAGTATTAATTCATTTTCATTATTTTTGATTACTTCTTGTTTTGGACCTTTTTTTCCCATCTCATTTTTTGTTTACTGTTTTCTTCTCTGATTCTCTCAACCCCCACTCCCTTTCTGCTTTTTGAGAGCTGAATATCAATTTTTTAAATTCCCAGCTATTTTGGAAACTGGAATTTTATTTCTAATATTTTAATCCATACCTTTCCATTTTCACATGCATAATTATATTTTTGGAAGTCTAAAATTATTCAAGCTATTCTTGTCTTCAACATAAAGAAGTTAGCCTCCTTGTGCGAACTACTGAATATCTTTACTATTTTATTACTTTTTGCCTAATTTTAGCTTTTTATAGTAAAAACAGGTATTACTTTTATAGTCAAGTGTATATTAAATTTATCAATAAATTTTGTCAATTACTATGTTACTGTGTAATTTTGTATACACGTATTCTACATCTCCTTTCCATCTTCATTTTCCTTTTCAATGCAGTATATTTTTAAATAATTCTTATTTATTTATTGGGGTGACAATTGTTAGTCAAATTACATAGATTTCAGGTGTACAATTCTGTATTACATCATCTATAAATCCCATTGTGTGTTCACCATCCAGAGTCAGTTCTCCTTCCATCACCAACAATTCTTTAACAATAATTCTTCAATAATTCATCAATAATTCTTTAACAATATTTTCTAGTTATTAAAATATAGTATTTATATTTCAGTATGTCTTTAATTTACCCTTATTCTTGAATGATAATTTGGCTGAGAATACATTTCTAGGTTATCTTGCCTAAAAACTTTGAAAATATTATTTTATTGCATTCCGACATCTGTTGTTGCTGAAGAGAAGTTTGTGTCTGTTTAGTTCTTATTTTGTCAAGCATCTGGCAGCTTTTGATTGTTCTCTTTAATCTTGATAGTCTGTAGTTTGATTATGATTTGTCTAGATAATTTTTTTAAAATTTTCATCTTACCCAGAACTCGAGGAAATACATCAAATTGACGACCTAATTCTTTCTTCAATATCTTAAAATTCTCAGCCATTATCTCTTCAAACTGCTGTTTCTCATTTTCTCAGTTTCTATTTCTGATTCTAAATCTCAGTATGTATCCCATGACTCTCACTTATGCGTCTCTTCCTATCAGTGATGTATTCCTGGATGAATTCGTTAGTGACATATTCTTACTTACTGTTTTCTATTTTATGTCTAGTCTAGAACTTAGCTTCTTGAACTTCTTTTAATTTAATAAATATATTGGTTTATTTCCAAAATGTTGATTTTGTTCTCTCATGCCCCCCTTTTCTTATTTTATATCTGTCTATTTTGTTCATAATTTATTTTATAGATGTGATTTGTTCATGATTTGACACTCTAAACCTGCTTCATTTGAAATGTTATTAGATTGTTTTATAAAATTCATTTTAAATGTTATTAGATTGTTTTATAAAATTAGTTTCATTACCTTTTGGTTGTTGATTTTGCTTTACTTAGTATGCTATTTCTTCATAGTTTTTCCTATGTTAATTTACCAATTTAAGATATCTATGTTAACATAATGAGATCCTTTAAGTCAACCCAGTCCAGATTATAATCTTGTGTTTTTATTTTTTCAATTGCAGTTGGTATTTAGTATTATTTTCTATCACTTCAGGTGTAATATTGCTTTTGATTTACTATTTTGGTTATATGAGAGTAGTTTCAGAGGTTCCACTGGTGTTTTTCTACTACAGTAGCTTAGGCCAAGGGCTCAATGTGGAAGTTGCACCAACTGTGAATCCCAACTATACATTCAAGAACTGGGGAATGCTTGCTGAGTGGGCCCACAGGCTCAGGGCACACATCCTAAGTCAGGACTCCAATTATTACCAGATTTCCATATCCTGCCCACTGTAGCAGCAGGACCAGCATGACTCTGCTTATCTGGATATTGATATAAACTCAGGTCCTATTTCAATATTCTTTGAAATACATGGTGAGTTTTTTGTTTTTGTTTTTTCCTGGAATAAAGTTACCTGAATAAGTGTCATATGTACCTTTGGGGAAGGATTGAGGAAACATTATCATGTGTACTTGTGGTTTTACAGGGTCCTTCTTTGGGGGGGAGGAAAGTGTTCATTCCAGGTGTAAAGAATGACTTGAGTCTGTAAACTGATAAGGTGTTAGAGACTGTTTACTGGAGTGACTACTCTCAGCCTCCCACTCATCCTTGTACAAGTTGAGTAATACACGTTGGGTGCTCATCTATTTCACCCCTAGGATTGTTATGGTTCTGTTTTCGATAACTGTCCAGATGCCAGGCCTCTTGGACTGCAACTGCACCTTGGTCAATCAGTGCGACACTTTGCTTGTTTAAAATCCTGTATCTTAGAAGAGTGCTTTCAAATCTATAAACTCTTGCTTGTCCCCGTTTTTGTTCTAGACCTCTCAAAGAAGCACTCTTCAAACTTGTTCCTATACATATACCTCTGGCTTCTGCAGGTACATGAAAATAGGTCTTGCTGTTCCTTTGGGATATATGCCCCTTCCTTCCTTAACAGACCTGGTATGTCCCAACTAGTCTATGGCATGATTTAACCCTAGCTATGTGTCTAGTGAGTCAGGGAGGGAGATGGGACATATCCTGAGGGAGAAATTATTGCCTTGATGGGGAGAGACCTCTGTATTGCCCACAAGCATGAGGGAGTGTTAGCTCTTATGAGAGGTCAGCCTGTTCTCTAAGCTCAAAAGATTTAGAGGAATCTGGCTGCCTAAAATCTTAGAGGATCTCTCCCAGAAGTCTCCATTCCTTGTGTCAAGCTCCTAGGTTTCCCCAACAGGGACTCTGATCTTGATATGAAAGACTTGCCTGGCTAGCACATTTAACCTTTTGAAACTTAGCTACTGAAACTGTTATATCCTGGGCTTGGTCTTCTGCCCAGGATACAATATTTTGTCTGTACTCCCGATGTAAGAGATGAGGGCTTGGTATGCTACCGAACAGGCCTTTTTGCTTTCATACCTGGTTTTAAAATGCCTAGTAACTGCTTTCAGTATTTCATTATCTTTCTCTGCAGCATCGATGAAGTTTAGAAATAACCACACAAACCCACTGCACTTGTAATTATTTTCTTCGTCAATTTCAAATGCCTGATACTAATCACTTCTTTGACCAGCACAGGAGCCCAGATTACCATTGGCAAAATTTAACAAGTAGAATGCCAGGGACTGTTTATGCTCCATCAGTGATGGGGGTTGGGGTGAGGCTGTCATCCAGGCGGAGAGTAATCCAGCCTAAAATAATGAATTACGGTCTACTTATTGTCTACGCTTTTAGACCATTCTTAGACTTAACATCAGGAGCTTAGGAACTTGAAAAAGGTATCCTCTGTCACAGGCATTTTGTAGGATTAATTCATTTTTAAAAAACATCATTGCCTCTGAGTATTGACCCATTGTGGCCACTGAAATAGATACTCAGCCTGGAAAGTCTGCAGGAAGTTGTAGTGAAATCTCTACTGCATCCAAGCTGAAGCCCGTCACAGTACCCCTCCATCCCGCTGATGTTTTCGAAGGAAAACCATGCTTTTAAAAGAGGGTTTTATTCTTCCATTTGTTTCTTCACTATGCCTGCCTCTTATCCCAAAATTGATCATCAGAAATAAAATCACTATATGGTTCAAAGTTTAGATATTGTGGGGAAAGCTCTGAAGATTGCCAGTAGAGACATTCTATATCCTAATTGAAAAAAAAAAAGACATTTTGAAAGTATATTAGATGTTTTGGCTGAATACTTTCAAACAGCAGGTGATCATTGCAACAGCTGACAGAAGGCCTTTAGAATGGGTTCTGGAGTTTTATTTTCTTCATCTTGCGTGTGGGTAATTGAATTGCAGTTTGCTAACCGAGGCAACTTTAGATGGTGTCATGTGTACCACTCTGACATTTTAAAGGAATCTTGGTTTCTTTAGGCATGGAAGAAGAGGATATAAATGCAGAAGGTTTCCAGAAAGTGTGTTTTAGACTGACAAATGATCACCGGTTCTGTGAGGAGAAATAAGACTATTAAAAGCTTTTTAATGTTCTCCAAATCTGTTTTTCCTTTTATTTCTCTAGAGTCTTGATGATAAGCTAAAGCATTTTATTTATGCTAATAGGAATGCAGCAATAGTAATATAATAAATTATTAAACACATACCTGGCCCCATGCATTAGTTAGAGCATAATATATATTATCTCCTTTAATTTTGTTTTCTACTAGAGGAAACTAAGGCTTAGATAATTTGAAATTTCATTTATAATTGTTCAGGTAGGAAGGGGTGGTACTAAGTGGTGAATCCAGGTCAGCTGTTATAACTGTAATGTTCTTCACCTTTATTCTAAAATATTCCACATATACCTTACTGACTGTTTAAATTCTCAACTCCTAGCCCAGCATCTGACACTTAATAATGCAGAAAATAAATGTTCTAGAATTAAATAGAATTTTAGTTATAGGGCATGGACATTACATATAATTGCATGAATAGAATTATTTGGCTACCCTACCCATATTTTAAAGAATTCTTCCTCACTTACTTTTCTCTATATATTTTTAAATTTTTTTGTTTCCCTGTTTTTTAATAGTCCAAATGATTGGACCATTTATGTCCACCAAGTATATTGAATATTCCTGTTCTTCTGTATCCTCAACAAAAGTTGATATAGCCAGGCTTTAAAATTTAGGTATCCTAATAGATATGTCGTTTTATTTCAAGTGGTTTTAATTTATAATTTCTAATGAATTATATGGCTCAGCTTTTCATGGGCTTATTTGCTATGCACATTCCTCTTTTTAGTAAAGTCCATTTTGAAATATTTGCCATTTTAAAAACTGGTTTGTTTTCTTGTTAGTGAATTTTGAGAGTTCTTTATACATACAGAGTATAAGTCCTCCATCAGCTATATACTTCTCAGATGTTTTCTGCCAGTATGTGGCTTGTTCTTTTATTCTTTTAATAGTATCTTTCAAAGTACATAAGTTCTTAATTTTGATGAAGTTCCATTTATCAATTTGTCCTTCTGTGGAATGTGTTTATTTTATAACTAAGAAATCTTTCCCTAACCCAAGAAAGTAAATATTTTAGCTTATGTTTTCTTCTACAAGTTTTATAGAATTTTTTTACCTTTATGCTTCTAAAACAATTTCTGTTAATTTTTGAATAAGATATAATAAAAATTCATTTTTATGTATATGGCTATCCAATTGTTTAGCATCCTTTGTTGAAAAGGCTAACTTTTGCTGATAAATTGCCATTGTACCTTTGTTGAAAGTCAGTTGTCACTATAAGTCTGGGTCTATTTTGGGGTTCTTCATTCTGGACTATTGACCTATTTATCTTAATGCACTGCTGTCTTCATAATGTAGCTTTTTTTATTAGTTTCAGGTGTATAAAACAATGTAATAGTTAGACATTTACACTTCTCACAAAGTGATAACCCCCTCCCCCAATCTACTACCCCCCTGACATCGTATGTAGCTGTTACAGTTTCACCGACTCTATTCTCTGTGCTGTACTCCACATCCTGTGACCATACACACACACACACACACATATATATATATATATATATATATATGTGTGTATATATATTAAATTATAATTGACACTCAATATTATTCAGCTTGAGCTTCAGGTGTACAGCACAGTGGTCAGGCATCTACACCGTCCATAAAGTGGTCTCTCCCTAATAAGACAAGTGCGCATCTGACACCCTACAAAGTCTTTACAACATTATTGATTACATCCCCCAAACTTTCATATGCCCTTGGCAATACTGTGGCTACCAATTTGTGCTTTCTAATCCCCTCACCTTCTTCCTTACCCCTAGCCTCCTCCCATCCATCAACCATCAGTTTTTTCTCTATATCTCTGAAACTACTTCTGTGTAGTTTTCTCATTTATTCTGTTCTTTAGATTCCACATATAAATGAGCTCATATGGTACATTTATACAATGGAGTACTACTCGGCTGTAAAGAAGAATGAAATCTTACCATTTGCAACAATATGGATGAACCTAGAGAACATTATGCTAAGTGAATAAGTAAAATAGAGAAAGACAAATACCATAACAAAGCTTTATAGTAAGTCATAAACATATATATGCATAGCATCATTCTTCCAACTTAGCTCTTCTATTTAAAAGTTGTTTAGGCTGCTACAGTTCCTTTATGCTTCCATATAGAATTCAAAATCAATTTATCAATTTCTACAAAAACACCTACTGCAGTTTTCACTAGGATTGTATTGAATCTATAGATCAATTTGGGAAAATTGACGACTTAATAATAGTCAACATTCTGAACTGTGACGATACAAATAATGTCTCTTTTTATTTATTTTTTTAACTTCTCTCGATACTATTTTGTATTTTTATTGAGGTTTCATGTATTTATTCAGATTTATCCATAAGTATTTCATGTAGTTTGATATTATAAATGGGATTGTTTATTTTCAACTTCTGTTTGTTGCTAGTATATTGATTTATGTATATGATATTGTATTTTTCAATCTTGCTAAACATCTTTATTAGAGTAGTAACTTTTTTTGTAGATTCTATATTTTCTACATTCCACAATAAAGACAGTTTTATTTCTTCCTTTCCAATCTAGACACATTCTGAAAACCATCAAGGCAATATCTTGTCCAAAATGGTGAAAGCAGACATCATAGTGTTTTGTTGTTCCTAAACTTGGAAGAAAGCATTCAATTTTTGACAATTAAATATGTCAGCTGTAGGTTTTTTATATTCCCCTTAACAGGTTAAGAAAGTTCTCTTCTATTTCAAGCTTTTAGAGGGATTTTTATCCGGAATGGATTTTGATTTTATCAATGCTTTTTCATTGTCTATTGTGATCATGTGATTTTTCTTCTTCAGATTGTTGATAGAGTTAATTCCTTTGATTTCCTTGTGGATGAACCCCAATTCTGACATTATATTTCTACATATATGTATGCATTCATATAATTCTATGGATTTTGACAAGTGCATATAATGTCATCTATCCATCATTACAGTAGCATAAAGAATAATTTCACTACCCTAAAAATCCACTGTGCCCCACCTAGTCCTCTCTCCTTTCCTTGCTCTAAGCCCCTGGCAACCACTAATGTTTTCACTGTCTCTATAGCTTTGCTTTCTCTAGAATGTTATGTAGTTGGAATCATATTGTATGTGGCCATTTTGGACTGGTTTTATTTAGCAAAATGCATTTCATGTTCCTCCATATATATTCATGGCTTGATAGCTCATTTCTTTTTGTTGTTGAATAATATTCCATTGTTTGCATCACGGTGCATTATAGTTTGTTTATTCATTTACCTATTGAAGGACATCTTGGTACTTCCCAGTTTTAACAGTTAAAATAAAGCTGCTATAAACACTCAAGTGCAGGTTTTTGTGTGGGTGGATATAAATTTTCTAATTATTTGGATAGATACCTAAGAGAGTGACTGTTAAGATTATAGTTAGACTATGTTTAGCTTTTAAAGAACCTGTGAAATTGTATTCCAAAATGACTCTACCATTTTGCATTCCCACCAGCAGAGTGAGAGTTCCCATGTGCCATTTCCTAGCCAGCATTTGGCATTGTCAGTGTTTTGCATTTTAACATCCTGATGTGTTATCACATTGCTGTTTTAATTTCCAGTTCCCTAATGATATGTTGAACATCCTTCGAGATGATAAATTGCCATTTAAATATCTGTTTTGGTGAGGCATATGATCACATTTTTTGCACATTTATAACCAGGTTGTTTGTTGAGTTTTAAGAGATTTTTTTTAAATTAATTTTATTGGGGTGACAATTGTTAGTAAATCTACATAGATTTCAGGTGTACAATTCTGTATTACATCGTCTATAAATCCCATTGTGTGTTCACCACCCAGAGTCAGTTCTTCTTCCATCACCATATATTTGATCCCCTTTACCCTCATCACCCACCCCCCACCCCCTTACCCTCTGGTAACCACTAAATTATTGTCTGTGTCTATGAGTTTTTGTTTCTCATTTGTTTGTCTTGTTCTTTTTGGTTTATATACCACATATCAGTGAAATCATAGGGTTCTCTGCTTTTTCTGTCTGACTTGTTTCACTTAGCATTATTCTCTCGAGATCCATCCATGTTGTCACAAATGCTCCTATATCATCTTTCCTTAACGCTGAATAGTATTCCATTGTGTATATGTACCACAACTTCTTTATCCATTCATCTATCGAAGGACATTTTGGTTGTTTCCATGTCTTGGCCACCGTAAACAAAGCTGCAATGAACATTGGCGTACACGTGTCTCTATAGAGAAATGCTTTTATATTTTTGGGGTAGATACCCAGGAGAGCGATTGCTGGGTCATATGGTAATTCTATTCATAATTTCTTGAGGAACCTCCACACTGCCTTCCATAGCGGCTGCACCAGTCTGCATTCCCACCAACAGTGTATGAGAGTTCCTGTTTCTCCACAGCCTCTCCAACACTTGTTACTATTTGTTTTGTTGATGAAAGCCATTCTGACTGGGGTGAGGTGATATCTCATTGTGGTTTTCATTTGCATTTCTCTGATGATTAGCGATGTTGAGCATTTTTTCATATGTCTATTTGCCATTTGTATATCCTCTTTGGAGAAATGTCTCTTCAGGTCCTCTGTCCATTTTTCAATTGGGTTGTTTGTTTTTTTGTTGTTGAGTTTCATGAGTTCCTTGTATATTTTGGATATTAGCCCCTTATCAGAGGAACTGTTTGCGAAAATCTTCTCCCATTCAGTTGGTTGCCTCATTATTTTGTCAATAGTTTCTTTTGCTGTGCAGAAGTTTTTCAGTTTCATATAATCCCATTTGTTTATTTTAGTTTTTACTTCCATTGCCTTTGGAGTCAAATTCATAAAATGCTCTTTGAACCCAAGGTCCATAAGTTTAGTACCTATGTTTTCTTCAATGCAGTTTATTGTGTCAGGTCTTATGCTTAAGTCTTTGATCTATTTTGAAGTAATTTTGGTACATGGTGACAGATAGCAGTCCAGTTTCATTCTTTTGCACGTAGCTATCCAATTCTGCCAGCACCATTTATTGAAGAGGCTGTCTTTCCTCCATTGTATGTTTTTAGCTTCTTTGTCAAAAATTATCTGTCCATATTTACATGGTTTTATTTCTGGGTTCTCAATTCTATTCCATTGGTCTATGTGTCTGTTTTTCTGCCAATACCAAGCTGTTTTGATTATTGTAGCCCTGTAGTACAAGGAAAAATCAGGGAGTGTGATACCTCCAGTATTGTTCTTTTTTTTTAATATTGCTTTGGCTATTCGGGGTCTTTTGTGGTTCCAAACAAATCTGATGATTTTTTGTTCTATTTCTTTAAAAAATGCCATTGGGATTTTAATGGGGATTGCATTAAATCTGTATATGGCTTTGGGTAATATGGCCATTTTAACTATGTTGATTCTTCCAATCCATGAGCACGGAATGTCTTTCCATTTCTTTGTGTCTTCTTCAATTTCTTTCAAAAATGTCTTATAGTTTTCAGCATATAAATCCTTCACATCCTTGGTTAAGTTTATTCCTAGGTATTTTATTCTTTTTGCTGCAATTGCAAAAGGAATTGTTTTTTCTATCTCTTTTTGTGAGATTTCATTGTTGGTATATAGGAAAGCAATGGACTTTTGTACGTTGATTTTGTAGCCAGCAACTTTACTGTATTCATTGATTGTTTCTAATAGCTTTTTGGGTAGTCTTTAGGGTTTTCTATATATAGCATCATGTCATCTGCAAAGAGTGACAATTTAACTTCTTCATTCCCAATTTGGATGCCTTTTATTTCTTTCTCTTGCCTGATAGCTCTGGCGAGGACTTCCAACACTATGTTGAAAAGCAGAGGTGATAGGGGACAACCTTGTTGTGTTCCTGAACGTAGAGCAAAGGGCTTCCGCTTTTCACCATTAATTATGAGATTAGCTGAGGGCTTGTCATATATGGCCTTTATTATGTTGAGGTATTTTCCTTCTATACCAATTTTAGTAAGTGTTTTAATCATAAATGGATGTTGTATCTTATCAAATGCTTTTTCTGCATCAATTGATAGAATCATATGATTTTTATCCTTTATTTTGTTTATGTGATGTATCACATTGATGGATTTGCGAATGTTGAACCATCCTTGTGCCTTGGGGATGAACCCCACTTGGTCGTGATGAATAATCTTTTTAATGCATTGTTGTATTCGATTTGCTAGAATTTTGTTTAGGATTTTAGCATCTGTATTCATCAGAGATATAGGTCTGTAGTTTTCTTTTTTTGTGTTGTCCTTACCAGGTTTTGGTATCAGGGTAATGTTGGCCTCATAAAATGAGTTAGGGAGTACTGACTCTTCTTCAATTTTTTGGAAGAGTTTGAGCAGGATTGGTATTAGATCCTCTTTGAAGGTTTGGTAGAATTCACTGGTGAAGCCATCTGGTCCAGGACTTTTGATTTTGGGAAGGTTTTTGATGACTGATTCAATTTCCTTACTGGTGATCGGCCTGTTAAGATTTTCCAGTTCTTCATGATTCAGCCTTGGAAGGCTATAGGTTTCTAAGAACTTGTCCATTTCTTCTAAGTTATTAAATTTGGTGGCATATAGTCCTTCATAGTATTCTTGGATAATCCTTTGTATTTCTGTGGTGTCCGTGATAACTTCCCCTTTTTCATTTCTCATTTTGTTAATTAGTGTCTTCTCTCTTTTTATCTTAGTGAGTCTAGCCAAGGGTTTGTCGATTTTGTTAATCTTTTCAAAGAACCAGCTTTTTGTCACATTAATTTTTTCTATTGCCTTTTTGTTCTCTATTTCATTTAGTTCTGCTCTGATTTTTGTTATTTCCTTTCTTCTGCTGACCTTGGGTTTCACTTGTTCTTCTTTTTCTAGTTTTTTAAGGTGTAACATGAGGTTATTTATTTGGGATTTTTCTTGTTTCTTGAGACCCAATTTCCCTCTTAAAACTGCTTTCACGGCATCCCAAAAATTTTGGTAGGATGTATTTTCATTGTCATTTGTTTCTATGTATCTTTTGAGCTCTCCTCTAATTTCTTCTTTGACCCAGTCGTTCTTTAAAAGTATGTTGTTTAATCTCCATGTATTTGTGTTTTTTCCTGCTTTCTTTTTGCAGTTGATATCCAATTTCAAAGCTTTGTGATCAGAGAATATGCTTGGTATGATTTCAATCTTCTTAAATTTGCTGAGGCTGATTTTGTGTCCCAATATATGGTCTATCCTTGAGAATGTTTCATGTACACTAGAAAAGAATATATAGTCTGATGTTTTAGGATGAAGTGCTCTATATATGTCAATTATGTCCAATTCATCTAATGTATCATTTAGGGCTGCGATTTCGTTATTTATCTTCTGTTTGGATGATCTATCCATAGCTGTCAATGATGTATTTAAGTCCCCTAGTATAATTGTGTTTTGGTCAATTTCTCCCTTTAGTTCTGTTAGTAGTTGCTTGGTATATTTCGGTGCTCCCTGATTGGGGGCATAAATATTGATGACTGTTATGTCTTCTTGTTGTATAGTCCCCTTCACCATTATGAAATGTCCATCTTTGTCTCTTATTATCTTTTTCACCCTGAAGTCTGTTTCATCGGAAATCATTATGGCTACACCTGATTTTCTCTGGGTACCATTTGCTTGGAGGGTTAATTTCCACCCTTTCACTTTGAGTCTATGCTTGTCCTTGTAGCTGAGATGTGTCTCTTGTAGGCAGCATATGGTTGGGTTTAGTTTTTTGATCCAATCTGCTACTCTGTGTCTCTTTATTGGTGAGTTCAGTCCATTTACATTTAGGGTGATTATTGATATGTGAGGATTTCCTGTCATTCTGTCTTTAGTTTTCTGGGAGGGCTGTGTCTCCATTGTTTCTTTGCCTTTTTGTTGTTGTCTGTTATTTCTGTGTGGTGGTATTCTATGATGTTTCCCTCTGTTTCTTCTTTTATTACAGCATATATTTCAGATTTGGATGTTTTTTGAGTGGTTACCCTTGAGTTTATGTAAAAGAAAGTTTGATATTTAGAGTATTCCAGTTTCTTCAGTACGCTTACTTTCTCTATTCCCATATTCCAGTTCAGGCCTTTACGCTCCCCCTTTTTATGTTTCGGTTGCCACAAGTTGTCCCTGTTGATGGTGGTCTAATAGCCTCCTTTAGTATTTCTTGTAGTGCAGGTCGTGTATTAGAAAATTCCCTCAGCTTCTGGATGTCTGGAAAGGTCTTTATTCCTCCTTCATATCTAAAGGAGATCTTTGCTGGATATATTATTCTTGGCTCATGATTTCTCTCTTTCAATAGTTTGAATATTTGGTTCCATTCCCTCCTAGCTTGTAGAGTTTCTGCTGAAAAATCTGATGATAATCTAATGGGCTTTCCTTTGTCGGTTACCGTCTTCTTTTCCCTGGCTGCCTTGAGGATTCTTTCTTTGTCATTGATTTTAGACAGCTTCAATACAATGTGCCTTGGTGAAGGCCTGTTGGGATTGAGGTAATTAGGTGTTCTCTTTGCTTCTTGGATTCGAGGATCCAGTTCTGTCCACAAGTTTGGGAAGTTCTCATCGACGATTTGTTTGAATATATTCTCTGTTCCCTTCCCTCTTTCTTCTCCTTCAGGTACGCCCATTATTCTTATATTGCTCTTTCTGATGGAGTCAGAAAGTTCTTGTAGAGTTCTTTCATTTCTTTTAAGTCTCAAGTCTCTTTCTTCTTCCCTCTGTGTAAATTCCAGGTTCCTATCTTCGATGTCACTGATTCTTTCCTCCATCTGGTCAACTCTACTACCTAAGCTGGATATTTTATTGTTAATTTCTTCTATTGAGTTCTTAATCTCCAGAAATTCTATTTGGTTCTTTTTCAAGATTTCAATCTCTTTTGTAAAATGCTCATGGTGTTCTTTGATTGTGTTTCTGAGTTCATTAAACTGCCTTTCTGTGTTTTCTTGCATCTCGTTCAGTTTTTTCAGAATTGCGATCTTGAATTCTCTGTCATTTAAATCACAAACGTCCATATCTCTAAGTTCCTTTTCTGGAGACTTTTCACTTTCTTTCTGAGCTATCTTGTTGCCTTGGTTATTCATGGCAATCACTGATTTACTATTTCTCTTCCTAGACATCTACAGGAGTGTCTTCTGCAACAGGTTGATAGGTATGCGAAGAGCTTTTGGAGTTCCAAAGCTTTTTCTGCACCAGATTCAGAGCCCGTTTGTTTCAGCAGTTCTGTTTACTCCTGCAGGGATCCGCCCAGATAGGTGGGGCCAGGGGCAGGGTGAGTTGTGAGAGGTGGCCCAGAGCAATGGCGGCGACCACCACCACAGCCAGTCCTGCTTCCACAGCTCCCTCCCCTTTGCCGGAACTAGTTGAGCTGCAAATCTGTGTCTGCGGTCCACAGTTCTCAGAGCAGCAAATATTCTGTCCTTTGATCCAACACTGCTACTTTATCGCTTCTAGCACCGGGGAGGTGGGGGCGGGGCGAGCTCTGGGAGGGTAGGGAGGGGGCGGCTAGTCTCCGTGCCTAAGGCTTCCGTTCTCCACTCGGCAGTGAGGGCTTAAACCACTGATTTCAGCCCTCTTCCCTCAGTCTTTGCTCCGAGGTCTGCCGTGAGCGAGCGTTGGGTTCAGCGGTTTTGTATGCTGCCCCCTCAGCCCTGTGGGCCATAAGCGGAGCCCTAGCAGTCCGAGTCCTTCCCTCTCCCGCAGCTGCGGAAGATCCGGGAGCAGCGGGCTCCGAGCACTGAGCTAGGTCTGTGTCCCGGGCCCGTGCGGCTCCGTCTCCGCACTTCTCCTCTCCCTCCTCCCTTGCTTGCGCGATTCACCCACCTGGAGGTGAATTCAGTAGTCGGCCTCTTCGTCTTGCCTGTCTGCTGTGCAAGGAGTCCTTTGTGGAGTTATTGTTGTCCAATTCGTTGTAAATTCCAGGGGAGTGTTACAGAGGCTCACCTCACGCCGCCATTTATTTTTCTCTCTAAGAGATTTTTAATTGAAGTCCAAATTATCAATTTTTTATTTGTTTTGGTGTTTTATTTAATTAATTAATTACATTTTTTATTGGGGAATATTGGGGAACAGTGTGTTTCTCCAGGACCCATCAGCTCCAAGCCATTGTCATTCAGTCTAATTGTGGAGGGCACAGCTCAGCTCCAAGTCCAGTCACCATTTTCAATCTTTAGTTGCAGAGGGCACAGCCCACCATCCCATGTGGGAATTGAACTGGCAACCTTGTTGTTAAGAGCTCGTGCTCTAACCAACTGAGCCATCTGGCTGCCACTGTTTTGGTGTTGTATTTAAAAACTAATCATCAAACCCAAGGTCACTTAGATTTTTCTTACAAATGTTATCTTTTACAAGTTTTATATTTTTACAGTCTATGTTCTATTTTGATTTTATTTTTAGTGGAAAGTGTAAGATCTGTGTCATATTTATTGTTTCTCATGAGGATGTTCAGTTGTTCTATCTCTGCTTGTTGAAAAGACTATTCTTTTTCCATTGAATTGTCTTTGCTATTTGTTAAAGATCAGCTGACTATTTCTGTTGGTATATTTCTAGATTCTATACTCTGTTCCATTTCTTTATTTCTCTCGCTCTCTTTTTATTTATTTATTTATTTTTTTTTGGCCAATACCACACTGTCTTGATAAGTGTAGTTGCAGGGGGCTTTATGGTAAATATTAAAGTTTGGTAGTATCAGTATCTTCTGAATTTGTTCTTCTGTATTGTTTTGGCTATTTTGGGTCTTTTGTTTCACCATATAAACATCAGAATCAGTTTGTTAAAACAAAAATTAACTTACCGGGATTCTGATAATCAAATTGAGAATAGACATCTCAACAATATTGTCCTCCTATTTATAAACACAGAAAATATCTCCATTTATTTAGATTTTGATTTCTTTCATCAACATTTTTCAATTATCGTATAGATCTTATTCCTATTTGGTTACAATTATACTTATTACTCCATTTTGGCCAAATGTAGAAATCAAGAGATTTGTTCTTTAATTTGTAGCTGCTTTTGAAGAATTAATGGAGTTTTAAACCTGAATCCAGGTCCAATTCCAAGGGCAACAATTGCACTCTGGTTGCTACACTTACTAATTTATTTTATTTACTCATTCAGCCTTTAGATAAATATTTATTGAGTTCCTATTATAAACCAGACCCTTTGCTAGACCTGGTGATACAGCAATGACTAATATATCATTACTAAATTACACATTTTGATTATTATGTAGGTTGCAAGAATGGTAAAAATTGCCAGCTTTAGGCAAAATGATATATTTGGAATATTTATCTTGGTGCCCATCCAATTTACTGTTCTTTGACTTTCATCCAGATGATTTATTCTGTGGATCATTCCTGAAGGGTCTCTATCTCTAGTGTGTGCTGAATAATAAATTTGTAAAATATAAGTTGTTAATTTGAGTTGTTATCAGGGAACATCTAAATTGGAGATGGCTACTTATATTTACATGAGCATTTACATATTAGACGAATTTTAAAGGTTGTAGATATTTCTAGGCTAAAGAAATAATTTATTAATACAGGCATAGCTTAGAGATATTGTGGGTTCAGTTCTAGACCACCACAATAAAGCAAATATCACCATAAAATGTGTTGCACATTTTTAAATTCCTGGTACATGTAAAAGTTATGTGTACACTATACTGTAGTCTATTAAGTGTGCAATAGCATATATAAATAAAAATACATATACTTTAATTAAAAAGTACTAAATTGATAAAAAACTAACCAACATCTGAGCCTTTAGTGAGTCATAATCTTTTCACTGGTGGAGGGTTTTGCCTCGATGTTGATGGCTGCTGACTGATCAGGGTGGTGGTTGCTGAAAGCTGGGGTGGCTGTGACAACTTCTTGAAATTAGACAATGATGAAGTTTGCCACATCAATTGATTCTTCTTTTCACTAAAACATTTAGAGGGTATTGTAGTGTTAGTAATTGGCCTACAATATCATTTTGTCTCAGGGAATAGGGAGGCCCCAGGAAATGGAGAGATGGGTAAATGACCCATCAGTGGAGCAGTCAAAACATACACATTTATTGATTAATTTCACTGTCTTATATGGGTGCTGTTCATGGGGCAAAAATTACAATAATAATATCAAAGATCACTGATCACAGATCATCATAAGTAAAATAATAATTAATTAGTTTGAAATATTTCAATAATTACCAAAATGTGACACAGACAGAAAGTGAGCAAGTGTTGGAAAAATTGGTGCTGATGGATTGGCTGGATACAGGGTTACCACAAACCTTCAGTTTGTAAAAATGCAATATCTGTGAAGAGCAATAAAACAAAGCACAATGAAATGAGGTATTTTTAAGGTATCTGCACAAGAAAGACAAATGGAGAGGAAGTGAATTGAGGGGCTGGTAGTGCTATTCTGGTGCAAGTTCAGGTCAATCTTTCCTGGAAATGATATACTTCTGAGTGTATTATAATTACTAGAATATGTTCACATTGTAACATTTGACTCCTAGGTTCCAGGAGTAATATAAAAGAATACAGAAAAAAGGCTATGATGTTTAAATCAACATACTCTCAAGAATGTTTATTGGCTTATGGCATCTAATATGCTATGGAAGTTAGTCCAGTGTAGGAAGGATTCAGCAAGAAAAGAAATGTCCAGAGATATGTTTAACACTACCAAGTTATAAAAACTTGCCCAAGTTTTTCCCAATTCTATTACTTTTCCATCACCTTACATAAGTGCAATGTTTATGAGTACTTAGGATATTTAGCCTAGTGCTTTACAGAAAAAGATACCTATGCTTTAAATATCACATGGGTGGTTCTTATCAGGGGAAGATTCTGAAATATGGGGAATAAAATAATTATTTGACAAACAAAAGAAACAAGAGAAAGAAACTACTCAAAGTGAAATAAAGCAAGTAAAATAAACACACCTTGGGGCTGCCAGTGAGCTCAGTTGGTTAGGTCCCAATACTCTTAACAACAAGGTGGCTGGTTCGATCCCCACATGGGTCACAGTGAGCTGCACCCTCCACAACTAGATTGAAACGACTACTTCACTTGGAGCTGATGGGTCCTGGAAAAATACACTTAAATAAATAAAAGTTTAAAAAAGCATATTAAAAAACAAAAACAAAAACAAACAAAAAACCCAGATGCATTTTTATTTACAGGCATCATATCTAGAGAAGTTAAAAGAAATTGGTTGGTAAAGGTTTCAGGTGGCACACATATCTGACTTTATTTAACATTTAAAAACCTCTCAGAGATTACAAATATTATATATCAAAAGAACTATTGTTTGAATTACCGTTAAGAACTTGATTCTCCTCAGTTTGTGAAATGGTATACAACCTTTTATTGCATTTTAATTACGTATGGCTTAATCATAGAAAGCTAATGATTTATAATACTTATTCTCTGCCAGATAATGTTTAAAGTATTTTAGGTATATCAACTTTATTAACATTAAAAACAATCTTAGGAAGACAGAATTCAAACCCAGGCAGGATAGCTTGAGTCTGGACAGCTAATGAGCACTCATTTCTGCCTTACTAGCAGTGGTATGTATACGTCTTACCAGTCCAAGTGAATTATAAACACTTTGAACACTGATTAGCATAATGGGGCTGGATTTTAAGACACTAATATCTATGCAGTTTCTCACCAACTAAATGTTTTGCTTCAAAATTCTTAAGGATGGCTTGGCTTTATGCAACAATAAAATTGGGCTGGGGCAAATGAAGAACGCAAAGGTTTTAATAGTCTACAGAGAAGTACTGGCCCTGCTCTGATTTCCTGTTTCTTCCTCATTCAGCATTTTTATTTGTTTTTCTGTAGGTCCTCCTCCTACTTTCCAAATTGATTGAGAGAAATATTTTCACTCAGTGTAAAAATTGGAAGTTTATGTTTAATCATTCAATTAATGATTAATTGTTAGTTTTACATATATATGAAATGGACACCTTCAAAGGGGCTCCATGAATTGTACTGAATTTGACTTAACTGTGTGGGAGACCAAATAACATCACAATCAGAGACTTGAGTGTACTCAGAAAATATGAGGGATTTTTACCAAAGCTTTTTAAATAAAATATAATAACTAGCTAATTTTTAAAGTTTTCCCTGCCATATGAATGAATGATGTGGGCACACTTAAAGAATAAAGCATTAAATGAAGAAATTTGGAGAGATTTTTGTAAAGTCAACCACTATATTTTCAAGGTCTCTTTTAAGTTTTCCATGAAGCATTCTGATTGAAATAATCTTCTTCAATATTTTATGTACCCAACATTAACGACAAATAATAGTTAACACTTGGAAACACGCTTCCCCAGAAAATATTTGGAAGAATCATGTGCAGTGTCTAGTAAAGGTGGCAGCACACTAACACACCTACACGACGTTTGTCTGGCTACGTCACTGAGAATTTCATCAAACATTTTATTCCACATCACTGATGTGTCACTGGTTTTCTCTGAGGTTATAGGACACCATTCAACATTCATCAAAATGAACTTGATCTCCAGCCCAGCTCTTTACTTGCCCTGCTGCTTTAACCCTCTCTGCTGCCACTTATGTGGGAATGAGAATTGGATTGAAGAGACATTTGCCAGGGAAAGTTATTAATTGATGCCCAGAGAGGGGGGGAAATGCTGGCAATTGCACTTCAGGAGCCACTGAAAATCAGAAGAAATATATGTATAAATAGCCATATTAATCTAGAGCCAAGGTGTCTGTTTGCCACTCCAGCTTTAGATGGGCACCTTTGAGGCTCTGCCAGGAACAATCGCCTATATCAACCCTGTTCTCTCCTCTTGAGGGGTTTGGCTGCCATTGAACATTTTTATATCTCTGGTAGCTCACTAGTACCTGGAGCTCACAAAGGCCATGTGTAGCGGCTCTTTTGCCCTGCAGGTGTGTACTATTGGAACCTTTCTGTGTTCTACCATGTTCTTTACAAAAGGAGAATGCCTCACCCCTTTTTTATGTTGCACTCTGTTAAACAGGAACATGTTAGTGTGCTTTTATGATCCAAAATCTTCCAGATACTTATGAAAAAGATATTTCATGTTTTTTTTCTTGCAGCACTCCTTCTAAAAGGAAGTAGGTTAAACTTATGCCCAAGAGGTTTTATTGCATGAATCCTGAGATACTTTTTATTTTTTCATCTTAATATATCCTTTCTTAGAAGATTTTCAGTCCTTTTAGTGTCAAATGAATACAGTTGAGATCCGCAAATACAGTCACTGTTTCTGAGGTTGCTGTCTCTGATGATTTATCAATCATATTGGCACCTATGATTTGCAGTTTACAATAATCATCCATGGTTGCTTTACTCGAAATGATGTGGCTTTGGTGTGTGCAACTTTAGTGTGCTGTAATTGGGAATGATAGCAGACATTCTCTGATTTTGCCGGTGGATTAACTGTTGTAATTTGTATGGAGACGGCGCTAGTTTACTTTTTAACATTGGAGATATTGTAACAGTGTTTTCTAAGAGTTCATATAAAGAAAAGAAGACCAGAACAATTACAACATCAACTGCAGTATAGCTGAGACTGCACTGAAAAAGAAGGCCAAAAAACCTGTTATTTTAATGACAGATGGAAGGACATATATAACTGGTTAGGCAGATAAAAACAGAACATTTGTGATTGGGCATGGTGCCCATGGGAAGGGTGAAAGCACACGTGGAAACTAAATCTCACAAGTCTTGGATGAGACAGGCAAATACATCTAAATAAATCAAAAATGTTTTGTCTCCCCCAAAGACACCAATACTCAGTTGAAAACAGTGGCTTCTGAACTAACTTGGGAATACCCCAGGATTGAACTTGCATGATTCTATTGTTCCCTTGATTACCCTATGAAACTTAGTGAAGTTACATTTTTCTGGTTAGGAAGTTGCAACTAAAATGCTCTGTGGGAGAAAAAAAAGGGGGAAATTTTGATCATAGTTATGTTAGTCCCTTACACGATAAAGTTAATTCTGTCAGATTCTTAACTAGCTAGTTTCCTTAACATTGGAAATATCATGACCATGTTTTCACATACACATGAGGGCATATGTGTTGTGTGCCAAATTGAAAATATTTTCTCTCTTAATGAAAGGGTTAAACCCATTCACATTTATTTTTAGGATGGATTGGTTTAGTTTCAGTTGCAGCATAATTTATAATTATGTGTCTTTTGTTACATTTTCTATGTTTCTTTATAAAATGTGCATTCTCTGTCCTTTTATTAAAAAAATGGATATTTAACAAAGTTGAATAGTTTGTTCTAGGGGCGACTGTGGCACTTATATCTCCTTTGATGACTTCGGTTTCCTGTTTTGTTTTTTAATTTAAACTTTTACTGTCTGCTTTCTTCTTATCCTCCTCCTCCTCCTTTAATAACTATTAATTACATATACCACAATGAATTTTTTGTGTTTTTCTCTTTTCCTCTCCTTTCTTCCCCCATTTTTTAGTTGCATTATTTCTGTTATACAAATATATAACATGGAGGTAGTCAAAAAGTACAAACTTCCAGTTGTAAAATAAATAAGTTCTGGGTGACTATAAATAACACTGTATTGTATATTTGAATGTTGCTAAAGGAATAAATCATAAAAGTTCTCATAACAATGAAAAATACTTATAGCTATGTGGTGATGGTTGTTTCCTAGACTTATTGTGGTGGTCATTTTTGCAATATATACATATACCCAATCATTATGTTGCACACTGGCAACTAATATAATGTTACATGTCAATTATATATCATTAAAAATGCATATATAACATTTATACACAGTAATCTTCCCCTCATCTCTACCTTTATGGGTATATTTGTACGTTAAAAAAATGCTTGCTATCTATCTTTTCTTGAAAATTTCAGTCATAATTTGGTTGGATGAAGCTCATACTTATTTTTTTTTAAAATCCATTTTGGTATTTTAGTTTTTGTTTGGCTTTTCATATTTTCAAATGGTGGTTTCAATATTTTTAATTCTGTTAGGTGTGTAGATTTAAAGATTTCTTTGGATTGATGATGTGAGTGTGTGTGTGTGTGTGTGCGCAGAGGGGATTCCTCAGTTAATTTGTATGCAAATTTTGTACTGATTTTCTGCAGTAGCTCTCTGTTGACTGTACTTTTCTTGTATTCATTTTGAATGATATCCCGGTATTTTACAAGGTTCTTATTTTAATGGCACTATTTACTGTCAGGTTAGCAAAAAACTGGTAATTTAGCAGCGTTTGTTTGTTTTTGTATTTGTGGTAGATAAGAGGTTGAGTGTCTTGTCTTGCAGAACATTACATTTTTATCACTTTTTTCTCCTCTTTCACCACCTAATTGCCAGAGAGCACTTCCCCCTCTACCCCCTTTTTTTTCCTTCTCCTCCCCAGAAGTTTGGAATACTGTTTTATTTTTAACTATGCTCCCCACACCCACAAGTCTTGAACAAGACAGGAAAATACATCTAAATAAATCAAAACTATTTTGTCCTCCCCAAAAGCCACCAATACTTAGTTAAAAATAGTGGTCACTGAATTAGATTGGGAATACCCTACTAATGAATGTGCATTATCTTATTGTTCCCTGGAATATTCCATGAAACTCAGTAAAGTTACATTTCCTGCTTAAGAAGCTTACCCCATTAAATAATTTACCTCTTTAAGTTGGACACCTGGGATGGAGTTCATCTCTAAATCCTGCATCTGTCTCTTTACGGTGTTTGCCTCCTTAAGAGCATGTACTTTGAAATTCTTTCCCTGCAGTTTGTTGTGTGATCTGCTTTTTCCTTTTTCCCTCTAGTATCTTTAAATTTAGTGTAGATTTCATCTTTCATGTGGATGCTTCAACTTACCCTCAGGCCCCTTAACTAGTGTTTCTCCTCTGTATGTCTTGTGATTTTTTTTTTCTGCCTTTGCTTGCTGCCGAGCTCTGAGGTGCATGGGGATGGGTGGGAACATACAGTACTGAAGCACTGATAGTCCCATGGTTTTTCTCTTTTTATTTACATCAATTTTTCATTCTCTGTCTTCAAGTATTGTTGAGGGTGTGATTTCACATAGATTCATAAGTGACTGCAGTTAATCCTGAGCTCTGGGAAGAGATTCAGGGTGACTTTTTCTTTTTTTTACTAAAGAGTCTCTCTTGACTGTAGCTACCCCAAAACTTTTAATTTTTTTAATCTGTGTTTATAATTTCCTGGGCAATGCAAATCCCTTATAACTTTCGTAAGCATCTGTGCATGTGTTTCCAGCCAATTCAATTTTGCTTTTTGGTCCCTTTGTCCCTCCCTCAACACAGTGGCAGCCCTAAAGATGTGGGTAAGAGAATCACTCTCTTACTCTGGTTTTGTGATCCCTCATTTACTTTATGCAAGGGAGAACTTTCATAGCTCTTTGTTGCTCAAAGCCATTTAAAATTTAATCTCTTTTGTTGTGTCTAAAGACATTTAGCTTTTCCAAGTTCTTCAAATCTTGAATTTGTTTTATTTATTTATTTTTTTAATTTTTGTTTGCTGAACGATCTGTTCTTTTTTGTTTAGCTCATCTCTTTCTATATGACTCAGCCAGTACCAGCAAGTGCACACCAGGGCTGGGGTTTAAAAATCACTTTTGCTAGGTTTCTGAACTCACTAGGCATGTAATGGGCCTCCTACATCATGGCAACAACAGTTTTGCTAAATGTTTTGTTGCTGCATAACATGGATCACCACATTTCTGTTCTTCTTTATTTCCTTATAACACTATAAGCCATGGTTCAGCAAATTACTGCCTGTGGGCCAAATCTGGCCTTTGACCTGTTTTTAATAAAAAAAAAAAAAAAAAAAAAAAAAAAAAGATGTGGTTTGAAACAAAGCCATGGTTTTTCATTTTGTCCTATCTGTGGCTGAGTATATGATTGTTGAATAGTTTCAACAGAGACCATCTAGTTCTCAAAGCCTAAAATATTTAAAAACTGGTCCTTGGCAGAACAAGTTTATGGACTGTTGCCACATTATGTTAACTGTGTTTTTGTTATAGAAGGAAAAAAAAAATCACCTCAAATTACAGATGAATAACATTTCACAGTACAGATTTCTGGATTATTTGGAGGGAGCAAAGCATTCTACTCTGATAAACTGAAATTTCGGAGATTTGATATCATGAAAGTAAATTTTTACTAGCGTGAAGTCCACTGCTATTTCAATTCCTGGGCAGTTCTTCCTCAAATGGTGACTTTGGAATCCAAACTTTCTTAATCATGTGACTGACATTTTGGAGCTTTTCACTGTTGGTCACACAGAAGAGAAGAAAGGGAAGAGGACATAATGGATAATTACTCATCATGGCATAGAAAATTCACCCACTACTCTCTCTCATATTTTATTGGACAGCATAGTCACTTGATTAATCTTATTGCAAGAGAGGCTAGGAAATGAGGTCACAGGTATATTCCATAACGAGTCTCTAGATTTCTTTAATACACAGATGTCCAGGACAACTCCTTTACCTCTCCGCTTTTAGTTTTCAATTTGTTTATGACCACAGAGGAGTTCCCATAGTTATGCTGAGATGAGCCTTGCTTTTGAATATTTATTTGTATGGTGGTTTTAACATAGGTTCATAAATTCCCTTTCTCTTAAGTGGTAGAGCTTAATTCCCATCTACATGTTTGCTAGCTGTTGTGTATTATTCTAAGTATCTCCACTATTTGGACACTGCCTGACATGTAACAGATGTTTCTTGTTGAATAGAAAACAGCAGATTTTTGCATAATTTATTGGAAAAGCATACTGCCGCAAGAATAAATTGATAAATACTGTATTCAAAGTGAGATTCAAATAGTTGCAGATGCAAAACTAAGAAAATTCTGCAAATAGTGATAGATGACCAGAAACAAAGAAAATATAAAAATTTAAAATGTAAGAAAATTTAAAATGTAAGGAAAATGGTCATGAAAAAGAGAAGAAGATTAAATGAACCTGGACAAACAGGCATCCAGAAGCAAGAGAAAGATTTATGGTTCCTTATTAATGCTGAATAAAGAATTTCACAAGGCTCCTATAGAGAAACTAAATATTGACATCAGAGCACATTCATAATTTGTTGCATATATTAATATTTAATTGTCTTCTTTATAAAATTCCAAGTAGAAAACATAAGTGTTTTTTATGTTAGTTTGTGTTAAGCATAAAGCAACATTTTGTAATGTTGGTGAGGTGGTGTGTAATTGAGATCAGAGCTATTTTATATAAAATGCTCAGGAAAGGCTTCTCTAATAAAAGTATTTTCAAGTTGAGTTCAATAGGAAGTGAGGGACTGAGTCTTGTGGATACCAGAAAAAGAGTGTTCCAGGCAGAGGGAAGAACAAGTGTGAAGGTCTTGAGATAGGAGCATGTTTGTCATGTTTGAGGAATAGCAAGGCATCCAGAGTAATGGATGGAGTAACCATAATAAATTAGGACAGAAGGATAGCAACAGGTATTCCTTTTTACAATGGTAAAAAATTCTATTTAATTCTCAGTGAGATACGAAATTAAAAAAAAAACAACAACAGTGTTTTGAGCAGAGCAGGGAAAATATTTAGCTTCTATTTTAAAAACATATTTGGGCAGTTCTGTGAAGGCTATAAGAGGTCTTTAGAATGGTGTTGCAATATTCCATGTAATGGATGACAATTTCTTCTACTAAGGAGCTAGTAATGCATCAGGAAAGTGGTTGTCAGATTTTTATGTGTTGTCTTATAATTAAAATGTGCATGATGATACTGTATCTTTCTCTAAAACATAGAGTGCATAGATAATCCTAAACAGTAAATATGTGTGGAAGGAATGAATACATCAATGAATGACTTAAAGAATGAATAGGTGAAATGCCACATATTTTATTCTTGTTGCAACCATTAATATTATTGCTATGTTCTAAACCAGCTCCAAGTAAAATATGCTTATCTGCATTTCTCAATTCTGCATTGTTTTCCCAACCCTGCTCAGTGTTTTCTGCATAAAGGTTACAATGCACTTGTAAGGAAGAAAGCTGCATAAGCCTTACTGAATTTTACATAAACAATTCTTCATTACTTCACTAGATCTGGTAAGCAAAGTAGAGTGCTCTATCTCCTGTGAGACTATTGCAAGAACACTGTAATATGAGTCACAGAAAAGGTTTCCCTTTCTGCATTGGCTCATAGAAAACTCTTGGACAATCCCTTGAAATAATTCTAGAAACAAGACAGAGTATAAATCAATAAGTAAAAACTTAATAATTATGACCACTCACTTAAAAGACTAACTTTTATGCAATGAGAGTAAACCCTATTTAAACACAATTATGTTTCACTATTGTAGCCAGTTCCAATCCTGGGAAAGTTTTACTTTTTGTATCTGTTAAATGTATTAATTTACATAATTCTCATTACTGCTGATAGTGCTGAGTTTTGCACACAGCTTATAATTTGCACTGATTCAATATCCTTTTAAATGTTTGAAAAACAATTCTTTAAAACCAATATGAGGTCAAAAGACATAAAATTTTAGGTGCAAAATAGTAGAATACTAGCAATTTTATATACTTCAACCTAATGTTTCTCTCTGTTCTGGTGATAGAATCATGTATCATAGTTCCATGTAAACTGAAATTTGAGACATGTTTCAAGAAGAGAGCAATTTTAAGGCGTAACTTTTATGGCCTTGCCCGTCCTTCATTCTTCCCTTCAGAGACCATATTTCATGGAGTTCAGTTAGAGTTGCAGTGATCCTGAGACTTTAATTAATCCATAGCCAGGCAGAGAAAACTGAGGAATTAGCATTATATTAATTATATCCCCTTAATTTCTATTGACTTGCATGTACACTGGGATTAATTTTCTGCTGGGCAGGACTGACATTGTCTTGATTTATGATGTAGCAATGCTCTTGGTAAGGAAAATGTTAAGGTATCCATATTAAACTATTGTAACAGTAAAAAAAAAAATTCTCAACCAAAATTGAAACATTTATTGCATAAAAAAAATATTATTTTTCTTGGAACATTTTGTTGTAGTGTTTAGCAAGATCATTTTTGTCTAGAGCTAATTATAGTATTCTTTCAAATTTTGTTAGTTGAAAGTTCCTTAGGGTGTGTACATTTCAATTTGGTAAGTAGACTCCATAAGTCATAAAATAAACAGAAAACAAAACAAATGACAAATATGTAACAACTGCTAAAGTGTAATGAGAAAACTGTTATAGACATCAGAGAGTATGGATTTATGTTCTGTGTTTTACGTTTTACATAACTTTTTATGATTGGTCTCTGTTTAACATTTCACATAATAGAAATTACTTATTTCACAAAGTATTAACAGAGATTATGAAATATCATGATAGATATTTTTTCTTTTAGATTTTCAAAGTGAAAGATCAAGTAGAATACTTAATTAGACAAATGTTCAACTGTATTTAAGACATTTTGCTTGATGTTGTGGGGGGTGGAAAGAAATATCTGCCCTCAAAGAAATTATAATGAAATGTGAAAGACAGGACCAAAGTACAGAAGTGAAAACATAAAAAAAAAAAAAAAAAAAAAAAAAAAAGTTTTTTTTAGGATTAGATATCATATAGAAGTTGTAGCAGTTAATGAAATTGTTTTTCCAAATTATAACATCATTAAAACTCAGCAATGGTGGGAGTTTACTTTAGGTATGTGGTCAGATGTGACAGGGAAGTTATAAATCAGGACAAAGGATTATATTTGCCAGACATTTGTCACTTCCCAGTCCTAAATATATGAATTCGAAGGCCTGGCAAAGCACGGGGACAATTTTAGAAAAAGCTATGGTTTTAAGAAAAGCACCCGCTATATTCATATTAGTATTTTTACAGTGCCTGCAGAATCTAATAAAATTGGGCTTATATTGTTATGTATACTTCTATCACAGACAGGAAAGAATATGGCAGGGGAATAATTTGAAGATTTTCCACATACTTATCAATCTTGAAAATTGAGGTGTAAAAACATCTAAATTTATGTTGGCCTTTTGTTCATTAGTGTCAACTAAATCTTCATTTAATTTAGATGATAATTGGTCCACTCTTCATCAGCATTAATTTTATATTTTACTTTCATAGCTAATTCTCATGGTTAAGGTTTCCTGTTTGTTTCTTCATCAGCAGCAGACTGATCTATTAAATGTTTTTCCTTCCTTCTCTGATGAATAGGATGTAAACCTGAAACTTTTAATTATAATTTGTCTTTATTTTGCTATGATTTCATGCCAAATATAGATGTAAATATATTTAAAAAAATCTCTTGAAGCAGATCCCTAATATAGACTGGGTTGGTACATGAGACATTTTCAATCAGAGTATAATAGTTTCTACTAACACAGACCTCTGCACAAGCTAAAAACATTATACAAATTTGATGGCAGTGGAATTTAAACAGTAAAGCCTGTGCAATTGATTCCCACTGCCCCAGAACCAGAAAGGTTATGATTAGAATGCTATACAGATTCAATCAGCTAGAGGAGGTCCCTTTGTCTCCAATCTAAGTACCCTCCTACTGGTGGCTAGGAAAGGTCATTTCAAGTTTTTACCACTCAAGTCTTGCCTCAATAAGTAGTATTATATTTAAGCACTCTTTCATGAGATTCTCACAGAAATTAATATGTAAAATGTATATATGGGTACACACTTCTTTGGAAAGTTTAAGCTTATGAGACATTGAAAGACAATACAATATAAAAATGGTACTTTGCCAAAAAGTCTTTGCACATTTCTGTCCATTTTGCTAGACTCCTTGACTAAAATTTCCAATACATCTTTGTGACTAAGTTATACATGTGATGAATTGCTATAAGCAGATGGTCCCTTTGAGACTTGAAAGTCCAAAATGAAAATAGTGTGTGCCGCGCATGAAGGAGTATTATACCTCTGCAGCAGGCATCCTGGAATCCCTTCAGTGATTTTAAAAAATGTTCAGCAACAGGTAGTGGAAGTAGAATTCTGTTCAATTAGGAATAGTCAGAAGGATGTGTATTTAAGAAAAATTTGCTAGTTACTTGCCATATTAGAGTCTTAGCCAGGTTTCCTATTCTTCGTTCTCACTTCTCCATACATTCTCTGAAAGTAAGTGAACCAGTGAACTTCATCATGGCAGAATTATTGCCAGGCAGCACAACATCACTTCTCTCATGATGTGGACCGGGGAAAAAAATCACTAAATCGATTATGAACACTCATTATTGTACCTCATGAAGGCTAGTTATGCAAAATAGAACTATGTTTTATAATATATTTTTCATTGTATATATTTAAAAATAGTTTACTAAAAGATTTTCTAGAAAAAAATGGTGTAAAACAGATTTAAAAAAATACTTAATCTCAGAAATAATCCAAAAATGTAGGAACGATTTCATTATGGCTTCTTAGTGAAGTAGTTTCAGCAAATATAAATTAGTTAAGAGAACCTTCCCATATGGATCATGGGGCTCTGTAACTTAGATTGAAGATAGGGGCAGGATGATGAAAGGGACATAAAGACAATTCTAAAAAAACAATGAAAAGTACGAAATAAAATCTCGGAAAATCATACTAGCACCCCTAAATTTGAAAGTCTGAGGGCTAGAGATAAAGAAGAACAGTGTGAAACATGGGCTTTGCAGATGCAGCCTATTTCACTGTTGTGAAGTAGAAAGTTCAAAGACTGTAGCAACAGGGACATAAAAATAACTACGAGGCCATAACTAATACTCTATGACCTGGCTCCCCAGTGTGCATTGGGGGGTCAGGAACAGGGCAAGTCACAGGAAAACGGAGAGCCCACTACTAGGAAACACTTTTAGTTTATAGTTTTACAGTCAGAATGTTCTCTATCTGTACTGAAAAACAAAAGTGCAGAAAAACCAACATGTTTGAATATTTATGATCAGTGCCCTTTAAAAATGGAAATGTTATGTCAATATATGAGAGAATATTATAGAAAAATATTGAGTTAATAGGCAGAAATTATAGGAAAGTCTAGAAATATCTATGCTGTATATGTGCTGAATAGATAATACAAAACCAGATAGGGAAATAAGGCATTTTGAGAAATGGGTTTAAGGAATGAAAATAAATATATAAAGAAACAATATTCCTTTCCCACGAATGCCTAAGGTTTCTGTTGCTTCTCTAACTATATCAAGAGGCTAAGTAGCTGAACTGAACTGTCACCAAGACACACATGAATTTGTCTGCATAGTAGCCTAGGGCCTACGTTTTATCTAGAGTGGAATGGATTACTAAGTTTTGTTACTATTATTCCAATTCACCACCTACTTCCCTGTGAATCTAGACGAGATCAATAAAAAGAAGAGAATAATCACAGAAGATTAATTTTTTTTCTGAGAGAAATGGAGACTTGGGAGAATACAACTGTGGATTTGCCTTGCATTAGGAACCTCTGATATGAATTGTGAGTGCACACACAATTGCTTAACCAACTAAAGCATCTCCAGTTAAGAGGAGTGAGCCCTTGTATCGTAGTTATAATTAAAAATACATAAACAAGGTATTTTGCTTCTGGGAAGATGAAAGAGATGTTCTCTTCCTTATTATTCTAACTAATTACAAATAAAAACCCTGGACATTATATGTAAAACAAACACAAAAGGACTGAACGGTGGAAAGAAGTCAGACAGGCTAGGAACATCAGGGTCCAAGAAACAACGTGGTTAGATCATGGATCAGTGGAGGCCTAGCAGGGGCCAAGCCTCCCACCAGACACAGAGACAGATTGCAATTGCACTCCTAGGGATGGCTCTCTTGGGTATTTATCCCAGTGAAATAAAAACTTACATTGACACAAAAACATGTGCACATGTGTTTATATCCACTCTGTGATAGCCAAAATACTGGAAACAATCCAAATGTCCTTCAGTGGTAGAATGGTTAAACAAATTATGGTATATCCATTCTTACCATGAAATACTAAAAAATAAAAAGAAACAAACTAATGATAAATGAAACAATCTGGATAAATCTCTAGAGAATTATGCTGAGGTGGGTGGGTGGGAGAATCTTAAAAAGTTATAGACAGTATGACTTCATTTATATAATGTTCTTGAAATGACAAAATCAGAAATCTAAGACGTATTAATGGTTGCCAGGAGTTAAGAAGGGGCTGAGTGTGGAAGGGAAGTGTCTGTGGCTATAAAAGACAACATAAGAGTTCTTTGTGGTGATGGAAGTGCTCTGTATTTTGACTATCAATGTCAATATCCTGGTTGTGATTATTTAAGACATATGTCTAAAGATGAGTGAGGTCTAAAGATGAGAAGAGGGACCTTACAGTTCAGGAAAGAACCTGAGATTTAACAATTAAAATCAGAAAGATACTCTGACAGTAAGAATCTAAGATACATTAAGTAATTAAGTTGAATCACAACTTAATTGCTGTCCTGGCAAGTGGATCCTCAAATTATGGGAATAGAATATTAATGGGAAAAATATATACAGCTGAAATAAACATTAGTGGCATGCCATATGAAGTCTGCTTTTGTGTGTGTGTGTGTGTGTGTGTGTGTGTGTGTGTGTGTGTGTGTGTGTCCCCTCTCAAAGTGTGGTCCTTAGTCCAGTAGCATTGGCATTTTCAGGGATGCTCTTGGGAATGAGGAAATTCAGAACTCTCCTGAAATCTGATGATTTATGTATCCAGAGTCTGAGAAACACTGATCTAATTATTAATAGTTCAGCTTTAGGGTTAGATTTGGGGGGTTCTAGACCCAAATGATGTCAAGAAAAAGAAGAATGTGATTATGGGTAAAGCATTGAGAGCTTGATTGGTTGAGAGGGCTTCTTTCTGTTCCTTCTGTTCAATTTAATGTAAGTAATAAATATCATGTAATTGTGCATCCACATTTTCTACTATTCTACTGTTCAATATCACTTTAGATGATGGGTTCTCCTAGCAGGGAAACTAGAATAAACTTCCAGCATCTATCAGGCTGTCAGTACACAGCATTGTCACAGAGTTATCCATATTAGACTATACTCTGAATTTTTTGAACATCAAAAAAAGGAACAGATATCATGAATGTTTCAGCAAAAAACAAAGAATAATTTTATTTAGAAGAGGATAAATGAGACTATCTTCAGTCTTCTCGAAAGAAACAATTGGTTGGGGAGGAAATAGATGATCAACCTGCATGCCATATACATATTTTGCTCCTGCCCCAATGTGTTACAGAAGCTATATCTCTTTCTGATGATTAGGGTATATTACTCCCGCCCAAATGGTGATACCTTATCTTGACTTCTTGTCTTATATGAGATCAAAGTGATCAGGCATCAAGCAAAGCTAAACATTTAATGTAATTTAGTGATTTTTCCTTCTGGGAATAAGAGACACAATTGTTTTCAAGGGAGTCATAGGGAATGATTATAAGCAGGACAGTCCAACTTCCACACATTGATTCCCAGAATCATGTGTTCTATTTATTGAGAGTACCATATAGGTAGAATAATAGTTTTGATTTGAATTATAGATTAGATCCTAGAGGATGGTGAATCAAGATGGATAGTGAAGATCATAGACAATATATCTAACTTAAATACAGCATCAAGCCAGCAGCTTATGGTGATACAATATGTACCATTGTATCCCTTGATCTGCAGCACCTCTTTTCCTTTAAATTGCATGCCATATATTTGATTTATGCAGCATGCCAAGTTTCTGGACAAAAGACTCTATATCCTGGGACAGAGGTAATGTGCTCTATATTCAGGAATGTTGAACCCACACCCAGAATATTAATTGAGTCAAGAAGAATCACTGCTCCTTCCACCAGAGAAGAGGTCCCATGTAATAAACGACCATCCTCAAAAGATGGTACCCCATTATGGGGGCTTTGTGCCTGGCAAGTTTAGCTGTTATTATTAGCAGTAGTTAGACCAGCCATGGCAGATAGGAGCCTATACTGTTCCTTATTTGCTACATCTTAGGTTTCTATAATACAATTAAAAAACTCAAGGAATTGACATTGATATAGGGTGTCTGTGTAGTTTTATTTATATAACTTGATTACATGTGTAGATCCCTGAAACCACCACTACAATCAAAATACAAAATTATTCTATTATCACAATGATGTTCCTCATGCTGCCTCTTTATTGTCAGATACACCATTCCTAACCCTTGTGAGCACTAACATGTTCTCCATCTCTATACTTTCATCATTTAAAAAATATTTTAAAAATAGAACCATACAGTATGTACCTTTTGATTCTATTTATATAATAAGATATAACAAATAAGAGATGCTGGGTGAAGGTAACATGGAACATTTCTGTACTGTCTTTGCAATTTCCTGTTACTCTAAATTGTTTCAAAATGCAAATATAATAAAATATGCATATTCAAGTTTTGATAGTAAGAATACATTTTATTTTTGAAAAAATAAATAAGTTTACTCTCTGAAGATTTTTCATTGTAATTTTAACTAAGTAAGTTTCTTGTCAGGCATATTTGGAAAGAGGGATTAAATAGAAGTTTTTGAAACTACACTATAATAAAAGAATAAATGGAAAGGAGGTCAAGATTCTTTTTATAATTGATTTCCAAAAACCAGTAGATAAGAATAGTCAACTAAAAAATAGAATGGGGCTATAAAACAAACAAACAAACAAAATGTTTAAAATGCTCCACCCTTGGTCCTAAGGAACAAAAAATAAATATGTACTAATGCATATAGGCTCTTTGTGGATTTTTCTATTTTGTATGAAAGATATGTAAAGTCTATATTGATAAAATACAGTCAATAAGTACAACATATAACATTTGAATTACAGAAAACCCATATTTATTCAAAAACTGAATGATGACCTTCCAAATAATTCTATTCAATCATTTTATAAATATGTTAATGATATCAATTTAATTAGGTGTGATCTCCTTTGGTGGATTTTTTAAAGCCAGAAAGTCAAAGGACTGGGAAACCAGGTTTTACTGTTGTAAAACAAACAAACAAACAAACACAAAGATGCTCTCTATGTATTTAAATAATTTATTTTTACATTTACTTTGTTTGAACTTTCAGATTGTTTCCAGAGTTTATTTGTTCTGATGTTTGTTTAAGTCCTTGTATATTTTGTGCAAAGAGTGGCAAATGGCCAAGGAGTGTTGATCCTTAGAGAAAAGTTGTAGAGACATGAACAGTAGTAGCAGGTGTACAGATGTCCTGTTGCCTATCACAATATGAGGCAGTATCTAGAAATTTGGTTGGGCTTTGAGGCAGGATTCCTAATATTTGAATTCTGGTTCTTTTAATTTGCATCAGAATGAAAACCTCAATCTATTATTTCAAAACAGAATTTCTAGTACTTTTTTTCTGCCATCTAATGGATCATCTTATACATCTTCTTAGGCACCATTCATTACTTTTATGTCATTAGGTACCATTCATTACTTTTATGTCATTTGCTATCAGTTTTACTTCCTATTTATTTATTTATTTAGATAACAACAACAAAAATCTGACATGAATGCTCATTTTCAAAATTTTAAAATTCAAAAAATAAGTCAATTTTTCTATAGACATGTGATAATGTTACTGTAGGTAGAAAGAATAGGGCTATGGAGAAAGAGGGTGGAGGAAAGAAAGGAGAATGTGAGGGGAGATAATGGAAGGAGGAGATGAGACCATTTTAAGAAAAGGTGCAGCTACCAGATTGGCCAGAATTAAATTTTGGTGACTCAGTATGCCATCTTGCCCCTGAAGGTGAACTTTAGCTAACTGTAATGGATTATAACACTATTATCATTGCAGGCAGTGAAAAATATACACCCCCTGTGTCATGACAGTTCCGACAAGGGTCAAATAAAAACAAGGGACATGAAGGAGTGGTCAGTGAGGACCTGCCTGGGAATGCTTATACTGCCACCCCTAAGACTTGAATATTTCATGCCCTCATTCTAATAAAATCGTAAGCCTTTTTCATCTTCTGGGCAGTTGTTCTTCTCTGGGCCTGCCCACTCTCACACCATTTTGAGAGTGTACTATTTACTTCCCCCCATCCCCAATAAATCCATTGCTTGCTTGAATTCTTTCCTGTGACAATATCAAGAACCTGTTTTTCGGTAACAATACAGCTTCACATATTATTAACTGATAGAAAAAAATAAAGACGTAAAATGTTTGGACATTTAAGTCAATTTTATATTCAAATTGAAATAATTTACTGAGCAAATAAAGAGATTGACACTGTATTAAGCACTCCACCTTTATTACTAGCATCTGATTTCACATATGAAGAAACTAAGACAGAGAGGAGAAATAATTTCTAAATATGTTATACATAAGAGGAAAAGTAGCTTAGCCTTTTTACATTTTCTTAATTCCTGAAATGTATTTGATTGCATGTTTAAGTAAACTTCTAATTTCTGTACTATACACGACACAATTATACTGTTGCAATGAGACTGATTTGTGACTGCAGTTTATGGAAAACAGACTAATTACTTTATATTTAAACCACCGGATGGAGAGAATTGGAAAAGAAAATATACATTTTTGTTTTCTGACATGTGATTTAGTTACAAAAGGCATCTGATAGAAAAATATCTATATTTATCTATGTCTCTACATCTCTATCTATCTGAATATTGATGTGAATATGTATGGGGTCTAGAATTAGTTATGTACCTATTTTCGAATAAACTTGTAAATTACTCTTATTTAGGATTGGTCAATTAAAGAATAATCAGGAGTTATCCTCTTTCAGTTCTTAGACTACATAACAATTGCTTTAATATCACATTCAAAGACACCCTTCAGGTCTTTTTGCATTTCATTTCCTCTCTCACTGTCTTCTACCTCCACCCTCCCTTACCCTCTGATAATCACTGAACTGTTGTCTGTGTTTATGAAGTTTTGTTTGTTTTGTTCATTTGTTGCTTTGAGTTTTATATTCCACATATGAGTGAAATGATATGGAATATAAAACTGAATATTCTCAACTTTCTGTCTGATTTATTTCGCTTAACATGATAACCTCAAGATCCATCCATTTGTTGCAAATGGCAGTATTTCATTTTTTTTCCAAGTAAAACCCAAGGTATTTTAAAAGAAAGTATTGATTATTTTAGAAAATAAATATGTAGAAAAAAATTTTTTTTTTCTAAAGACATAAAATATCCAGAAGAATACAGGAAAAAGAAAAAATAAAGGATAAAAATGGTTGCTTCTTAGGAGTATTACTGTAGTTTTAACTTGTATCATCTATGCTCATAATACATATGAATGCTTTACCTGCTTAATTACACTATTTTTAAATTTAAGAATGAATTTCCAAAGTACTCTAGCTCCTCCTATACTACATTGTTTCTGAGATGACAATAAAATTTTTCTATGAGAAAGTATATATTTATACTTGACCATTTTTTCTCATGAGTTCTTGACGTGTGCTCATTAAAATATAAATGAAAAATAAAGTCTCAGAATATATATTATGGATAATTTCAACCATAATTCTGTAGGAAAAAAATAAAATTAAATATATCAGAAATTAATGATGGTTACATTTTTATTATAGACATTTATACTTTTAATGCTTTTACTATTACATAAAGTAAACCTGTGTTTAATTTTATATTTTATAAAATGAAATCCTTAGTTTCTATAAAGATAAAGAAGATAAAACTGTATTTGACTTATTTTTCAGAACTTTTATTCTGTCATATGCAAGTTAAGTCCTGTGGACAGAATATTTAGCTTTCTGTACCCGTATGTAGATTAGTTTGACAGGTAAACAAAATGAGTAAACTATGCATGAATTTAAAATTGTTATTTGCATATTTTGTCTAATAGATCACATATAATCAAGATGATCTAACAATTCGGTGGAGTTTGTCTTTAAGGTGTTTGATTTGGTAGAATAAATACATTCATATATTTTGTATTTTCTGGCATTTTTTGGTCATTGCTGCTTAAGCAGTGGTATTTTCAGTGATAATGTTTAGAGAGACCCAATAAATTTAAGACCTGTAATAAAGTGCAAACAATGCTCTTTTCCTGAACATTTAGGATTTTGCTATATGCTGTCATAAAAATTTCTGGCACTAAGGCAGTAATTTTATCACTTTGGTATTAAAACAGCATATATGTATAAATATGTATAAATATACACCGAACTCTCTCTCTCTCTCTCTCTCTCTCTCTCGCATCAGGATATCTCAAGTATTAATCGTAATATATATTATAAAAGCCTGAGGGAAAGGCTGCCTGCCACTTGGGTTCAGAGCTGTCATTCATCCATTCAATCTTCTGAAGTGTCGTGGCTTTCTTTGTTCCACAACAGGCTTACTGGAACCATAGCACACTCTGTCAAACTACAGGCAAATCCTTTATCAGTACATCCTTTTGAAACCGTCATTGAACTGCATGGACCTAAGGAGTGATAAGCATTTATAATATCCTGTTCCTTTTATCCCTTCTGCCTTTCAGCTTTATTGCCAGATTCTTTATCTAAACTTAGCTTTTACAGTCCAGACAAATGCAATTCTCCGTCCCTTCACAAGTGGTGCTTAATCTAGCTTGTATAGATGTGTAAGATTTTTTCTGCCTATGTATTTTCTAAAATAATCAATACTTTCTTTTAAAATACCTTGGGTTTTACTTGGAAAGTTCCAGTATCATGGATCACAACACATCTGAAATGAAACACATCATAAAAAAATGGCTGTTTTACCCCTATACCTCCATAAATTGCTGAATGAATTTCTAAGGTGTCCATTCTAAGTCATTGTTACATGTGTCTGTTTTGTGTGAAGATACACAGACACACTCATTTATAGGCTTAGTAATGTCAAGTACAAAGTGAATTGCCTTAATTGTCTATGAATGATAGTTAATGATTGAAACAGATGAGAAATGTGTCTGGAGTCTTTGGTTTTCACATGAGAATTTCAAATTTGTTACTGTATTGTCGTCAGTATTTTTACATTTTCTATATCTTAAAATATACATATACTTTTTCAAAACCACAATATGCAAACCATTTTATATAATTAAAAATAAGTGAGGTATATCATTTTATTTTGTATATACATGAAACAAAGGCTTGATTTGACAGAGTGTGGGACTTCTTTTGTTTTCATTTTTTAGTTTAAATTGTTAAGATGTACAAATAATACTAGAAAGACTCAATAACATATTTCCCCATTCCTATCAGATATTTTTTTATGTCAAAAATGAAAGAATTATACATAATTATGAAACTAGATGAATTAATTATATTACTTTTATGTCACAGCAATAAGTCATAACCACGAGACTAAGAGATCTATCATTCCTAATTCTTATTTATAGATTTCCTTGAAATCTGGCTAAGGATTAGACATGAGACATTAAACATTTCTATTATTGATAATCTATAACAGGTATTTACATTAAAAACAAAACAAAACTGCCAGTGATAAACAGACTTTGAAAAATATAGCTAATTTTATCTGTCCTGTGTCTTTATTTGCTTCCTTTAGCATATACATGCTTAGAAAGATGTTTCTTTTGAAACTATCTTTGTCTAAGATTGTGTGTATACAAGTTTTGCAAAAGCAGGGATAGACTTTTAAGAGATAAATAACCCTGACAGAGTGAATAGTTCTTTTCTGAACTCTTTCTTCGACTTGTTCTGGATCCCACAATTGATCGTGTAGAACAACATTTTCACCAACATCCTTGATAGCTTTGTATTTCTTCCCTTCAGCCATACCTTCCAAGCAAAACTCCAACAAATCAATGCTAAAATTAAACTATTTTGCTTCTAAAAAAGTGTAACACTACACTTTTTTTTATTGAGGTATAATTACAATATTAAATTGGGTTTCAGGTATACAACATAATAATTCGATACTTGTACATATTGTGAAATTATCACCACAACAGCATCCAACACTACGCTTTCTAAAGGTATCAGTCAGCTTTATAAACACAAACCACTATCAATTCATGGCCTACACCTTCGTGAATACGAGTAGCACTTTCCAATCTTTTTCTTGACCTTTTATTAGGTATGTGTGTGTTACCTGACATTGAGGGGGCTCCGACTTCTGGTGGCTCTATGAATGACTGATAACAACAATGTCCTGTCTTCAACAGCCTTGCTCAGCTCCTGTAGACTTATGCGGATGGCTTCCTTACAGAGGCAGTCCACTTCACACTTGGTCTTCCTCTTTTCCCGCTGTGCTCCCTTTAACCATCATTTTCAGTATACTCTTTCCACCTTCTTTTTTTCTCTTGGTTATACAATGTGCTTCCTTGTTGGTCATTCAACATTCCTAATCTAGGTTTGAATTTCCCTTTTATTTCTTCAGTCTTCTGGTAGAAATTTCTTTTTTTCTCCTTTTCTCTTTACATTGACTATTATAATACTTCTCTTTATGACTATTATAATACTTCTCTTTATCTCTACATGATAGTTGTTGAAACACTGCATTCAGTATTCTGACCCTGCTTTTATCACCTTTTACCTTGGCCTCTCACTTGTCATTCATAATTTTTAGTGTTCTGTCATCCATCTCTGTTTTTCTCTCCTTTTTACTTCTGGCATTGTTTGTTTATTTGCATTCTTTCCTAATATTTCTGGTTTTAGTCCACAGTTCTTCTGGTTCTCAGTTAAGTTTAATAGTGAAAATCTGATTTTTATATGGACTTTAAATCCATCAGGGATGTTGTCTATATAATATTTTGGCACTCTGCAATGCAATTTTTAGTGCTCTTCTTGAGCTTTCCTCTGTTTGCCATTAACATTTCATGGTCCATACCTTAATCTACTCCTGGTCTTGTTTTAGTACAGCTTCTCCATCTTCTGTATCCAATTATATAGTCTACTTGATTTCTACGTTAGCCATCTAGTGATGTTCACATATATATTCATCTGTTTGGTTGTTTGAAGTATGTGTTTGTGAAGGACAAGTTTTTGCCTTCACAGAAATTCACAAGCCATTCTCCTGCTTCATCTCTGACCCCTAGTACAAATGTTCTTGTAACATTTGATTGTACTTTATTTCCGACTTTTGCATTCCAATCACCTGTAATTATCATCATGTCTTGTTTTGGTGCATGATCAATGTCTTCTTGAATACTTGTATTAAAGATTTCAATTTTATCATCTTCAGCCTCTGTTCTTGGAGCATAGACTTGAATGATGGTTATGTTAATAGGTTTTTCTAGAAGTCTGATTGATATTATTCAGTCTGACTGTTATCAGAGAGCAGGCCCTTCTCGGTGCAGTGTCCAGGTTCTTGGGGCCTCGAGCAAAGAATTGAATGAGACACAGTAATACAGTGGTGAAAGAGCAATTTATTAGAAGCAAAAATATACTCCAAAGAGATAGAAACAGGCTGGAACAGAAGGGAATGACTCAAAGGCCATGACTAATGAGGCCTTGATAGTTTTTATCCCTTTTTTCTACAATGGGTCACTCCTTTCTAATTGGTGGGGCTATTTGATTGACACCCATGATTGACAAGAGGCTATTATATTACCTCATCTTTTTAGACTGCACATGTTCCTTCCCAGAATTCAGTCTGTTATAATGATATTAATGAACCTCTGGGCATATGTATGATATTACATAGAATGATGGTATAATGAGGCTGAGATGAAGGTCGTTGTAGCCTTTAGTGCACACGTTTGAGTGACTGGTCTAATCTAGTTAGGTATTTTATATCCTTTAGCTTTCTTCTAATGGCTAATGGTTAAGATAAACAAGGGAAAGTTTGGATGAGAGGGGAGGTATTTTGGGCAGTTATTTCCTGTAGGCTATGTTGGACGTGCAGGAATGTTACCTGATATATCCAGGCATCTTGGAGACCCAATTCCTGTCTCTAACTGCCTGCCCTATGTCCCCCTTGAGAGACATAATCCCCATAAATCTCTATGCTAAGCTGAGGGACAGGAGGTCTCTTCTTCTGTATCTGCTTCCTGCTGAATGTGACCATTGTCCCTACCTATCCGGTATTCACAGGACTCTCGCCCTATCTGATCTTAGATGCGGAAAAGGGGTCTTGAGATCCACCTGGAGGACCATATTGACCTCTGTTTGGAATGTACTGGAAGTCTTGGTGGGGCATTACTTATATCCCCATGGCCACTAGATGAGGAGAGACAGATTTTAGTTAATAGAGTTAAAAGTGTTGGCCCAAGAAGCAGGACTCAGAGCCATTGACGAAAGGTGACTGCGTGATGGAAAGTACATTCAGCTGCATGGAACCTGTGGCCTTTCTTCTGGTTTAACCAGTCATTCAATTATTATTCACCCAGTAGCTAGGCCTGCAAAGAATGCTGGGCCACAGTGACTATAACTAACAAGCACAAATCACAAGCTTTAGGGTAATTATCCAAAGCAGGGGGTAGGAGATTTCTATGATTCAAGCTAAAAACAATCTATTGTTTAAAATTAGAAAACTGATTTGAAAAATGATTACAACCAGGGGCTAGGGAGCTAAGAAACTAGGGAAAAGGAGACTTAACGTTTTTATAGTGAGAGGTCCTTTCATTTGGCCTGTGTCATGACCTTGCTTAGTAACTGCCTGTACTACATCTTGCCTCAACATTAAAGCTACTCCATTTCTTCTGAGTTTATCGTTTTCAGAGTAAAATACTTTGTAGTTGCCTGACTGGAAATGTCCCACTCCAGTTCATTTTAGTTCACTAACACCTAGTACTGCAATGTTTAGACACTCCATTTCTTGCTTTACATTTCCGAGCTTACCTTGGATCAGGCTTCTCACATTCCATGTTCCGACTGCATGTGATGTGCAGCATCACACTTCCCTTCACTTTTGTACACATCAGCTGCTACAGTTCCTTCCAGCTTTGTTCTAATTAGCAACAATGCATATTTATCCATATTCTCTGCTCTTTTCTATAACTGAGTGCTTTGTGACCTGGGAGTCTCAACTTTCAGCATAATCTCATACTTCCTTTGGGACCATCTCATTACAGGGTTTTCAAGGTAAGCCAAAAAAAAAAAAAAAAAAAAAAAAAGAGAGAGAGAGAGAGAGAGAGAGAATGCAGCAGTGGTTTACCATTGCCTTCTGCTGCGCAGTGTGTGGATCCAAACTACACGTGCTCTGGTCTGTGGTGTCGCAATCCCAGCCATGCCTATGAAATGGAAGTGCTCCTGTAGGTACTTGTACCCTTATCTATAGATCATACTGCTTTTCTTTCTCTATCTACAAAGCTTTACTCCTTTCCTCAAAGTCACCATTCGCCCTCACTCAGCAAAGTTTCTTGCTTCCTAGTTTACTGAGAAAATTGAGAAAACCCATCATTCCTCTGAGCTTCTAGCCCTCAGGCAAATACCTATGTAACCTGTCTTAATTTCTTTTTTTTCTAGTCTGGATGAGGGAGCATCCTTTACCCTGACCAAGGACAAACACTGCAATTAAGCTTTCAACCAAATTCCTTCCTAGCAGTCTTTCTCTTTCTCACCTTCACTGGGCCTCTTAGTTTCTTCTATATTAAAATATTCTCCCTTTAGCCTTTGTGCTGGCTTCTCTTGTCATGCATCTCTCTTGCCCTCATTCAATTTGAACTTCTCAAAATGTAGTGTATGCTTATTGTCGGCTTCCTTAGTTTCCATTTATGTACAGCCCACTAAAATCTGACTTTTGACCTCTGCACTTTACTATAAGTGCTCTTGATTAGGTCCACAGTGGCCTCTTCTTGTTTTCCTTCCTAGTTTACTGACCTCTCTGGGAGTATTTAACAGAGTTAATTACTCTCAATCGACACTTTCTAGCTCCTTATTTTAATTAAAAATATATTTATATGTAAATTTTAATGAATTTTTCACTCATTTTAGGTGTATAGCTTGATGAATTTTAATAATTATAAATCCTTAACCATCACCACAATGAAGATATAGATTCATTCCATCACCCTTGAAAGTTCGGTCTCCTTTGCATTCCATGCACTTTCCAGATCCTGGTCCCAGACATCTACTGATAGCACTTCTGTCACTGTAGTTTTGCCTTTTCTATAATTTCATGTAAATGGGATCAATCACTGAAATCTTTTGCATTTACTTCTTAGTGTAATGTTTTTGAGATTCACTATGCTGTGGATATATTAGTAATTCATTGCTGAGTAGAATTCTATAGTATGAATAGCAAATTTTGTTTATCCATTCAGCATTTTGTTGTTTCTAGTTTATTGATTATTGTGAATAATGCTGCTATAAATATCCTCCTACAAGTTTGTATGAACATATGTTTTCATTTATCTTGGGTAAATATTTAGAAGTGAGATTGCTGGATCATATGGTGTACATATTTGAGGGTTCCATTTGCTCTGCATGAGGATTTCTCAACAGCATCACTGCTAACATTTTGGGCAGAATAATTCTTTGTTCTGGGGAATTTCCTGTTCATTTTAGATGTTTAATTGCATCCATTGCCTCTACCTGCACTCTATGCCAGTAGCATAACTCCCCCACCCCCCAATTCCAATAACCAAAACTATCTCCAGATATTGCCAAGTGTTCCCTGGGGACAAAACTCACCTCCAATTGAGAACCCCTGCTCTACATTCTTACTAACAGTTGAAGTTATCAGCCGTTTAACTTCTAAAATATTTTACTGTGTCTGTAGTAGTATCTCATTATGATGCTAATTTTTATTTCCCTACTGACTTATGTGGCAATAAACAAAGACCCCCCAAATGAGGAGAAGCAAAGCTTATTTATTGAGGGATTTCTATAGGAAGGGAGTAAAGTACCAATACTTGCATTTGGCAGAGATTCAAGAGCAGGGAGGTGAGTGTAAAAGCTTTATAGTGGAAAAAAAGGGAGGGCTTCAATTTCCTGATTGTTGCCATGGGGAAGCTGAAGATGGGCTATTTAGCTGGGCATCTATACAGTAGGCTAGGAGGGCATATTTGGCTTTCTCTGGTTGGTCCTCAGTTGGAAATAGAGGCAAAACTTAGGGAAGCTGACTGTTATTGATTAAATCCTGACCCTTTTGGGCTGATTGCTAGAGAAATTGTGGTTTGACTTCCTGGACCAGTTGCTACAGATAGTGGGTCAGAGTTCTATTTCTATATGTGGTTTGGTGGATATCTGTTAGTATACCCAGTCTCTCAGTAGTGATATTAAACATTTTTTAATATGATTTACTGGCTATTCATATGTTACTTTTATTGGTAAAATAACTAAAACAATTTGCCCATGCTTTTTAAGGAGGTTATTTGTCCTCTTTATCATTGAGTTGCAAGAGTTCATTAGATATTCTGGAAAAAAAAGTTATTTATAAAATATATATTTTGTAAATATTTTCTCTTTAGCTTGCCTTTTCATTTCTTTAAGAATCTTTTGAAGAGCAAATGATTTTAATTTTAATGTAGTCCAATATTTAAATTTTTAAAAAATTTACATTTTATGTATTTTACATCTTGTATTTTAGAAATATTTGCCTAACAAATGCCACAAAATATTCTAATATTTATTTTAAATTTTAATAGTATTTACTCTTATGTTTAGGTCAATGATCCATTTAAAATTAAGTTTTACATATGGTGTGATATAAGAATCAAAGTTCATCTTTTCTCTACATATGTTATACCATTATTTGTTGTAAAGGCTATTATTTCCTCAAAAGTGCCTTGGCACTTTTGCTAAAAATCAATTGAAAATGTATGAGTTTATTTCTGGGCTTTCCAAACTATCTTCATCTATCTTTATATCAACAACACTCTGTCTTGATTACTGTAGCTGTATAGCACTCCTTGAAATCTGGTAGTTTAAATCTTTCACATTTGTTCTTTTTTTTCCTTCAATGTTGTTCTAGCTATTATTCATCCTTTGCATTTCAATTTTAATTTTAGAATAAGTTTATCAATTTATTTTTTAAAAGCCTACTAGGATTTTGATTGGGATTGTATGGAATGAAGATCAATTTAGGGTGGTTATTAGTCTAAGTCCTGAGAAAGAGAGGCCAAAAGAGGATTAAATACACGAGGAATTTATTAGGAGATGAGCTTGTGAGAGAAATGGGGAGGGTGCCAGGAGAGGTTGGGAGAGCCATCGGATCATGATACAAGTATGACGCAAAAGGAAGTAGAAGAGAAGGAAGAAAAAAATGAATGGAAGCATCTTAGACTTTTGTGTGGTTTTAAGGAAAATTTGTAAGGCATTTGTGAGGTCATTGAGTCTAAGTAACTCATAAGAACATTCTGGATCTACCCAGGATAGTCTGGCCTTAGTTTCTCTACTGTGCTTAGTCATTGACTGTGAATAATCCACAGGATGCATGGCACTGGTACAAATACAGTGATGGATTTTAGAGCACACACTACGGCCCTAGATCAATTATGATCTGTAAAGTTGGATCCTCATGGCTACCCCAGAAAGAACTGCCATCCTAACAATGTAGCCTTTCAATCTATAAACATAGTATATCACTCTATTTATTAGATTTAAATTCTCCCCCATGATCTTTTGTAGTTTTCAGTTTATAAGTTTTGTGTAATTTTTATTACATTTATTTACTAATATATTGTGACTGTAATTCTAATTGTTTATTGTTAACACATTTGATTTTTGCAACGATTAGTACATTGAACTTTTGATATAATTGATTTTTACATTTTCTCTCATATCTTACAACCTTGCTGAAATTATTATTTTTTTATTTTTATAGATTCTATAGACTTCTACCTATAGGATTATGTTACATGTGAGCAAAGCTATTCTTAATTCTCACTTTCAAATTCTTATACTTTTAATCTTTTTCTGCATTATTGAATTGACTAACATTTCAAGTACAATAGGTAAATTATTGAGCAGGTGAACACTATGAACACTGTGGTTACATTCTGCTGGGAACACTAGAGCCAGTATACAGTCTTTGTCAGAATTATCTTAATTGAGAGGCAAGGGAGCTAGTGTATTTTATGCAGTGATTGTCCATTACTGATTGAGAGTTATTTCTGGGACTTGAACTGTTTGACCCTGCAGCTAGAAAAAAAAGTGCTCAGACAGACAGAAATATAGATATTCACTTTAAGCTGTTTTGGTGTTAAAAGATGAATGTTCTTAACTGTGTAGATGGGATGTCCACAGAACTTGCTGCACTCAGACTCAAATATAGGCCACTGCTTTTATAAATGCTCCAGATTACCTCATTCAATATAGAGGAGAATTCCCAAGGCTCTTTAAGATGAGAATTCCATAATAATATGGTTCCTGCTCACTATGATCTCTAAGTGATAAATGCTCTTTTACTGACATCTGGAGAAATACACAGTGGAGTCAATACATTCTTGAAGAATGTGCCTGTTGCTCATCTCTGTAGTCAGAGTATACTGAGGATGATTTTGCAGCTTCAATGTCTTGCTGGCTTCAATGGTAAAGAAAGGAAAACTCATGGTTGTGGAAACCAAGAACTGCGTTTAACTATTAAAGGCAGAATGTGTTCCTATTACCATCAAGGCCAGAGTGATAATCAGAAAAGTTTGACCCTCAGGTAAACTGGTGGCTGTTAAATGAGCATAGAATTCTGAGACTTAAATATATTTAAATCTTAATCCGATAGACAGAATCCTGACATAAGCTACTAAATAAATGAGAGAGAGAGAGAGAGAGAAGGAGGGAGGAAGGGAGGGAGGGAGGAACGAAGGAAGACAGCCATAGCTTCTCATTCAATTTCCAGATTTAATACCATTCATGAACAGGAACGTGAGTGCTCTTGACAAACTTTATCCCAAATAAGTAATAGCAATATTCTTCCTAGGATTTCTAAATTAACCCTTTGGCCATTTACCATTACTGTTTATAATGGAAGAGGGAAAACATAGAGCCCAAGAGTTAGACGCTTTGAGGAAAGAATAATTTCTAGAGATACAGAAAATACCCATAGATCACTATTCATACTGATGGTCATAGTCATGTGATTAATAAAACCTCATCCAAATCTGCTTATGGCAGGCCCTTCACATATCAGCTAGTTATTTTTCCAGTTTCTGACTAAAGATTGGTAAGAGATGAACTCAGAACTTTTGGCAGAATCTCTGTCTTGAATCCCTGAGGCTATTATAGTAGGATGGGTCACGAGGAAGCTCTTAGAGTTCACTTTTCCTACCAAAAGAGGAAACCAAAGATCTAAGGGGCACAAGTGGAAAAGGACCCATAGTAGGGATTTTGAAGTCCGAGGGATGGTGTGGTACCCCCAACAGCATGCTAGCGAGACTGATCCTGTGATAACGTTGGGCTATGTTCTCAACTTTAATTTTTTAAAAATGTATTCAATTTTTAATGAGACAGGTCCTCCAAATTCCCCATGGCTTCGTGAGGGCACCAATATTATTCCAATTTATTAATTTTCTTCTTAAATTGCAACCAAGAATTCAGACTTGAACACATCCTATTAATCACTGATTACTAATAATTCTAGTATCAAAGTAGGTCTCAACTAGTATCAAAGTAGGTCTCAACTGTGTTCCTACTCCTTCTAAATATCTAGAATCACTTTCACTGTTCAGGATGTATGGTCTTTCTGTTGGACTACTGCAATAGACTCCTAAATGACCTTTCTGCAATTAGCGTGTTCCTCCAAAATTGATCTTCAACACTGCTATTTCAGTGATCTACCAAAAAAGCAAAAATTATAATACATTTTCATTTTAAAATTCCTCCATGAATTCGTGTTTTCCAAAATGTGTTTTAAAGAACCTTAGCCCTAACAAACTGAGCATGTTTTATAGTCTATCCCTTTTTAATACCCATGTCGTATAATTATGCATTAAAGTCCTGAAGAAAAGAAACCTATTTAATAAAAAGAGTCTTAAAGCTTACTTGTTTTAAGATTCTTTTCATGCAATATCTATTCCATGGAACTAATATTGACATAAATTTTTAGAAATATTGACTTGCATAATAAAGATTATACTTCTTCAACAGAAATTCAACAGCTTCCATGCCATGATACCTGTCTTTATTTCCAGCTTTATTTTATTCCATTTAACAGTGTTTACTAAGTCATAGGGAATTTAACCTACATTAAAATATACATCCATTCATTTTGAATGTAAATGAAAGAAATATATATATTCTTTCATTTAACATGACTAATTTATTGGCAATCCTGGTGGGAGAGACATGGATTTGAAACTTAACTGGATTAAACAAGAAGCAAATTTATTATTTCACTAACAAGAATTTCTAGGACTTCATAAATCATTACTTAAATTACTTAAGTTGCTTAGTGGCTTCACCAAAACACTGATTCTTTCTAGTTTTCACTCTAATAGTCCAAGGATGTTTGCATGGTCATTAGCCCTTATCTCTTCATAGATGAAAAAAAAAGATGCTATAATCACAGACATCACACCAAGATAATGTTCAAAACTAGATGAGATCATCTCTTTGTGAATGCCACTTTGAAGGGTGAGGAAGTCTTCTGTAGTCTTAGAGGACAAACCTCATTGGCAAGAATTGGAAAATGCTGCTTCCTTCAAACTGAGCCACTAAAGTAAGAATTTCCATATACTCCACACCCAGTTTCCCCTGCTGTTAAGATCTTACACAAGTGACATATGCTTGGCACAAATAATGAACCAGTATCGATACATTATCATTAGTTTATATCGAATGTGCTAGTTTGGAGGCACACTGGTCAGATAATTTGTAAAATTTCCCTCAACTGACAATCTTCTGATGTTTTAATCATGCTTAGACTAGGATTTTATGGGGTTTTGGTAGGAATAATTTAGAGGTGAAATACGGTTCTCGTCACATCATATGAAAATACGTGTTATCAACACAACTTATCACTATGGATGTTTAGCTGGATCAGGTGGTTGAGGTAGTGTTTGTCTGGTTACTACAATGTAAAATACTCTTTTTCCCCTTTCCACACTGTACTGTTTGAAGGAAGGTCACGATGTGCAGTCCAGTTTTAAGGAGTGAGGAATTAGAACCTTTGAGGGAACTATAATATATCTATATACATTGACTGGAATTCTCTTGCTCAGAATATTCGTTTATATTACCTAACTATATATCACCTATCTGTGTATCTATTTACCTTCAGTATAGGCTCAGGGATACTTATTTTATTTTGCTGCTAAATTTTCATCTTTGACCATTGACAGCTATATCAGTTGGCTCCTATGTCCCTTTGACATACAAGGCCACACAATTAAGTTTGCAAACTCATCCTAGAAAAAGTGCTACATACCTCATTGCTGAATATCACTATGGTCACCTTCGAAGTACTCCCCTTGGGAAGCTATGCACCAATGCCAGTGCCTAGTCCACCCTTCATAGCAGTTTCGGAACTCCTTTTTCTGGAATGGCCATCAGAGCCATTAGGTTGGTGCAAAAGTAATTGTGGTTTAAAAGGTTAAAAATAAATGCAAACCCACAATAAATTTTGCACCAACCTAATAATATCTCATTACGGTTTTGGTTTGAATTTCTATGATGATTAGTGATGTAGAGACCTGTGCATGTACCTATAGGCCACCTGTATGCTTTCCCTGTTGTCCTATTACCCTTGATGTCCTAAATGTCATCAAAACACATTCCTTTCAATATTTCCTTTATCTTCCAGTAAAGTGCCGCCCCTGCAGCCAGATGTAGGGCTGTGTGCCTCAGCAACCCTAGGTGCCCCTGCTGGGATCAGCTGCAAAAGGTCTGGGCAGGGTGGGTTGGGACAGACTGCTGGTGTGCCTGCGTCTTTGTTCTTCTCTGAGTAATGGTGACTGACAGACCACAGCTGCCTCACCCCTATATCTACTCCCTCGTCATTGGAATTAACTGCAGCATGTGTCTGCCGCTCAGGAACTCTCTCCAATTCTCAGGGCTGTAGATATTGTTTTTCAATTCTACACTGCTACAGTTTCTCCTGGGCCCACTGCTATTACTGGGAGCTGCAGAGGAAATGAGCTCTGGGAGGGTGGGGGGAAGCAGCCAGGTTCCATAGCTTTGTTTTCTGCCTGGCAGTGAGGGCTTAGACCACAGCTGTCACTTCTGTATTTGGTCCTTACTCGAGATCCTGTTTTTATTTTTCAGAAGCATACCCAGAAGTGTGTTTGATGTGTCATAGGATAGTATTGTTTTTAAGTTTTTGAGAAAACTCCATACTGTTTTACATGTTGACAGTACCAATTTACATTCCCAAAACAGTGGGCAACGGTTCCATGTCTTTGAAAGCCTCACCAACACGTGTCTGTCCTTTTGATAATAGCCATTCTAATAGGTGTGAAGTATTAGTTTGGTGCAAAAGTAATTGTGATTTAAAAGGTTAAAAATATGTGCAAAAACTGCAATAACTTTTGTACCAGCCTAATATCTCATTATGGTTTTTGTTTGCATTTCTCTGATGAGTAGTGATGTCAAGCACCTGTTCATCTACCTCTAGGCCACCTGTATGCCTTTACATGCCACAGAAAGCCAACAACTCTTTGTTATTGCAAGTTCATCCTAAATTCAACAAAACTGATTATGGTATTCCAGGGTATTATTTTGCAGGGTATATTTTAATCAGGGTATATGTCCCTGATTTCACTGACACTTTTGCCAAGTTTAACAAGAAATGTAATTTGTCCATTGCTTTAACTCAAGCTCAGACATTCTTGTAACGGCAGACAAAAATACGCCACAACAGTAATGAACACCATTCAGCAAGACTGCCACACATCGACAGGAACACAGCTTTGAAGCACTGATATACCCAGGTTATGAAACCTTACTGAGCTGTTTGTACAATGCTGCCAATGTAAGCGCACAGTGGCAAGTTCACAAACTTAATTGTCAGACCACATATAGTCCAAGAAAACAGACCTCTCTGTAAGTGGAACATGTATGAATTCCCACCATCATGCAAAAATTTAAATCTGGTAATTTATGTTACACAATTCAAACTCTGCATTGAGTTGGTTTTGTGCATTGAGTCCCCTCCATTGACCGCTGCATGGAAGAATGTGAATATGAGTGGAAATAGTATTTTTATTTCCTGTCTTTAAAAAAAATGTAGTTCTACTCTAGTAGTATGCATTATGCTGATTTTGAAAAGATATTAACCTCACAGTTCTGGAGCTGTTATTCCATTGGGTGATAACTGGATTTCTTGTAAAAAGCACCATAAAGGTTTATAAGATGTGATCACAAAAATATAATGTAACAATTGAGAGTCGGGCTTAAAAACAGATTTGATGATTTTAAGAACTACCTCAATATACAGAGGGTGCCAAAGAATGTATACACATTTTAAGAAAGAAAAAAAAAACTATATTAAAATTATAATACTCAATATACACCAATAACAAAAGATGAATACTCGTACAAGTCACATTTGACTTCTGTAGTTACAAGAGGTGCTCAAAGTAGTTACCATCAGCATAATTATAATACAGGTTTTTCCTTTCTTAAAATGTGTATACATTTTTTGGCACCCTCTGTATAATATTTTTAAAAGAAAATGTTTAAAAGTCATTGAAAAATATTTTTAATTGAGCTATATAAACACACTTATTATATTATTATACTTGTTTGCATTAGAAATATATTCTTGTAGTTACATTTCTTATTCATTGGAAATCATGAAGAACAAAGTATTGTATGTGTATAGCAATCTCTCTAAAGATCCAATGCATATTCAATCATCCATATGAACATCTCTCATGGACTCCACTTATGTGAGTTACATTTTGGTTTAAGTACTATTTACCAATTACCATTTGGGAAATTATAATTTCAAATTATAGTAATTGAATGTTTGAAAACCAATTACTAATGGTGGATTTAAGTAGCTGACTTTAAGCAACACATATTGGTGCTAATTCTTAGTACTTGGATCCAAATTACTGGGGTTACTATATTTCATCAGATGGTTTAAATAATAATCCTTTTAAGACACTCCTCAGAATTTCTCTAAAATGTAAATCAAAATGGCAAAAAACATAAGTAAAAAAATTAGCCCAAAATAAACTTAAAAATTCAATGCAAGGGGTAGTGACTTAATTGTGAGTAGTAGTCACTAAAATTACTCATTCATACAATTAAATACAAAAATGTTTAAGTGAAAATTGTTTAGTATGGCCTAATAACACATAAAAGATAACTAGTTAGCTATGAAATAAGTATATTTATATTAAACTTAAAATGAATAAGTTAATGGTGGCATAGTAATTTCTATTGTTCAACGGCCCCGCCCCCAAAACATCAATTTGAACAACTATCCTGCACACAAAAATGCCTTCATAAGAAACAAGTGAGGAATTACAACACCTGGGTGATGCACAGAAAACAAAACAAAAAAATACATAGAGTAGGGTAGGAACAATAGATTCATCTTTCCCCTATCAACCTTTCTTCAATTCTAGGCAGCCCATCGCAGAGATACAGATACCCTTTCCATTGGAAAAAGAAGGTAAAGTGAATGCTAAACTTCACAGCAGACCCCAGAGCCAGCCTGCTAGAGCACCAATTGACCTATATGGCCCTAGGTTGCTCCAGCGGCCCCAGGCACATCCCAGGCCCCAAGGCAAATTCCTTGGCAGGGTTCCAACCAGAAAATAATAAGTTGGCATTAGTAAGTCTTTACCTATCAATAATTACTTTACATGTAAATGGACTATATTCTCCAATCCAAAGACAGAGTGCTTAAATGAATTAAAAAAAGAAGAAATAAAGACGGAAGTATATTCTGCTTACCATAGTGACTTAGCTTTAAGGATACACACAGGCTAAAACTTAATATAAGGAGAAAGATATTCCACGCAAATGGAAACCACAAGAAGAAAGATATTCCATACAAATGGACACCACAAGAGAGCAGGAATAGCTATATTTATGTGAGAAGAAATAGACTAAGTCAAAAATCATAACAAGAGACAAAGACCATTTTACAAATTAAGGGATGAATTCATCAATAGGATTTCATGCTCCTAAATATTCACCCAATATTGGAGCACATGGATACTATATTAAGCAAATACTAATATAATACATCAGAAGGGAGAAACATAACAATGGGATAATCATAAGGGACTTGAATTCCCTGCTATCAATAATGGATATATCATCCAGATGGAAAATTAATAAGGAAATATTGGGCATGTATGCCTAACAGACATCTACATCAAATTCCACTCAACAGCAACAGCACACACATTCTTCTCAAGCACACACAGAACATCTTTCAGGATATATCACAAGTCACAAAACAAATCTTGGATAATGTTCAAAGATTGAAATCATATCAAGTATTTTTTCTGACCATAGTGGGAGGGAACTAGAAATTGATGTAAGACTGTTGCTTAGTGAGTGCTGGGGTTCGTAGTCTTGTGGATCCAAGGAATGGATACAGAGGCAAAAAGTTGCTCAAGGAAGATAGTTTATTATAGCAAGCAAAGAGTTGCAGCTCCCGAGTGGGTGGTGGGGGGGTGTACCAGAAGCTGGGATGCCCAGCCAGCTAAGGCAAAAAGCTGGTGCTTACATATCTTTATTTTTATCTGGGAGGGGGTTGCTGGGATGTGGAAGCCTATGGATACAATGCTTCCCAGACTCTCTCTGCTGATCAGGTTGGGGGGAGACCACTGAAACAAACCCATTTTTCCTAGAGTATGATTGATGATATATTTGTCTTGGTACGATTGTCCTGGTACAGTTGTTCTGTTTTTGCTTAGTCTACCAAGAAATTTCTAACTGCCTAATGTCATACTAACTAACCTGTCTCAAAATCAAAGGAAGAAAACAGAAAAATTCACAAATGTGTGGAAATTAAACAACATGCCCCCGAACAACTAATGGATCAAAGAAGAAATGAAAAGAATTAAAAACACATTTTGAAACAAACGAAAATGCATATATACAAAAACACATGTGCTGCAGCAAAAGCAGTTCTAAGAGGAAAGTTAATGCCTACATTAAGAGAAACAAAAGATCTCAAATAACCTAAATTTACACCTCAAGGAAATAGAAAATGAACAACCGAAGTCCAAAGATAATAGAAGGAAGAATATGACAAAGGTTAGAGCTCAAATAAATAGCAACTAAAAAGACAACAGAAAAGATTGATGATGCCAAAAGCTGTTCTTTAAAGGATAAAAAAGCAAAAAAAAAAAGTTAACAAATCCTTAGCTAGACTAAGAAAAAAAGAGAAGAGACAAATCAGAAATGAAAGAGGAGACATTATAACTAATAACATAGAAGTACAAGGACGATATGCTCTTATGAACAATTATAGGCCAACAAATTGGATAATCTAAAGACAAATCAATAAAATCCTAGACACATATAATTTACCAAGACTGAATCATGAAGAGATGGAAAATCTGAACAGATCTATAAAATGAGTAAGGGGATTAAAACAGTAATCAAAAACTTCCCAACATAGAGAACCCCAGCACCAGTTGGTTTTACTGGTGAATTCTATCAATCATCTAAAGATGAATTAATGTCAATCTTCTTAAACTCTTCCTAAAAATAGAAGAGGACAGAACACTCCCAAACTAATTTTATGAGGCCAGAATTACCCTGATACCAGAGCCAGATTAGGATACTGCAAGAAAAGAATGTTATGGATCAAATATTGCATAGATGAACAGAGATTTTAAAAGTCTCAACAGAATACTAGCAAACTGAATTCAACAGTACATTGAAAGGATCATACACTGTGATCAAGAGTGAATTTTCCCTGGTACGCAAGTATGGTTAAACGTATGCAAATTGCTAAATGTAATACCCACATTAATAAAATGAAGGGTAAATATATGATCATGTCAATAGATTCAGAAAAAGCATTTGACAATATTCAACATACTTTCATAATCAAAACACTGAACAAATTGGGTACAGAAGGAATATACCTCAACATAACAAAGGCCATATACACAAAATTCACAGCAAACACTCAGTGTAGTGTAAGACTGAAAACTTTCTAAGATCAGGAACAAGATCACGGTGCCTACTCTCCACTCCTATACAACATAAGTACTGAAAGTCTTACCAGAGCAATTAGGCAAAAAATTAAAAAAGAAAAAAATAGAAAGAAAATCAAAGCCATCCAAATTGGAAAGAAAGAAGTGTCTCTGTTTGCAGATTATATGATTGTATATATTGTATTTTGCCATGTAGAATGCACACTTCTTTTGCCCAAATTTGTGAGGGAAAAATAAGGGTGTGCATTATATGTGCGTAGTACTAACTCCGTATCTACATAAATGTTTTTAATTCATTTATGCTTATGAGTTAAAAGTGTAACTCTAGAAATCAGCAATGATATCTGTATGCAAAATAATACCCTGGAATATGATAATCGGTTTTGTTGAATTTAGGATGAACTTGCAATAATGAAGAGTTGTTGGCTTTCTGTGGCGTGTAAAGGCATACAGGTGGCCTATAGGTAGATGAGCAGGTGCTTGACATCACTACTCATCAGAGAAATGCAAACGAAAACCTTAATGAGATATTAGGCTGGTGCAGAAGTTATTGCAGTTTTTGCACATATTTTTAACCTTTTAAATCACAATTACTTTTGCACCAACCTAATACTTCACATCTATTAGAATGGCTATTATCAAAAGGACAGACACGTGTTGGTGAGGCTTTCAGGGACATGGAACCCTTGCCCACTGTTTTGGGAATGTAAATTGGTACTGCCAACATGTAAAACAGTATGGAGTTTTCTCAAAAACTTAAAAACAATACTACCCTGTGACCCATCAAACACACTTCTGGGTATGCTTCTGAAAAATAAAAACAGGATCTCGAGTAAGGACCAAATACAGAAGTGACAGCTGTGGTCTAAGCCCTCACTGCCAGGCAGAAAACAAAGCCATGGAACCTGGCTGCTTCCCCCCACCCTCCCAGAGCTCATTTCCTCTGCAGCCTCCCAGTAATAGCAGTGGGCCCAGGAGAAACTGTAGCAGTGTAGAATTGAAAAACAATATCTACAGCCCTGAGAATTGGAGAGAGTTCCTGAGCGGCAGACACATGCTGCAGTTAATTCCAATGACGAGGGAGTAGATATAGGGGTGAGGCAGCTGTGGTCTGTCAGTCGCCATTATTCAGAGAAGAACAAAGACGCAGGCACACCAGCAGTCTGTCCCAACCCACCCTGCCCAGACCTTTTGCAGCTGATCCCAGCAGGGGCACCCAGGGCTGTTGAAGCACACAGCCCTACATCTGGCTGCAGGGGCTCAGAACCTCATTGCCCACCACATCCTCCCACAGGGTGGTACCCTGAGAATGAGGCAACCTGGTCACAGAGGAGATTCCTACATTATAAGGAAATCTGCCACCATGAGACTGGAACAGCGCAAGATAAAAAAAATGCCCCAGCGCTATCCACTGGAAAATAAAAGAAAGACCTCTTCATATCAACCTGCTGCAGAATTAATAACTGTAGATGCTCAGGATGAGAAACAATCCACAAAATACCATGAATAACCAGAGTAACAAGGCACTACAAGAAAAAGAAAATGAAAAAAGCTCCAGAAAATAAATTTAAAGACATGGAAATATGTGACTTAAATCACAGAGAATTCAAGATTGCAGTTCTGAAAAAACTCAATGAGATACAAGAAAACTTAGATAGGAAGTTTAATGAACTCAGAAATGAAATCGATGAATGAAATGAATACCTTACCAAAGAGATTGAAATTTTTATAGAGACCCAAACCGAAATTCTGGAAATGAAAAACTCAATAAAAGAAATGAAGAATGAATCAGCCAGCTTAGGAAATAGAGTTACCAGATGGAGGAAAGAATTAGTGATATCAAAGATAGAAATCTGGAAATGACACAGATGGAAGAAGAGAGAGTCTTGAGAGTTATAATAAATGACAAAACTCTACAAGAATTATCTGACTCCAACAGAAAATTTCAATAAAAGAATAGTGGTTATACCATAAGGAGAAGGACACAGCCTATTAAAATAAATAGTCCCAATCTTATGGAAAGAATTAGATCCTTGAATTGAGAAAGCAAACAGAGCATCCAATTACCCCCTTACATGAGAAAATCTTCCTTCTGATTTATTTTATCTCAGTCACGTCCTAATTCATAGTAATCAATGAGAATGAATGCATCCAACTTTTAAAAGAAATTACCAGTTATTTTGAGCATATTGCTGATTTGAACAAAATTGTGGTTCTTTATTAAAGAAAACTACGGTAATCAGTTACATACCTAGAAACCATTCTTCTCTTTAATTCTTAAAATATTTTGGATATTTTAATTTTTATCAAAAGAGACTTTGGAATTTTATGATAGCAAATAATTTTACTTTCCTCAATAAAATATTTTCTGCATTTGTTCACTTATATCAAAGAACTATAAAAATAACTGAGTAACTCTTATGATTAAACAAATATTTCTGAAATATGTAAGTTTTAATCGACTACAAATATTTTCTCTTCTGTGTCAAGTAATTTTATAAGAAAAAATTTAGCAAAGTAGTGTCATTGCTAATGTACCTTATTCTGTATTCTCTTTGGTGACACTTAGTTGAGCGCAAAGCAGTGTAACTATATTCCAAAACTGAAATACAGTGCATCTTTTTTTTCTTAAAATTACGCTGGGATTAATCATTTAAGAAGCCCATAATTGCTTAGTCAATGTAATATTAGATATGCTGAATAATTTAATTTGAATACATTTATGGATGATAGCACTTTGGGAAACTATTGAGTGCATATATACAAGTCATTCAAAATGTTACCAGTAAATTTTAGGCATGAAATGTTTTAGAAAATTTTAATATTTATCAAAACTATATTTACACTATGATTTTTAATATAACAAATATTTAAGTGACTAGATATCTGGAACAGAAGATAATTGTGATTTATTCCTAGGTCCTTGACTCAAAGTTATTTTACAAGGATGTTAGCAATATAATGATAAAAGATATGTAATGATAGTTGATACTTTGTAGTAAAGATAATTTCTATAAAAGTTTTGTATAGTCTTTCTTTGCAATTTTTCTTATTCATATAAAGTGATGTAAACTATTTTTGTATAAATATTAAGAAAATAAACTTTTCATGTTCATACAACATTCTCTTGAACATTGTTTGCAATATATTTGAAAATTTTTTTTTACCTACTATACATTTGATAATCATGATTTTTATTGAGATACTTATTATTTGTGCATATCTTCATTTCTACATTGCTTTTTTTTTCTCTCCTAAAATGTTTAAGTGCTCTAGTAGTATATTCAGTAGTATATTTAGGTACTTAAATGGGTGTCTCCATTCATATTATTTTTTTATCATATTGTCAGCTTAACTATTATGTTTACTTTTCTCAAAAAGTAATAATGCCATTAGAGACAATTTAGCAAATGGAGAAAAGTATGGAGAGCAGATTCATGTTTTTAATACTTCTCTGAGTTATCATCCTTAATGTTAATGTTTTCATTTCCCCTTGCTTATAAATATATATGTACATACAACTAAAATTCTGCTGAACACTCATTATTTTCCTAAATTTTTTCTGAAACATCACAAGTTCTATAACAGTTCCATGATATCCTATTACTAAATTTTTATTCACCCACTTATTCATTAAACAACTTTGAGTACCTACAAAATATCAAGAAATATATTCATGATAACTTGGAGTATTGAAGAGAATAGGTCCGACTCTAATGCTCATGCAGCTTATAAATCCAGTGGCAGGAGAGAGATAATATTAAATAAATATATCAATCTGAATATTTCAAATAGTGGTAACAGCAATAAAGATAAGAAAGATTAATAATATGATAGTAACTGAAATGCAATGGCTCTGAGATAGTAATGTTTAGCATGTTCAAAGAACAAGAATATCAAGTTGGCTGGAACTTAATCAGGTTTGATGCAATGCATTTAGTTGGGGCATTACTTTGAGTTGGCAAGTTTTTGCTTCTGGTTTTAAAATTTTGACTCTCAAGTGGAAATAGGGCTCATCATCTAAGTTGATCTTTGCACATTTGAATACATAAAATAGAAATTCAGACACATGGTATTAAGTTAGTCCTTATTATCGGATATGTAGTTTATTACCAATTTTACATTAAATAATGCTGAATTTCCTTAGACTTAAATCATTATCTGAGTTTCTGCTTTCTTAAGGTAGAGTTCTATGATGAGAATTACTAGATCAAAGTTTACAAACTTTTGAATATCCTGACACTTACCTTCAAATTGTTCTTTGTGTTCACTTATATTTCCATAGCAATGTGAAAAGAGCTCAACTCACTGACCTGGAACCATTTTGTTATTTTTAGTATGCTGCCTTGTTAAGTAGGTAACATAACATTGGACCAGAATTTATTATTTCATGATCATTAAATCTACAACAATCTAAAGACACCATTAACGATATGGATATAAACATGTATATTTCCAAGTGAAGCATAACAAACATATGCTTATTAAATATTTGCTGAGTGGATGAAATGTTATTTTAAAAAGGAACATGACAGAATAAGAAATGTATGGATAAAACACCTCTTATTTTTCTCTAATACTTGAATCAAGTGTAAACCATTCAGAAATCCTGAAAGACATAACTCTCAGGTATTTTAATTGCACAGGCCTGTGAATATTCATTCCTACCCTGATGTCAAAAATTAAGGGAAAAATGAATTCCTCTTCATCCACATTACAATTAATAATATGCAAATTGCTTTAAAGTAATATTGGATCTTATAGTCTGATAGGGTACTGAACATTATTCATAAATTTGAAAAGATAACATGCTGTAAATTTGAGACACTCGTTTGACCTTGACTAACTCAAAAATTACAAAGAACTGAGCAGGCTGTATGTGCTCAGAAGTATGCCTGGAGCAAAGGAAAAAATATATAGAATGTTGGTTGCTTTGAACAAATGTATTTCAGGAAAAGGATTTAGAATTACAATGAGCACATCATTTATGTTTGTAATGAGAAAGGGCATTTTCCAATTGAATTAGGTGGAAAAGGAAAGTTTCTAACACTAAAAGTCTTTCAAAATTAAAATGTCCACATTCAAATACGTGGACACAAGTAAATTGAAAATAACATCAAGTTTCTTTTTAATAATTAATAGAAAGAGTACACAATAGGTGTCAGATTGGGAATTATCTATCACTTCTTTTGAAATATCAGGAGCAGAGGAAAATAAAATAACTGACATTTTTACAAAAACCTGAATTAACAATCTGTTTTCCACTCTTTGTACTTTAAAGTTATATAAGCTAAATAACATATCCAATTGTCATTACCTGATGTGTTGGTACACAAATGAAGAGATACCTTCTTAAAAAAATAGTCGTTCTTGGATGATGGACCAGATTTGAGAAGTATGGAGAGTTGGTAGCAGAAAGACAGTTATGGATTAGTTTCTTACCTAGTTGTACTGAATGTTGTTTATTGTGGCATATTTTACTATGGAAGTCAGACAAGAGGATAAACTCTTCTACCTCTTTCCAACAGGTGATCAATCTACTTTATTCTCTCTTCAGCTATCTATATAGTTTTGGATATTTTGCCATATCCCATTTATTATAACCCTGTACCTCTTTCATCTTTGCAGTGAATCTGCTAAGTTCCAAGATGCTCACTAGAATAACAAGTAAAACAAGAAGACTAAGCCAACAGAGGACAAATGTACCACATTGAACATGTGGCATATCTGAGGCTGGAACTGGAAGCAGAAGTACCTGGAGTCAGGAACAAAGACTTGGGTACTGAGATTCACATTAAAGACTTCATATCTCTGGAACACTAGTGATGAAATAAATGCTGTGCGATTATACCTTAATTAGGGAAATAATAAGGGATTCAATAAATGGACTAATAGATAAAGTCACATTAAAAGAAGTAATAATTAAGAAGATTAGATTTCTAAAAAGAGTGAGGGTTATTTAGAGCAACATCTTTAGAAAGGAATATTTGAAATGAAGAACAGATATTTGAGCTAGATATTAATAGTGAAAAACCTCCATTTCAAAATGTTGTTATTCAGCTTCTGTGATTAAAATGCACCAGTAAAACATCTGTATACCTATTGTTTTTACTTTCAGATTTTAAAAGTGTACGTGAGAAAAAAAATATACAACAAAATGACTAGTTTCAAAGTGCTACATTCCAAAACGAGCCACAGTAAGTTTCACTGAAAAATTCTACCAAACATTCAAAAGCAGATGATTCTAATACCACTTAAATTGCTACAAATTTTAAAAAAGAAAAAAAATAATCTTCAGAGCATTTTGTGAATGAAGATACTGATGTTATACCCAATCAGAATTGCATAAAAAAGAAAAGTACAGACCAGTATAACTTAATCATGAATAAACTATTATAAGAATCTAGAAGCACACTAAACAATATATAGTGGTCAAGTAGAATTTGTTCCAGAAATTCAGTGTAGTATAACCATTAATATAATTCAGACAATAGAAATAAAAATTTTAAAAAGTCTACTATTTGTTAAACAAAACACCAATAAAAAAATTATGGTGACTTTTTAAACTTGATAAAATCTACATACCTCAATTGCAAATATATGACATATTAGGAAAGAATAGAGCAATTCCCATTAAAATAAAGAAAAGATCCAATACCTTACAATTTAGGATTCAATTATAGTTATTGAAAACAGTAAGAAAAAATAATTTGAGAAATAAGAATTAGAAAAGAATAAAACACTTAATTTTCTGATTATATGACAGTGTGCTTGAAAAATTTGAGACATTTAAAAAGATTACGAACAGTGAAAACCAATACAAGCTTTTTAATAAGCTATCAAGTTCTTAAAACTTAGAAAATTCAAAATACTGCATCTAGTCAAACAACAATAATTGCAAAGAATAACTTGTGTAAAAATGGTAAAAAGATAATACCTGGGTTTATATGGGTAAAACCTAAAGAGGGAAAACAAAAATAGTACTTCAGAAAAACACAAAAGTAGTTTTGAGAAGTTGGAAAGAAACTCCATTCCTTGACTATAACAATCAAACATCATAAAGACATCAGCACCCACAGCTAAAATAGAACTTTAATATGGTCCCAATAAAATCACCAGTAGACTTACACTGGATGGAAAAAATAACAAACATGACTAGACAAAGAAACCCTGAAAAAGAACATCAACCAAGCAGAGAACAATTGGCTGTACTAGATGTTAAAGTAAAAAGCCTCTCTCACATAAACAATGTGCTATTTGTACACGAATAGTCAGAAAGACCAGTGGCATCAAAGAATAAAATTGGACCCAAGTACATAGAGAAGTATAGTAAAACATATGACAAATTAAACATAATGTTTGGTTAATATTTTGAAGACAATTCAATAGTCATTTGTTTAAAAAAGCTAAAATTGAACCTGTATGTCATAACTTTCACTAGGATAAAATCCAAATGGATCAGAGATATAAATATTTAAAAAGAAATCACAGAATATCAAAGCAAAAGACTTATTAATTATAATGTTGAAGTTGGAAAGCTTGTGTAGTAATGTCTCAAAACTCAGAAGCAATAAAAGATGAAACACACATACCAATACACCACCCAAAGTAAAACCAGAAGTTATGTAAAGCTTTTTATCATAAAGTTTAATTTCTGGTATCCTTCCTCACTTATCCGTACCTCTGCCTATCTATCTGTCTGTCTATCTAATCTATCTCATTTATCATCATCTAATCTATTTTATTTCTTTAAAAAAAGCAAACTCTGATAAAAAGATAGCAAATAATGAAAATACAGCTAACAAAAATATAGGGTAAATTGTCCTTAAATTTAGGAAAAATGCTCACACTCATAATAAGATAAATTCAAATTAAAACCCACATATAAAAAATTTCTCACTTTTTAGACCAACCAAAATCCAAACAAATAAATAAACAAAGAAACAAAAAGAGGACAACACACTCTACTAGCTTTGCACATTTGTTGGTGGAAAAAGCCATTGTCAAAGTTTACTGGTACACAAATAAAATCATACAAAATTTATTGGGGTAACTGACAACAATGCAAAACACTAGATAGATTTTTCTCTTCAATTTAGCAAATCCACTTCTAAGAATCCAACGTAAATACAATCCTTTGCAAATCAGGGGAGAAAAGATACCACTGTCATCCATTGTATCACTGGTTAAAGTAAAAATTTAAAACAAGGGAAAAGCCCAAATTAAGGGATTGTTTAAATAAAATAAATATAGATTGTGGGACATTCTATAAGATACCTGGCTTGGTGTTAACCAGTATTAAATGTTATGAAAGTAAAGAGTTTGGGTGCTCTTCTAGATTAACTGAAAAGACCTAATGACAAAATTAAAGGATTCATTCTTAAAAGAAATGATTAATGGGATATGTCCTTATTTTCATGGCATAGTTCTGCAATACTCAGATGTAAACTCTCATGTCTTCAGGTCATTTTGAAATTGTATTTATACATATGTAAACACACATATAAATAGATATATAAATGCCTACATACATGTATACATCTCTCTCTCTCTCTCTCTGTAGGTAGAGAGAGGGGGGAAAACAAAATGCAACAAAATATTAATTACTGTTTATCTCAGTATGGCTGGTGGTGTTCATTGTATTATTCATTCATGTTGCATGTCTTATTGGATATTTGTATAGAAAACGGTTTAAAACGAAAAAACAAAGTATACTCAGGTCTATTTCTTGAATAGACTATGTGTTGCTTGAACATGTTATGTAATTCAACAAAACTCAGTTTGCCCTATTAATTTTATGTGCAAAATCTCAATAGGTGGGAAGTGCTATTCAATTTGAAAAGCTAAGTAATTGCTTGCACAATATATTATGGTGCTTGAATAAATGAAAAAAATGCTTAAGGAATGCTTATATTAAAAACAATCTCCATTGTGATATAGTTCCTTTGAGATATTTATTTACTCTGAATTCAATTTGAGCATCTTAAACTGGGAAAACGTATGATACAGAGGCTAAATTTCCTCTAGAATGATTACTTTTCCTCTAAGAATACCTGGTGAATTAAGGCTTGAGAAATAGTTCTACTAGATACATTTCAGGGCAAGAAGATAATGATATTCATATTTTAAATTTACATTTAATATCTCTCCTATTCAGATATTCTCGTTTTAATATTTTCAAGTTCCCAGAACGTGATTATTTGTTGATTAGAAACAACAAAAGTGAGGAGAGAATAGGGATCAGTGGGATTGGAAATGTTAAATATAAGTCTGTTAGCAATAGTGACATTCTGAGAGGAAGAAAGTAGAAAATATAGAAAGATAAATATAATAACTAAATAGGCATTAGTCTAGTCATATAATATAGAGGTAAGTAGTCCCATGTATGTAAAAGTCCTCTAAGAAAAATATCTTTACTTTAAAAGTATTAAACAGAAATATAATGAATGCTGAAAATATACACTCTGAATTACAAACATTATCATAGAACACTGGGAGAGGGGAGGAAACCAATATGTATTAGAAATCATTTAAAAACTGGTATTTGGCTCAAGGAGCAACGTGTGAATGAAATTACAATTAAATACAATAAATCTAAGAGAATAAAAGAACACAGAGGTGTCTAAATTAATTTCTCTAATACCTTTAAATATCTTATCACTGTATTAAGGGCATGGCATCAAATGACTCTTTCTTTTCAGGTTATTTCCTTGATTGCTTACATTACGAGGAACTATGCCCAAATGCCTTTGTGGTGACACAGACCGATAGCATCTGGAAGTTAGAAAGCATCTAGATGTTCACTTATTCCACCCACTGTCAAAATCATCTATTTCCTTAAAAAAAAACAAAACACAAAAACTTCAAAAAGGTGATTATGACACACGTATCTAATGTTTAAAATTCACATCTTGAAAATTCACTTTTATTTCCAATTAAATTTCTCATTCTGCCGCTTGTCTCCTAGGCTTACTATTTTAAAACTAGTGTTTTCTAGCACTTTCTTATATAGTTTCCCTCATTCTTCCCTTACAGAAAATTAATTAAAAACAAACAAAACATTGACAACTGAAATTGCTGGGTAAATTATTGGTAGACATGTCCAGAAAATCATCATAGAAAAAAAGACAAACAGCTAATGCATATTGGAAATATTTTTCTTTAAAATTATGAAAGAAACACTAATTAAAATATCAATATTCATGCATTTTTGGTAATCAAAGCAGAAAAAATTTTAAGGAAAGCATTCAACATTGACAAAATACAGTGATGTAGGCCTTTCTATAATCAGGTGGAAAAGGAAAACAAATGCAACGTTTTGGAAGGGTGATATGTATAATGCCCACATTCACTGACCTGGTAATTCTAGTTCTAGAAGATTTGCCTAGGGAATATGAATTAAGGATAATATCTAAATTTTTTATAATTTGAAGTTTAATCCAGGGTGATATATAAGTGTAAGATTTGGAAATAGAAAAACATTCAGAAATAAGCCATTGGATATATTTTCACATATTCTAAGATAGAAAATTATTTAGTCAATATATAATCATTAGCATTTTCAATGAAAGAGCAAATGAAGACAGCTAAGAAAAGTGATTCCATATTCATGGAAAAATACTGGGGGATATTAAAAAATATGAATCTAATTATATCTGGATAATGGGATCCAGGTCAATGTTAGATTTTCTTATTTATGTTTTAACATATTTTTATTTTTTTTCTACATAAAAATACCTCTGTGGCTTTTAAACACACTAATTAAAGACATAAAGAAATCATTCCATTCAACAGCAGCAGAATTCCCATTCTCTTACAATACACAGGAACATTCTCCAGGTTAGAACATATGGTAGGTTATAAAAAGTCTTGCCAAATTTAAGAAGACTGAAATCATACCAAGTATATTTTCTAACCACAACAGGATGAAACTGGGAATCAATAACGGGAGAAAGTTTGAAAATTTCACAACTATATGGAAATTAAGAAACACAGTATGGAATAATCCTTGGATTAAAGAATAAATCAAGACATATTGAGACAAATAAAAATTAAAACAAACAAGAAAAACACGTATGGAATGCAGCAAAAGCAGTTCTAACAGTAAAGTTAAACTGCTACATAAAAAAGAGAGAGAAATAAATCACCTAATATTATACCTAAACGAGCTAGAAAAATAATAACAAAGTCAGTTGGCAGGAGCAAAGAAATGACAAAGATTAGAAGCAGGTCAGAAAAAACAATAGAAAAGATCAACAAACCAAAAGCTGCTATTTTGAAAAGATAAACTAAATTGCAAATATTTAGCTATACTAAGAAAAAAAGGACTCAAATAAATAAAATCAGAAATGAAAATAGACATTACAACTGATACCACAGAAGTACAAAGGATCATACAAGACTACTATGAATAATCATAGGCCAATCAATTATGTAAGCTAGAAGAAACAGGTAAGTTCCTAGAAACATACAACCAACCAAGACTGAATCATGAAGAAAATTCCAATGACATTTTTCACAGAAATAGGAAAAAAAAAATCCTAAAATTGCTATGAAACCACAAAAGACCCTGAATACCCAAAGCAATCCTGAGAACAAAACTGGAAGCATCACACCTCCTGATTTCAAACTATAATATAGAACTATAATAATCAAAACAGTATGACACTGGCATAAAAATAGACCAGTGGAACAGAAATGAAGGCCCAGAAATAAACTCTCACATATATAATTCACTAATATTTGACAAGTGAGCAAGTATACTCAATGAGAAAAGGACAGTCTCTTTAACAAATTTTGTAAACCTGGATAACTATATGCAGAACAATCCATTTGGACCCCTATCTTACACCACTGCAAAAATTAACTCCAAATGGATAAAAGACTTAAGCCTAAGACCTGAAACTATGAAACTCCTAGAATAAAACATAGGGAAGATGCTCCTTGACACTGGCAATAACTTTTTCGCTATAACATCAAAAGCACAACCAACTAAAACAAAAATTAATACGTGTGACTACATCTAATTAAAAAGGTTCTACCAGCAAAAGAAACAATCAACCAAAGGAAAAGAGAACCTACAGAAACTATCAAACATTCTGCCCAGCTTTTCAGATGCTTCTCTTGATTCATCAAATGCTCTATAGCAGTAGTTCTCAACCGGACACAATTTTGCTGCACCTCCTTCTGGTGTGAGAGATATTTTGCAATGTCTGGAGACATTCTGGATTGTCACAGCTGTCATGGTGCTACTTGCATTTAGTGGGTAGAGACTAAGGATGCTGCTAAACATCTTATAATACACAGGCGACTTCCCCTCAAAAATTACATGATACAAAATACCTTTAGTGCTATGTTTCATAAGGGACTAACCTTTTCAGAGGACATGCAGCATTGTGTATAATACACATATATTTGGCTATTTCTTCTCTGTAGGATCATAACCCTTTCAATCTTTCTTATTTCAATATTTACAAGAACACTTTTTTTTTTTTACTTCAAGTTTTGTACAGATTTTTAAGCATTTTCAGAGAAGAGTTATTTTAAATCAAGCTAATTTGCCATGGCTGAAAGAAAAAAAAATCACAAATTCAGTTTGGTGTTCTGTATTTCTCCACAACTTCTTTGCAAAAAGGGAGTAGAAAGTCATGGAATGGAAAATAGGTTAATCCAGAGTTAGGCTTATTAGATAGTAAGGAATAATTTATGTAAGAAAGTGTCTATTATGCTAAAGGGTGTAGTGCTGATCAAGCTGACTTTGTATGGTAAGGAAAATCATTTATTATAATCAAAACGACGGTCCTTGGTTTTAGTAAAAAAGTGAGGATTGAGGCCAGAGATAACTTTGAAGGTGAAATAAGGTTTTATGTTTCCACATTTTAGTTTTAAATGCAAATTCACAATATTATTTTACAGCACAGATTTGTTTTTAACGACAACAGTGTCTGGCTTACAAAGTAGAACTTATTTCTCAGTAATGGTGGATACTAATTTAAAGCCTATGAGGGAGGTTTTAAGTGCTAAGACACAAGAAATGCAATTTATTTTTTATTGGTACTTAAATTTAAATTTAGTAATTTTGCGTTCTTTTCAAAAGAACACCATTAGCAATTAGTTGCTCAGGGATACTAACATGATAATTTAGTTTATCAGTATCTCACATGGATTCACCACTCCAAGAAAGGTTAAAGGGTTAGTGCCAATTCCACTTCTCCCACAATGGCTCTTCCTATTTAAGGACAGAACACTGAGACTTGAAAACCCAGGAATAAAAAAGACCCTCAAGTGTTAGGGTGCATAAGAATTCAGTCTAAAAAATGAATTTAGGGAGATAGATGGTAAGTGTCAGAAATAGCTGATGTATTCTGAGGACCACTGATGAGACATAAAGATAAAAATATAATCACTACAGATATGAACATATCGAATACACAGATCTTTAAGAAAAGCTTTAAGAAAGCAATTTATAGTGGAAAAATACATTAAATAAGCCAACATTATCTATGAAAAAGTTTATTCAAAATTGCAGTTTGAATTAAATGGAGAACTCTTTTATAAACATTTGCCATCTACTTAATTTGAGGGGGGTAAATAAGGAAAACATTATTATAACTACCACTTGCCTTAGTGTTAATATTAATAAAATGGCTAAGGGTATTCAATAAAGTAGGGTGCAATTCTTCCTTTTAATGTTCTCTCATATTAAGTAAAGATGACAAATTTGAGAGCAAAGATAAAACTTTCTAAAACCTAAAAAAACTGTTTTTTTGGTGGTACAAAATAGCAAAGCTTGAATTGCTTTTTCTTTAAATCACTTTAGAAAGTTAATAGGGAAGCTGACATTATAAGTATGGATGGATATATTAGTTAGGCATTTGTAATCAACATTGAGGGAAGTCATTCAAATCAATCTGACCGAAACAGGAAATTCCTACCAACTCGTGATCCAAAATATGGATCTAGCTCAACTTTCAGTTCTATGTCATTTATCACACTGTTCAATTACTTATTACTCAGTATGGCAGTATAATTTTCTTTTTTTTTTTCCTGATAGTGTCTTTTTAACAATGCAGTGTCTTATATAACTTCCATTTAGTTGACTAGTTATATAAAATTAGGTATATTGATATAATAGACTGCTATTCAACATTAAATACAATGTTTATGGAAGACATTTAATGATGAGTTAATATTCAGGACATGTTTTTTAAGAGAAAAATGTTGAACACCAAATAGGAATCGCTGAGATCTATAGTGCATATTTTATTGTACCAAGTATTTGCATTACATGTGAGGTGTGACAGTTAAGTTTGCACACTCATCCTAGAAAAAGTGCTACATATCTCATTTCTGAATATCACTATGGTCACCTTCGAAGTACGCCCCCTTGGGAAGCTAAGTTATGTACCTACGCCAGTGCCTAGTCCACCCTTCAAAGGAATTTTGGAACTCTTTTTCTGGAATAGCCATTGGAGCTGTCATTATATTACCCTTGATATCCTGAATGTTATCAAAATGACTTCCTTCAATATTTCCTTTATCTTCAGGTAAAGAAAGAAGTCACTGGGGGCCAGGTCAGGTGAGTAGGGAGGGTGTTCCAATACAGTTATTGATGACAGGCTAAAAACTCCCTCATAGTGCCATGTGAACTGGTGGTACATTGTCGTGATGCAAGACCCATGAATTGGTGGCGAAAAGTTCAGGTCGTTTTTGCCTAAGTTTTTCATGCAGCCTTTTCAGCATTTCCAAATAGCAAACTTGGTTAACTATTTTCCAGTTGGTAGAAATTCATAATGAATAATCCCTCTGATATCAAAAAAGGTTAGCAACATCATTTTGACTCTTAATTTAAACTGAAAAAAATTGTTTGGTCATGGAGAAATGGCTGACTTCCACACTTTGTTTCAAGGTCATATTGGTGCACCCATGTTTCATCACCAGTGATAATACGGCCGAAAACATCATCTTGCCTCTCCAAAAGATCTTTGACTCTCCTTTGCTTTTGTTCATCAGTGAGCTCCTTTGGGACCATTTTTGCACACACTTTTCTCATGCCAAGATTTTCAATTAAGATTTTCCTGTTTCTCTATCGATGTTTACTTGCTCTCCTATGTTTCTCACAGTCAGCTGATGATATGATGCACAACTCGATGAATTTTTGCAATGTTTTTGTCAATTCTGCTTGTTACTGGCTGCCCTGACCTCTCTTCATCAGTGATGTCTCTCCCCTAAGAAAAATGTTTAATCCATTTGTACACTGCCATTTTCTACATGGCATTATCCCCATAAACTTGGACTAACATGTTCCTGATTTCACTTCCACTCTTTCCAAGTTTAACAAAAAAATTAATGTATGTTTGTTGCTCTAATTCAAGCTGAAACATTCTCATAATGGCACACAAAAATATGCAACAACAATGAGGGCCACTCAGCAAGATACCGCCTCATGTCAACATGAACATAGCTTGTGACACTGATATACCAAGGTTATGAAACTTTACTGAGCTGTTGTACAGTGCTACCGTGTGAGAGCATGATGGCAAGTTCATAAACTTAGTTGTCAGAACTCGTACATTGATTTATTAAATGTACATCTATAAATTTCTCTACCAACATTTTTATAGGGATTATTTCCAAGGTAATAGTGCAGGTGACTTTTAATTTCTGGCTTGTGATTTCCCTTTTAAAATTTGTCTACTAGATTAGAGGTGTCTTTAACATTAAGAGAATTGAATGGGGTTGGGTGAGGAGTATAATTAATGTACATTTTATTAGGAATTCTAGTTAAAATATATTCAGAAGGGAGTTTAAAACAAAGGCTAACATGAATTGCTTAACTTCTCTCTTTCACTTCTACTCATATACGTCTCTCCTATTTATGTAGATGTCCAAAAGTAAGGAATAAGCTATGAGTCGAACTCCTGCTGTTATTGACAAACTAAGGTGAGAGTAAAAACAAAAGACCCCCCCCAATCTAGTGTAGCACTCCACATCAAAACCGCTGTCACTAAAAGTAGCCTCTCATTCTTTTTTGTCAGCCTGAAACATGAATGTGATTTAGTGATGGCTGTGGCTCAACTACTATAAATGTATTTTTCTCATACCCTTGCAGTTAATTTTATCCAAAGAGAGCAATGTTCTCTATATTAAGCAAACAAATCAACATAAAAGATAGGGATATCAAGCTATTTTCTATACTTATCGGAAAATAATTCAAATATTATGATCATTTTCTCAATTAAGTAAGGTACCAAAGGGGATGAGAAGCCTCAATAAGAATGAGAAACGGATTGAGCCAGGCGTAGTGTTCAGTGCTGTGCTACAAAGCTGACCGCAGTGGTCTGTGCTTCCTGAAGCTCGTCCATCTGACAGGTTTTTGTTTGCATAAGGTCCAGCCTGGTACAAACAGATGTGAGGTGGTGGTCCTCCCCCTTATCGATGAAGAATCCACTGCCCTTGCTCTGTTTCAGGTCTGCCTGTCCTGTCCTCATTCTGAACACTCACTGGCTCTGCACGCCTTGCTTGCATAACAAATACCAACGACAACCACAACTATCAGAAGAAAGCAGACTGTTGGAATTCTATTCTTTGTACAGCTGCAAGTGTGACAGCGGTGTTTCTAGTGTGCACTGCTACCAATGATTGAGCGCATTTTCAACATTCAATTTTGAAGGTAAAGGATCCAAAAACTTCTTAGTGGGGCATAGCAGTTTTAAAATGTCAGATTTCTTTAAGCTACCCATGACGGTTGGCTATCTGGTATGTAGAGATAGAGCCCAGACGCATATACCTATGTTAAACACACTTAACTGCCTGACTTCATGGAAATGAAGCATAATGAAATGCTTGCCTAATCTTTTATTACTATTGCTTTTGTGTAAGTATTTCAATAGGAGTAGACAGTATACCAGCAGTTATATATTTTCCATTTGAATACCGGTGTGCTAAATTTAAAACCTTTTTATTTAGTGAGAGAGATTTCTTGGCCTAATTTGTTCAGCAAGGATATTTCCCACTTGATTTCCCTATCTGAATAGGAAGATCCCATTGTTGAGGGAAATGGATGTTAATTAATCATTCTACCCAGCTTTTTATTATGTAGCTCAATTTTATTTGAAAAGCATAATTGGGGTTGAGGTAGGGGGAAGAGAGAACATTGAAAACAAAGCTTATTCTTCATGACAATATTGAAAACTTATGTGAACTTTCTGAAGGTTTTAGTGTGTTTTCTACTGGTAACATTTTATGGTTGATTAAAGCTGTCAGAACAACACTCAATTAAATGCAGTCATTTAGCCAAACTGAGAAGTACGAGTATGTGCAGTGAGACAGCTCTCAGTACTGCTATAGAAGGCGAGAGGGCTAATTATTTTAGTCCTTACTGAAGTTTGGCAATGTGTTCTATGTTTATGTGTCAATATTAAATGAATATATGCAGTTGCTTGTGTTAGGAAGTATTTGGTGGAGGCTTCCACGGCTCGTGGGTTGAATTCTCCCAACAGTATTTGTCCAATCAAGGCAAGAGGTAATTCTATCAATTTGGTTTTAATAATGTAAATATCATATTAGAGCCTTACTGTAACTTTTAACTGGTAGACAAAGAATCCAGGATAAAGGGGGAATTCATTCTTTCTACTAATTCCTAAATTATAAAAATTCCAATAATTTAATATAAATAGTGATGATAAATACTTCCTGTCAAATCAATTCCACTGAAGTTCCTGCATCATTCTAAACTTAATTATAACTATTAGTAAACACACATGCATATTTTTTTTCTTGAAAACTATGGGTCTCCATTGTTTTCCATGGCATCTTATTCAAGGTTGTGTCTGCACTGAAATCCTCACAAATCAATTCACATATTTAAAGAGCTGTCATATAGTAGGGATTGTTCTTATAATGTATGGAACCTAATACTTGAATTAGCACACCGCGATGTAGCAGGCGCTCCATATATGTTTGTTTAAAATTAGGAAAGTATGTTAATGCTACAGAACAATGGAATTTATATCTATTATGCAAGGAAATAGGACTATCTAAAAATAAAATAGATTGCTCCTAGGGAACAGAGTGTCTCTTGGAAATTTTCAGTCAATTACAGCTCAATGCCTTTATGAAATATCAAGTAGATTATTGATGACTTCCAAAGTCTCCTCCATTACTGAGAAGTTCTAAACACACACATTAAATAATTATTTATAAAATTATCTAAATTTACCATATCAATTTACTTGTTTTCCCTAGCATTCTTAAAGGTCAATCAGAATATTTATTACTCCCCACCCCCTCTCTCTTACTTATCATTTTCTTTAGCACTGTCTGTAAATGTCTGTGCCTCCTTGACAAAATTCCACAGGATGTTTAGACATATGCTTGCCATATATTTTAAGGATTTAATGATATTGTCAGGTCACACTAGTCAAACTTTTAAAATGGCTGTTTTTCATTATAATTTCAAGCTTAGATACACAGAATACAAATTAGTGTCTAAAATTTGAATAACTGGCAAGTGATTTATTTTCAAATTTTTGGTTCACTTTGTACCTCTAGAACCTGCTATCATGTTCTGGTCTCAATGCTGGCCATATCACACAAGACTTCACATATCTGTCTCCCAGAGACTATCTCCTGAACCTGCTGTCTGATTGCTCTCTGCAGTAGATCTTGCAACTATAATTAATGACTAATTGTAACATTATGAATAAATAAAAACCTGTTCATGTCAACTAATAAATGAATAAGTGATAGAAATTAAAACATCACCATTTTACCATCCCCACTATAATAATAGATTTAGGAAAGGATTTTCAAAAAAAACCAAAAAAAACCTGTGGGAAACGCAAGATTTGCACAGTATCAAAGTATGCCACAGACAGATTACTTATGTTTTGCCCAGGGAAAATTTTGTCTTTATGATGAAAAGAGCTGGCAGTGACTATCTTAATCATCGTAGCGTCACTTAAAGAGCGTCACCAGACATTACTCTCCATGTGATACAATAATACACAAAAGCATCTAAAAAATATTCTTATCCCAAAATGTTTAATCTAACGAAACGTCTAAAAATATATTTATGTTTAAGGAAATACATGAGGTAGAGGAATAGTTAAGGCATTCCATGAGAAAACAATTAGCCAAATCCAGAGTGTGGAGCATTGTTAAAAATGATAGCCTTGCACATTTCAAAAAAAGGCGTTGTCAGAATAAGCTCCTATCAGAAGCCCTTTCCTCAGACATAAATAATAAAATCTGGATAAATACCAAAATTAACAACGTGAATCTAGATACTGAACAAAGACATGCAGATTTTGGAGGGAAGGTAAAACTTGAAAAATAGATCAGCTTGTAGTGTAGTACCCATTTGTGTAGATTGGAACTGAGGGTAAACTGTGATTTATGATGGTGTGGGGTAGCAGAAGTTATGTACGACGTTCCACTGTGCTTCAGCATAACGAATTGGAGAAGACTTTATGGTGCTCACAGCCACCACCAAGTAGGGGGATTAGAAATCTTGGAAATGAGAAAATCAAAGAAGGGAACCCTGTGTTCTATGTTTAATGAGTACCAAAGTCTCTTCCTGCCTTCTGAACCATGTACATGATTCATATGGTTGTTTCTGAATGTTTATAGTATCTTTAGTCGCAGTAGCCCCAAACAAGAAATAACCTAAATTCCCATCAACAGGAAAATGAACTAAAAAAATATGATACATTCGTTCAATAAAATATTACTCAGCAATTAAAAAGTAACAAACTACTGATACACGCACGCACCATCATGGATAAACCTCAAAATCATTATTTTTCGGAAAAATCAAGTATAAAATATACTTATTGTATGATTCCATTTATATGGAATTCTAGAAAATTCAAACTTATCTATAGTGACAAAAAGCAGACCAGTGGTTGTATGGATCTGGGTGCAGAGGGAGGAATAGACTGCTGAATAATGAGGGAGATATTTTGATGATGATGGAAATATTCTGTATTTTGATTATGGCTTTATTTCCACATATTTATTTGTCCTAACACAATGATTTGTACACTTAAAATAGACACAGTTTATTATACTTCGATTTAAAAATAAAAGTAAATATAATTAGCTTAACTTAAAAAATACAGAGGGACATTTAATTCTGGTCTAAGCAATGTTTTGTTATGCTTCACAAAACCTAAATTAATATAAAACCCTGATTTTTTCCCCCCAGTTAACACAAGTTAGGCATTTAACTCATTGTTGAGTATATGAGTGAATGAATAAGTATAGTTACTTTGTTTTCTTAACCAAGTGGGTTGAAGTCAGCTCTCTCTCTTTCTCTCTCTTTCTCTCTCCCTCCCTTTTTCCTCCCTCCCTCCTTCCTAAACTATGGAGAAGGAGACTCTTCAAAGACTCCTGCTTTTAAAACACTTATAGTATTAAAATGTTTCAGTACTGTTAGGAGGAAGACCTGGTAAGCAATATATGTTTTGTTTAAGTCTATAAGTTCTGTTGCTTTAAAACTTTTTTGACAAGTCACAAATTTTATTTTTATTAAAAGAAGTCATTGTCATGGAATCATAATTTACTGGGGAAAATAACTTTTCTATGTTAAAGGAGACTAAATGGGCATAAAAACAAATGTAAACATTGATACAAATGTTTTCTTAAAACATATGGGGGAAATTTGAACATGCATTGTATGTTAGCTGATTTTCTTAAGGCTGATAATTATATTGTGGTTATGGAAAAAAAAGACCTAATTCTTAAAAATTGCGAGCTGAAGTACAATGGGTAGATATCATCATATTATAATTTATTTTCAAATAGTTCCAGTGGGAGAAGGAGATACATATTCAAACATTTTGACTGTAATTAAATTTTTAATGGTATGTTTTCTCTTATTTCAACTTCTATATAATTGGACATTTTCTTAACAAAATATTGGAAAACCACAGAAATTCTTTTCTTCACTATGCAAACAAATAAAAGATCATTACTAAAGAAACAGACATACCAAGTTAAAATTGACTAAGTTAAGACTAACTTTTCACTGACTGAATAAATTAATTTTTCTAGAACCAATAATTATTTTTGGTTTTAAGTAACTGCAATTAGCTATAGTGAGGCATGAAAAAACAAACAAACAAAACGGTTGAAATATTATGGTTCACCATAATTTTACTGCTAAACATAATCAACCAGAATATTTTTATGTGTATACAAGTTCAAAGTTTTTAAAAATATAAACAGAAACAAAGAAAATTATATTTATTACCTTCTCACAATTTTACTCAGCTATAAACGTGGATAAGCCATAGATGACTATAAATCTATCATGAGGATATACTGAGAATTTTATTTCCAAATCACTGACTTTTAAAAAAGGGCAGATTAAGAACAAGTCTGACAAACACGAACCCCAAAATCTCTAAAAAATATATATTGTCACATAACATCATAACTACGTGGTTGTGTCTAACAAGTCTTCTAAAGATAATGGTTTGAAAATAAAATTGTTGTAATAATATTTTCTAAATATATTTCTTAAATGGCCACAACAAATCTCTCCCATACTCCATTCCTACCATCAAGAAGTGGGGTCTATGGTTCCTCCCTTTGAAGCTGAGCAGGATTGTGAGCACTGTAGACACAATGCTATGTGCCCTCTCAGACTAAGGTCATAAAAATTGATACAGCTTTTCTCTGGCTATCTTGGAATTTTTGCTCTTTGAAATTAGTCACCATTTTATAAGGAAGCCCAAGGAGAGTCCTGCTTGGAAAGGAACAGCACACTTGACCCACTGACCTCACTGAGTTCCTAGCTGAGAACCAGCACCAACTTGTCAGCTATGTCAGTGAGTCATTTTAAGTGTAAATCTTATCATCATGGCAGCATGAGAAGATCTCCTGGTCTATCTCCTTAAAGTTACAACAAATTGGACAACTATAATTCAATAAAGAATTCATTGCTCAACACGAAACAGTCTGACAGACCCACACATTGAGACATCTGAAGGTAGGCATATGGGAGCAACACATATGCTGCCTCCCAGGGGAGGCAGGACAGAGGGAAGGACAAAGACAGGATCTGAAAGTGCAGTCTGGCACTCACAGAGGCCCCAGCAGATGTGGTAGTAGAAGGGGGTCGGAATGCAACCCTGACTGGGTAGACTGGACGGCAGATGCACCAATCTGGCCTAAGTGGCCAGTACACATTGAGACCGAACCCACGGTCAGAAGCAGAGAAGAGGTGCAAAGGGGGGGTGGTGGAGCACACACCATCACCAGGAAAATAAAACTACAGATTTGGAAATCTGCACTATCCCCCATCCTTCCATTGCCCACTCAGCAATACAAACCTCATTTGGAGAACATGAAAGCAGTAGAAGCAAATTTACAGTCCAAGTGGTCTGTATTCATTGTAGTTAAACCCAGTGTGTGTGGGTGGGTGGGTGGGGAGCTGTAGATGTCTGAACCTGCTTTCCCATCCATCGGACCCCACCCCATCCCAACCCATGGTGGTGGAACCTAGAAAAGAAAGCTGTGACATATCAGACAGTATGGCTGGCAGCATCTGGTTGCAGAAGTGCAGCACCTGAAACACACAGGCCAGATGCCCCATTGCCCATCATACCCCACCACAGAGGAAGTGCTCTGAGACCAAGGTGACCTGGACATAAAAAGGATGCCCACTTCCTAGGTGAATATGGGGCATTTTCCATGGCTGAGGCAACACTGACCCAAAGAGATCCCAGAAGTCCCAGTAATGCAAGTGAGAGAAAACAAAAACTTGTGTCACAGCATTATCTACTGGAAAGCAAAAGAAAGACCTCTACTTATCAACCTCCTAAACAGTTAAGAGAAACAAGTACTTAACAGAAAAAAAAAGAAAAGAAAAAAAGAAAAAGATTTTATTCCCTTAAATGCCCAGGCAGAGAAATAATCCATCAAGTACCAAGAAAACCCAAGGTAACAAGGTAGCTCAGAGAGAAAATGAAAAAGCTCCAGAAAATAAACTTAAAAATGTGGAAGACTGTGATTTAAATCACAGAAAATTCCAGATTGCAGTTCCAAAAATACTTACTTGTTCCAGATACAAGTAAACTCAGAAATGCAGTTCAATAACCTCAGGAATAAAATCAGTGAACAAAAGGAGTACTTTATCACAGAGATTGAAGCTATTAAAACAAACAAACAAACAAACAAACACACAGTAATTATGGAGCTGGAGAACTCACTAAATGAGATGAAGAATGAATTAGAGAGCTTAGAAAACAGAGAAGACAAGTTGGAGGAAAAAATAGTGACATTGTAGCTAGAAATCTAGAAATGACTCAGGTGAAAGAAGAGAGAGAATTGAGAGGAAAAAAACCTGAGAAAACTACAAAAATTATTGAATTCCATTAGATAGAATACTATAAGAATAAAGGGTATACCAGAAGGAGAAGGGGCGGGGGAATAATATAGTTATTCAAGGGATAATCCATGAAACTTCCCACACCTATGGAAAGAGCTGGACCCCTGAATCCAAGAAGCAAACAGAACACTCAATCATCAAAATGCAAAAGACCTTCTCCAAGGCACATTATATTAAAGCTGTCAAAAGTTAATGACAAAGAAATAATTCTCAAGGAAGTCAGGGAAAAGAAGACAATAAACTATAAAGGAAACTCTTTGATAATCTATGATTAGATTATCATCATATTTTTAAGCAGAAACCCTACAAGCTAGGAGAGAATGGATTCACATATTCAAAATATGGAAAGAGAGAAATCACCAGCCAAAAATATTACATACAGCTGTTATTCTTTAGATATGGAGAAATAAATGTTTTTCCAACAAAAATACAATTATAGGAGGGGACATAAATACCAGATTGACAGCTGTGAATAGATCATCCAAACAGAAAGTCAGTAAGAAAATATTGGCTTTAAATGATACATTAAGCCAAATGCCATAATCAACATTTACAGAGCTTTACATTCCCAAATGACAGAATATACAGTTTTTTAAAGTACACATGGGACATTCTCAAGGATAGACCATATGTTGGAGCACAAAACTAGTCTTAATAGTTTAAGAAGATTGTAATCATACCAAGAATGTTTTCTGATCACCGTGATATGAAACTACAAGAAGAAATCTGGAAAACACACAAATATGTGGAGATTAAACAAAATGCTACTGAAGAACTATTGGTTCAACAAGAAAAAAAAAGAGATCAAAAGATACATAGAAACAAATGAAAATGACAATACAACATCAAATTTGGGGGGATACAGCAAAAATCATACCAAAAATGAAGTTTGTTGCATTACAGACCTGCTTCAAAAATCAAGAAATATCTCAAATAAACCATCTTACATTTCACCTTAAAGAACTAGAAAAAGAACAAATGAAGCCCAAAGTCAGTAGAAGCAAGGACATAATAAAAATTAGAACAGAATCAAATGAAGTAGTGAACAAAAAGACAACAGAAAACATTATTGAAACTAAGACCTGATTCTTTGAAAAGGTAAATAAAATTAACAAATCACTGACTAAACTAAGGAAAAAAAAACAGAAAAGACTCAAGACAAAATCAGAAATGAGAGAAGAGAAGTTACAACAGACACCACAGAAATACAAAAGTTTATACAAGAATACTATGAAAGTCTACATGCCACCAAATTCAATAACCCGGAAGAAATGGACAAATTCTTAAAACACATAACCTTTATAGACTGAATCATGAAGAATTCGAAAAACTATTAGGTTGGTGCCAAAGTGATTGTGTTTTTTGCAATTATTTTTAAAAATTACTTTTGCACCAATGTAATAAATAGAACTATCAACAGGAAAGAAATTGAAAGTCATCACAAACCTCGTAAAAGACAAAAGTCTGGGATAAGATGGCTTCACTAGTGAATTCTACCAAACATTCAAAGATTTAATACCTCTCTTAAACTCTTCCAAAAACCTGGAAAAGAAGCAATATTTCCTAACTCATTTTATGAGGCCAACATTACCCTGATACCAAAACCTGGCAAGGTCAACACACAAAAAATAAAATTTTAGATCAATATCTCTGAGGAATAGAGATGCAATAATCCCAAACGAAATGCTAGCAAATCAAATACAGCGATACAATAAAAAGATAATACATTATGATCAAGTGGGGCTTCTTCCAGAGATGCAAGTATGGTTTAGCATATGCAAGTCAATGGGATTCACCACATTAACAAAATAATGAATAAACATCATTTAATTATATGAGTAGAAGGCAGAAAAGTCATTTCACAAGATACACCATCCATCTATGATTAACACACTCAATAAAATGGGTATAGAAGAAAAGTACCTCAACATAATAAAGTCCACATGTGACAAACTTTTAGCTAATATCATACTAACAGGTGAAAAGAAACTAACTGGTTTTTCTCTAAAATAAGGAACAAGACAAGGATGACCGGTCTCACCACTGTTATTTGACATAGTGCTGGAAGTCCTGGCCAGAACAATAAGGCAAGAGAAAATACATAAATAAACAAAAGGCATCTAAATTGGGAATGAAGACGTAAAATCGTGACTTTTTGCAGATTACATGATTCTATATGTACACAACCTTAAAGATTATTATAAACAGTAAAAAAATCAGTAAAGTTGCAGGATATAAAATCAATGTACAAAAATCTATTGTGTTATTATACATTAATAATAAAATATCAGAAAAAGAAATGAAGAAAACAATTCCATTTACAATATCAACACAAAGAATAAAATAACTGAAAATAAACTTAACACAAGAAGTGAAAGGGCCTATACACAAAAATCTACAAGACATTTTTGAAAGAAATTGAAGAAGAGACCAAGAAATGGAAAGATATTCCATATTCATACATCGGAAGAATTAACATAGTTAAAATGGCCATATTACCCAAAACAGTATACAGATTTAATGCAATCCCCATCAAAATATCAATGACATTTTTCAAAGACATAAAACAAAAAAGCATTAAATTTGTAAGGAGCCACAAAAAACTCCGAAGAGCCAAAGCAATTTTTAGAAAAAAGAACAAAACTGGAGGTATCATACTCCCTGATTTCAAATTATACTACAAAGCTACAATAATCAAAGCAGTATGGTGTTGGCAGAAAAACAGAAACACTGACCAATATAACAAAACTGAGAGCCCAGAAATAAACCCATACGTATATGGGTAACTAATTTTCGACAAAGGAGCCAAAAACACAGTGAAGAAAAAAAAGCCTCTTCTGTAAATGATGCTGGGAAAATTGGAAAGCCAAATGCAAAAGAATGAAACTGGACTGCTATCTGTTACCACACACTAAAATTAACTCAAAATGGATTAAAGACTTACATATAAGACCTGAAACAATAAACTACAAAGAAGAAAACATAGGTACTATACTTAACCTTGGTCTCAGAGAGGATTTTGTGAACTTGACCCCAAAGGCAAGGGAAATAAAAGCAAAAATGAATGTATTGGACTACATCAAACTAAAAAGCTTCTGCACAGCAAAAGTAACCATCAACAAAACAAAAAGAAACCTGACTGAATGGGAGAAGATATTTGCAAACAATATATCTGATAAGGGGCTCATATGCAAAACATAGAAAGAACTATACAAGTTAACAACAACAACAACAAATCTGTTAAAAAAATGGACAGGGGACTTGAGCAGACACTTTTAACAGAAGACATACAATTGGCCAACAGGTACATGAAAATAATGCTTAACTTCACTAGCTATTGGAGAAATGCATATCAAAACCACAATGAGATACCACGTCAGACCTGTTAAATGGCTGTTATCAATAAGACAAGAAATAAAAAGTGTTGGAGAGAAGAAAAGGAACCCTCATATACCGCTGGTAGGGATGTAAATGGAAACAGCCACTGTGGAAAACAATATGGAGGTTCCTCAAAAAATTATGAATAAAATTTCCATATAACCCAGCAATACCTCTTTTGGGTATCTACCTCCAAAATTTGAAAACATATATTCGTAAAGATATATGTACCCCTGTGTTCATTGCTGCATTATTCATGTAGGCCAAGACATGGAAATAACCAAAGTGTTCTTCGATAGATGATTGGATAAAGAATATGTGATATATATATATATATATATATATATATATATATATATATATATGTAATGGAATACTACCGAGCCATAAGAAAGAATGAAATATTGCCATTTGCAACAACAAGGATGGCACTTGAGATTGTCATGCTATGAGAAATAGGTCAGATGGAAAAGAATATATGATTTCACTCATTTGTTGCATATAAAACAGTAAGCAACAAACAGACAAACAAAACAAAGCGAAGTCATAGACACAGAAAACAGTATGGTTGTTACCAGAGGGGATGTGAGGAAGGAGAATGAAGCAGGTAAAGCAGGTCAAATATATGATAATGGAAGGAGACTAGACTCGGCTAGGTGAGTACACAGTGTGATATACAGAGGGTGCCAAAAAAATGTATACACATTTTAAAAAAAGAAAAAAACTGTATTAAAATTGTAATACTCAATATATACCAATAACAAAAGATGAATACAAGTCATGTGTATAAATTTTTTGGTACTCCCAGTATAGATGATGTGTTATAGAATTGTACACTGGAAACTTATATAATGTTATTGACCTGTATCACCCCAATACATTTAATTTAAAAAGTATAAATCCTCCAATCCCCATGTAAGCCACCTCACCTGATCCTGTTAAGCAGAGACAATCTATCACATCACAACCTGACCAAATTGTAGATCAGTGAGCAAAATAAATGAATATTGTTGTTTTAAGTTTCTAAGTTTTCAGGTTTGTAATGCAACAATAGATACTGGTCTTATTGTCAACAAAGAGTTTAATCAAATATTAATTAGAACAAAAAGTATCTTCACAAACACCACTGCTCTTATAGATACATCTTATTATGGAATGCCATGAATAATGCCATTTTCTCTTCATGGAAGATGGCATAAGATCTGGTAATTTCTATTACTCATGATATGCACATTTATATATGTAGGGTAATTTGTGTTATAAAGAGCCTTCGATGAAAGGTTCATGAAATCCTGTACTTACAAACTATGAAACAGTCATTTGCTTATAAGTGGTCAAAGGGGGAACATTCTTGTGACTCTGAGAGAGCCTATTTAGAAGTTTAAATTAGGTAAAGTGTAGGAAAGCTCTTCCTGAACTTCAAGGAGTTATCCACATAAAAATTTCTACTAAAATTATTGGTATGTTGCTCTATCAATCCTAATTTTTATTCTGCCCTTTGAAAAGTCTGGGTTAAGAGAATTGGTTTGAAGAGTCTAAATCAATTAGGTCCAAACTGGAGCAGTCTTGGGTTGTTTACAGAAAGGTGCAAAGGTATTGCTTCTTTATTTTAGGGGAAATTACCCGTTTTAAACCTTTGTATGCTACCTTGGCTATATCCTGAAAATAAAAAGCTTGGGGTTCACAGGGCAGTCTGAATTCTGCTGTGCTCAATTTAATCCTGCCTTCAGAATTCTGAACAACTTTATTGTTGTGTCTTAAAAACATTTACAATTATGGGATAATATTTGTATGTATTTCAGTAACACTCTCTTTCATTTTTTTTTCATTTCCGAAAACAGAACTGTAAAAGAGCTAGCTTCTTAGTAAAACACTTGATTCTAAAAATGCATCTTATGTTATAGAAAATACACATAGTTCATACATTTTCCAAATGGAAAGGAAAAAAAAAGAACATTAAGTTGCATGAGAAGATAATGAATACTATAAATATTTAAATATTTTTGAAGATACTTGATTGCTACCCTAGTTAGGTGATTTTTTGTTCAGACTGGGAAATTGCAGGATTTTTTGTTATTAGCATATTTCAGGAATATTGGATACAGTATATACGACTATTTTAATAGATAGTTTCACTCTTTTTTCTGCGTTGATGTTTACACAGCAGAATTATCAGAAACGGGCATGCTCCAGATGACAATGAATATTTACAAAGCAATAAAATATGCAACTCTGCAGTTTACATTTTTCAAATGCGTATCTGAAAGGCATTTGTTATTTGATGACCTGAATTTCGCAAGATATAAGTAAGCTGAAACCGACAGTCTTAAATTTGGCAGGAGCTGAACAATCCATTTACTCATTCATTCATTCACTCTTTCATATACTTATTAATTCAGGCATAACATAGTTTATTCTGTCTTCTCTGTGCAGGCAGTAAGTGAGGTACGGGGGCTATGAAGTTGCCTGTGATTACACTTTGCCTCAAGGAGCTTGCGATATTGAGGGGAAGACAGATGTGACCACTCTAGGAGATGTTAGGCCATTTATTTTCCTGGGCCTGGCTGCAATCAAGGGTCAGCAGGTGTTCCCTTCATTAATCGACTGGCTTTCCTGTCCCCAAAATATGTTAGTCTCAGCCCAGGGAGGGTTCTTATCTCATAACTTTATAATTATCTCTTTACACAATCATGATGTTTTCAATTTGTATAAAACACAATTCTGTGGCTTTAGATTTTTAAGGTACCTGATCTTTGTTATCAGCCATACATGTTTGTATAACAGCTTTGACTCATTCTTAATGAGATTTTTCTTAAACTAGTAAATTCCTTTAACTGTTTTCCCTTTACTCCTGTCTATTATATCTGTCTATCCATTTATCTGTCTACAAAATGCACATATACACTTATTTTCCTCATATTTAAATATTTTAAGTGTATGTAACTTTTTGTGGGAGTACAAGATCCTGTGTTTAACCTCAGCCATAAGAAGAAAATTTATACTTTGTATTCACTTCACAGAGAATCTTTTAAAATTTTGAGATATATTTATTTTAATCTTATACATTGCCTTTGGCCCTAAACATAATCTTCTTGGGAAAGTTAATAGTATTACATGTAAAACATACAGACTATTAATTGGTAATGTTTTAGTTGCATGTGGAAATGAACTCATAATGGCTAAAGCTAAAGGATATTTATTGACTCACAAAGCTGGAAAAAAAATCCAGGGATGGGATTGGTTTCAAATGAAGCTTGATTCAAGGTCTAAATGATGTTATCTCTCTTTTCTTCTTTGGGCTAAAGTGGGGGTGAGGAGTGGAACTTGGTGATTATTTTATATTAATGAAGGCTTACTCCTGGAGCTAAGTGGACTTGTCCCCTCCCAAACTATAAGGATTGCGAGTGGGAGACAGGTCATTGTGTTTTATCAGGAAAAGTGTGATTGTTAGATACTGGTAGGCAAAATGACACCTCATAATTTTGTACTAATTTGGCAGCTTTCTCCACTTGTTTTTCTAGCATGTCAGTGAAATAACAGGCCAAATTAATAGAACAATAAATTCAACCCTAACTATGGATGAATACAACTACTAAAATAATCATCTTTTTGTTTTGTTTCTAGAGACATTAATCCATATACAAATAAATCCATGAGTGGAAATCATGATTTTTAAAATGCATTGTCTGTTACGTTGGTCAAGCCTTCAGGTCACTTCGCAAGATGGACTAGTATTGAAGGGAGTAAAAATAATTAATTTAAGAAAAGATACCAAATGTAATGTTTGCCCTGGTTTAAATTCTAGACTAAACAATTAGGATCTTTTCATAATATTCTTTAGAGGGAGGTAAACAGAGTATCTCATCTATGTATGAAAATCTCTTACAGGTCAATTATCCTCCCACATATATCTGAGTCAATCGATGCCCTTTCTGTCCGAGAAAAATGGCAAAAGGAAAAAAAATGTAGTCTTTTCCTTCTATCTTGTCTTGTTACAGAAGTTAAAGAATACTTGCTTAAGGTAAAAGTCTTGTTAGTTAGGTCATTTTTCTGTTATAGAAAAGGTAGATCCTATGACTTTCTTTTGCAATAAGTATTAGAATTGCATTCTAAGGGCCTTTGAGAGCAATGATTGCTAATGTTTTCTGAATTTACCAAGCTCCCTGAAACCTCATGGGTACTGAAAAACATTAGAGAGTTTTCCAATCCTAGAGATATAACTGTGTCAGACAGTATGTAATCATAAAATTCATAAAGTTCCCAAAAGTAATTTAAGCTCCATCAAATTGTTTTGGGACTTTCACTTACTCAAGTATTTATTAAGCAGCTAGGGAAACTGGTTCTCTGTTAGGTACTTGAGGTAGAGAAAGACAGATAGTAAACAGGTGATTTTAGAGAAACAAATGTTATGCAGAAAGTAAAATAGGGTGATGGGTGATGTTACAGGGAGTAACTGGGTAGGAAATACTAATTTATAGCAGGTGTTCATGAAATGCTTCTTCTAGCAGGTAACATTTGAATCGGGATTTGAATAATGAAAAGTAGCCAACCATGTATAATCTGAGAATTAAATATCCCAGGATATATTTCACTGTAAATAAATATCACACCCAGGAATATGGCCATATAAAGATACAGTTTAGATTTCCACTCAGTCATTAACACTGTACATGAAGAAATTTTTTTTTACTTCTAACAGGCTGTTTTAAATAATGTTAGTATAATAAAATAACTTAAATGAACACCAGTGTGGGACAGCTGATGATGTTTATGGTCAAAAGTAGAGGATCAGTTCCTTAGCTATTTTTGTGATACAAATTTATTATTGCAAACTCTGATCTAGGTTTCTAATAAGGTTAAGCTGATATCTCGATCAGTCTCTCCCACTTTCTAAACAGCAAATTCTCTCTCAAATGCCTATACTACTTTAACAGCTTTCTCTACTTCAGATATTCTGAAAAACTTTAGCTGTTTTAATAACTTTCAGGGACATTGAGATACATAATTTAGACTGTTTTAAAACAAACGCATTTCCCCTTTAACTTACTCTGTCAGTATTAATTTCACTAAGCCTGACTCTACATATAATGGAAGAGATGATTTGACTGATAAATTTAAGAGCAAACAAGGATGTCAGCATATTCCAATGGCAAAGTCCAGATAATTCTCATCAATCCACTCAAAATGAATTTTTGGAACATTAAGAGATATGCTGGCATTTGCCTTTGTGGTAATATGTCTGGGCAATCAGTGATTTGATTACCCTTTCTTAAGATGCTAAAATCCTCCAAAAACCCAAAATATTGAAGTGCAAAAAGTCAGGGAAGTAGCATACTTCAAACATCAATTAGATGCAGTCATATACAAACAGGGGAAAATATTTTTGGAAACATTTTCTCTTGAAAAATTGTTGTATAGAAAGTATCAAGAAAAGGTTTTATATTAAACCATAAAGCTAATAATACATGTAAGTTAGGAAATGATGTAACTGCCTCTGATGTGGCAATATTATTTTATATATATATGTATGTATGTATATATATATATATGGTCACAGGATGTGGAGTACAGCACAAGGAATAGAGTCAGTGGAATGGTAACAGCTATATACAATGTCAGAAGGGTAATAGATTAGGGGATGGGGGGTTATCACTTTGTGAATGGTATAAATATCTATTAAATTGTTTTGTACACCTGAAACTAATAATAAATAAATAAATATAAAAATAATTTTAAAAATATGACAATTTTAATTCTTTTCATTTCATTCAGTTCTCAAAATATCCCGATTAGCCTCATTTTATAGAAGAAACTAAGATTCAAAAGCTACACAAAGTCATTGTGGTAGGTTGACTAATCTTTGGGCAGATCCAAATATAATCAAGTCATAACCCGTGTAGGAACTGTAAAAGACAAGGAAACAAACTGTCCTTTGGAACCTCCAGAGGAGTGCAGTCCTGTTGACACCTTGATTTGGGCCTAATGACACTGATTTCAGACGTCAGCTCTTAAGAGACTGTGTGTTCTTCTAAGCCACCACATTTGTGGTCATTTGTTGGAGCAGCCATAGGAAACTAATACAGTCATAATATTAAACATGTTGAATCTCAGATTAGAACCAGTCTGTCCCCCTCATTTTCTTTCCAGTATACCACTTTGTTGCTTTCTAGAAGAGACTTTATAATAGCAAATTTACAGCAACTGACTGGGTAAATTCTTCATTTGAATCTATAATTTCATGAGAATTTGTAGATCTGATAAATGCATCGACTTTAAAATATTGGCTCCTTTCCCTAATTATTTATACATAATATTTTTGAAAGATGGAACCCATCCCTTGACAAATTATTGACACTAACTATCTCTCAAATAGGTTTTCTTTCGGAGAAATTTAGAGAACATAGATCCTTTGTTAGGTAGGCATAATTTCCCAACTATTCGATTTCTCTTAAATAAATTGTGGTCTAACATTTTGCATATGAAATAAGCTTAGTGGCATAATCATTCTACCAATAATCATTGCTCTGTTTTATTTTGGAATAGATGAGAAGTTGTGAAGCATGATATCTTTTGTTACTACTTTGGAAAATATTAGAAAGATAGGAAGAGAGGGAAATCAAAGGCAAGTTTGAAGGAATAAAGGACATATCACTAATATATTGAATTAGGTGATTTATCAACTCATTGATTGCTATTTGGGAACTGAGTCAAAATTTGGAAGATCTATTTTAGGGGTAATGACCTTGTTTCTGGGAGAGGGAATGACAAAACAGCACAAAACATCTCGTGTAGGAAAAGATATACTTATTGGTCAGATTCCAAAAAGGCAAGATTAAAATAGGATTCCAAGTTGAAGAGCAATGATAAGATTTGGTGTATGGATGGGGTGGACAGATAAGGATGGGAGCATGGAATAAAAGGCGTGAGGGATAGGGATGGGGAATTTGAAACTGAGAGTTCATTAAGAGCAAAGACTGTATCTTATCATTAAAAAAAAAAAAAAATCAGTGCCTGCAATGATTTCAAAGCAAAATTTTAAGCTGAATAGCCAGAACTGAAACAGCATTATGTTTGAATGAGCAGCAATGATAAGGCTGAGTACAAAGTGGCTAAGTTTCTTCTTTTTCAGGTCAATTTTGTTTTGGTTCCAGAAATTGAGGTTAAACTGAGCCTGAGGTGATACTCAAGAGTATTCTTTTAATGTGAAACACAAGTTGCAATCCCAAAGGTTAGGAATGTGGCTGGTTCAGAAGTGCTTGTTTCACTGAACCAAGAAATGGTAAAGAAATTGAAAATCTATTGAATACACTGAGAATTTAGTTTTATAAGCTAAACTATCACCTCTCAACGTAAAATTCAAGGTTTTAATACTTCTTCAAAACTTGCAAAGAAAGGACTTAATGTGCTTTTTAACAACTGTCAGAAAGCCTGTGTATAGGAATGTACTGAACAAAGGAAAGTGACACGAGGTAAGGTTGAAAAGATAGGCAAGGGACAAATCATTTAGAGCTCCAAGGGCCATGGGAAAGAGTCTAGCAATTTGTTATCTTTGAGGACCTGGAACATTGCAGGCAAATAAATAAAGAAATAAATAAATAAAAGTTAAAAAGTATAACAGTAATTTTTGTCAATAGGGTTTTGTGCTCAAGAAGTAGGGTTTTTAATCCATACCCTAAATATCACTTTTAATGGCTAATGTAGGATTGCCAGACAAAATACAGGGCACACTTAATTTGAATTTCATACAAACAGTGATGCCTCCTTGCAATAATTGTGATGTGCTCATATAAGAATGTGTTATTTATCTGAAATTTAAACAGAGCGATCTAAATTTTTATTTGCTAAATCTGTCAATCTTAGGCCAATGAGCTTTTCTGCATCTTTTGTCCTGCGTTCTAACAGGAAATGTGATGGCATCCAAATGCTGTGAATTCTGGGTTGTGCCACTGCTGTAACTGGAAGACAGAGATTGCTTTGGAGTACAGAGAACATTTGAACAGAAAGTGCTTAGGTGAGAAAAGATAAATACATTTTTGTTTTTATGTTTAATGTACAAAATCATTTTCATATAGCAAAACTGGAACAATCTGTACAAAGTGGACAATCAGTACACTTTTTATTTATTTTCTTATCATGTAGGACTTTCAATACAATGTTGAATAGGAGTGGTGAAGTGGACATTCATACCTTGTTCCAGTACTTGCCTTGTAATATCTGGTTTTGGTACTAGAACAAAACTAGCCTCATAGAATAAGTTAGGTAGTATTTTTCTCTGTGTCTATTTTCTGGAAGAAATGATAGAAAATGTTTGGTAAAATTCATTGTTGAATCCATCTGAGCCTGGCGCTTTCTTTTTGTGTAGGTCATTAATTATTGCATCAATTTTGTTGATAGATATAGGTCTATTGAGATTGTTTGTTTCTTGGGTGAGTTTTGGTTAATTGTATCTTTCCCTAGAGAAACGTGAAGCTCTGGATATCTATAGCTACAACATCAAACAAAGCTCAACTCCTAGATAGATAAACATAAATCCCCACATTGATGGCCTGATTACCTCAGTTTCTATTACCCAATACAACATGTCTGACTTTCAACAACAACAAAATATTTAAAAGACAACAAAAGGGAAGAGAAAACAAAGTCTAACCTAAAAACCACACATAAGAAACCAACTAGATATGGCAGAGATGTTGTAATTATCAGAAAAGGAATTTAAAGCAAACATGATAAAGTTAAGGTCTCTAATAGAAAAAAAATAGAATGAATAATATAAGCAGAGAAATGGAAGTTTTAAGATAGAATCAAAAGGAAATGAAAAACTAAAAAAATAATGTAACAATGTCACAGAACAACACCTTTAATTGGTTTATCAGTAGAAACTACCAAGAGAATAGACAGTGAGCTGGCAGATAGGTCAGTAAAAACTTCCAAATCTGAAATTAAAAAAAAAAAAAAAAAATTGAAAGTATGGGAAAAAAATCCAGTCTGAAAAAAAATTATACAGGCCAGAAACTTAAATCTCCTCAAATAAAGAAATACCATAGTAACACTTATCAAATGAATATTGTAGTAGCTGTAATAATTTTAGATGAATTTGACTTCAAAGCAAGGAAAATTATCAGGAATATACAGGACACTGTGCAATGATGTACACATCTCTCAAACTTATGGATGTTTTTTTATTCTTTAACACAATTCCATTATTACACTACCCTAAGACATTTAGCAATAATTTATTTACCTTTAATACTATTTCATATTCATAGTTCCTTAGCTATCTCAAAATGTCTGTTAAAGATCAGTTTGTTCAAATTAGTACTCAAGTTATATCCCTGATTTTGTTGTTATATTTTGGGATTTCTATTAATCTAGAATGATCTCTTCTTTCCAAATCCTTGTTTTCCTTGGTTCATGCTCTTGCTACATTACAAAAATCTGGTCAGTTGTCAAATGGTATGAATTGCATTCTTAATTTGTCTGTCTCCTTCTTTTTGATGCCGTTTAGATTGTTGGAGGAAGACATTTTCCTTAAAAATTGTAAGCATTATTTAGATGTTTACTTAGGTTCAGTTTCATTTTTGGGACTAATGCTTCTAAGATGTACAAAATATCTGTCTTTATTGATTTTAATAATAAGATTGATCACAGATTCTGGAGGCAACATCCTAATTTCTCCTCTACAAATTTCTCCATTAATCTTTCATCTGTTTACTCCTTTGTCTGAAACAATTATTTTATTACAATGTGCAAAATGGCAATGTTCTAATTCTGGAGTTTCCACCTCATTTATTAGCTAAATTATTGCCTAAAAAAAAAAAAAAAACCTTTTCATCATTAGCTAGAACTATTGGGTTATACTAAAATACAGTTAACATGAGACCAGAAAGGGAAGATATTAAATTTTCTTTAATTGCCAATTTCAAAGTGAGGAAATGGTGCTCTGCATACATAGGTGGTGGTGATCAATAAAGTTTTTGGTTTGTGTATTCATTGTTGTTGTTCTTGTTTGAATATATCTTACCTTTAAGTATCTTTATTAACTAAGTTTTAAAATATACATATTCCATGTATATCAATCAATAGCACCTGATTTTACTTTTGTTGCATGAATTTTCTCATCTTTGTTCATTGAAAGCTTTTTTTTTGTCTCAAAGTCCTTTCAATATAACACTATCAGACTTTTATTGTTCCTTTGTTTTGTTTTTTTTTTCTTTTTTTAAAAAATTTATTGGGGTGACAATTGTTAATGAAATTACATAATTTCAGGTGTACAAGTCTGTATTACATCATCTATAAATCCCATTGTATGTTCACCACCCAGAGTCAGTTCTCCTTCCATCACCACATATTTGATCCCCCTTACCCTCATCTCCCACCCCCCACCCCCTTATCCTCTGGTAACCACTAAACTATTGTCTGTGTCTATGAGTTTTTGTTTCTCATTTGTTTGTCTTGTTCTTTTGTTGTTTTTGTTCCTTTTTTTTTCTTATAGAAACATCATAGACTTATTTTGAACACATCTTATACCAGTCATATGGAATTAGCCAATAATTCAAGATGTATTAATAGTTGTAATTCATAGTAATAGTTGCTATAGCATTTCAGAGTTCACAGTTCTAAGGATAGAGGTATCTATTCCCATTGGGCAATTATTATTTCTAGGCATTTTTAGTGAACAGAGGTAGGATGGATAGATGGATGGATGGATGAGTGGATGGACAGATAGATAAATGTGTAGCATTTTTTCCAGACATAAACTCATAAAAAGATCACAATCTTTATAGCTTAATGTATTAACATAACTAAAAAGTAACTTTGTTAAAATTATAAAAGAGTCTATTTTGCAGGCTTCAAAGAAGAAAAAGGGAAGAAAAACATTATAAAGAGGACAACTTTTGAGGTGATCTTGTGTTTGTTGGGAAGGAAATCTTAGCTAGTGGATTTCAAACTTGCCAGTGTCAGTGACAGAACTAAATTCCAAGTAGAGATGACTATAGGCAATTTTAGGCAATAGGCTGTGAGGATTCTAGAACCTGTAGCAAAATTATACTATAACCTATTGCCATTAACATTTGATTTAAAGAGATCCTTTTTTTCTGAATTAATGTCATTTTTAGTGACATTATGATTCGGATATATTCAGATTACAAAAGATTATATTCAGATTAAAAAAGCAGTGCCAGACTGCTTCTGGCACTTATTTGTTACAGTTTTTTATTGCTAATAAAAAATGATGCCCTTTTACTTAGCTTCTCTGTAGTTTGACTGAGAGAAAGAATATGTTGATCATGCCACTATGAGTATTCCCAATCCCTTTGACATTTATTCTTTAAGTTTAAAATTAATGATTTGGCATTCTGTATCTAACTTGAACTGAAATGTATTTTAGTTAGCATTAATCATTTTCTCAGCCATGGCCCTGGGCCTTTGCCATAAATAGCACATCTTCAAAGAAAAGACTAGATAATAGCAAGCACTAATAATAGCTACACTACAAAGAGAAAAAGGACTAGTTAATAGCAATGCTTTAAAGAAAAAAAAAATAGAAAAAGTCTTTCTTCCCTCAGATCGGAGCTGCCTAAACCTTCCAAGAAGTGTGAAATCAGACAGAGCAGATTGAAACATAGTCAGGAAGGACCAGCTTCAAATAAAATATTTCTTCAAAATCTGCTGTTTTATAACAAAAAGTTCACACTTAGTATGAATTCTACTTAGTAAGATGTTTATTTGATATGCTTTTTTCATAATAATAATGCCTTCCATTTATTGATTGCACAGTATATGGCAGACGTTGTGTAAGTTCTTTACACAAACACGTGTATGTTCTCATAAAATTCAGTTTAAGGAAGTGATACTCCAAGAAGTTCAGTAATGGACACCTCTAAATTACAAGGTCAAGATGTGAACCCATGCCTCTCTGACTGAATATTACCTTAAACATTACCCTTCAGAATACTGTGTCAAGTTTATACTATAGTTGTCCATATTTTCTAGATCACTGTCATAAAATAAAAGTATACAAATACCTCATTTTTAGAGAACTGTCTTAAACATTTAAATTATTGATGCTTCTGCACCATCCAGAGATATTTGGTCAGTTGATTCAGTGTGGTCCCAAAGAATTGATATTTTTCACAAAGAAGCTTACTGATTGTAATGCGGGGGTGGGGAAAGGATTCACTTTAAGAAACCAAATGCTTACAAGTTTTTTATCCATATACTTCTGTATCAATTCAGCTCCCTCCCTTGGCTTTTCTTTGTAAAGAAAAAGTCAAGCTGCTATATCCTAAGACACATCCTATCTTATCCAGGAGGTGGCTGAGGTGTTAAGGAAGAAAATGAATGGCAGCAAGACAGCGCACTGGGTATCCTACTTACTCCTCTGGCGAGACAAATGGCAAGTGGCTGGTTGCAAATTTATTTTAAAACTTTGCCTGTCTTGGCAAGCACAAGTACCTTCTGCTTACCATGTAAAAGTGATTGGGGAAAAAAAGTATTTTTCATGAAATTATAGTGACTCTGTGTTAGGAAGGTAATGTTGGTGTTTAGAGGAGAGATGGGAAGTTAAAGATACACCACATAGTACAGTAAATAATTTTTTCTCCAATTTCTTTGGCTAAATGCTATTGATCATTTCTTTAAAAATGGATTTAAAAAAAGGTATCTTTGTGCTCCTGTGTGTGTATGGATTTGGCATCTAGGTTGACCCTGAAACACACCTAGATTGTATACAAGATTGGACAGTTAAGTTCACGAACTCATCCTAGAAAAACTGCTACATCACTACAGTCACCTTCGAAATACTCCTGTTGAGAAGCTATGCACCGATGCCAGCACCTAGTCCACCTTTCAAAGCAATTTTGGAACTCTTTTTCTGGAATGGCCATCAGAGTTGTCCTCGTATTACCCATGATATCCTGAATGTCATCAAAATGTCTTTCTGTCAATATTTCCTTTATCTTTGTGTAAAGAAAGAAGTCATTGGGAGCCAGATCAGCTGAGTAGGGAGGGTGTTCCAATAGAGTTATTTGTTTGCTGGCTAAAAACTCCCTCACAGACAGTGCCATGTGAGCTGGTGCATTGTCTTGATGCAAGAGCCATGAATTGTTGGCAAAAATTTCAGGTCGTCTTACTTTTTCATGCAATCTTTTTAGCACTTCGAAATAGTAAACTTGGTTAACTGTCCAATTGGTACAAATTCATAATGAATAATGCCTCTGATATCCAAAAAGATTACCAACATTGTTGCAAAAAGTTCGCAAACTTAATTGTCAGAACTTATGTTTTCATCAGGTACTTTTCACCATAACACACTTAATTTTAAAGCGACATCCCTTTCAATAGACAAGTGGGAAATCAGTTTAGAAAACTATGCGTAATATAACAGTACTTAAGCAGTCAAAAAAAAAGTCAACCTCTATTCAGAAAAGTTAACAAATATCTTCATAAATCTAGTTAAAACCTCTGTAACTGTAATTCTTTTGACCACTGAACTGTAGCAGCTTTTGTGAAAATATGTTCCTCTGAGAGCCCAAAATGGAAATTGAGTTGTCACAATGAAATTTACTTTAAAAATTTCTTACCTGCAAAATTTATAGAACACTTATATTTTGAAGAGTGAAAAGGAGAAAAACTAATATATGTGTTAAGATGACCAACCAAAAGGATGGCCAGATTTTAATGTAAGTTTTCTTCTCTTTCTTCCTGAGTGAATTAAAAGGGCTCTGAGGATCATATTGTTCCTCGGGGTGTAAAATAATACTTGGACTAAGACCTTGAAGTTTGAAGAAGTTTGAGACCCTGAGCAAAAAGAACCCATTGGGTCATTTGAATTCTTTTGTAGAAGCTCTGAGTTCTATACATGAATGCAGAGACGCCATAATAGATAGCTGTATAACAGTGTAATACCTCATTGGCTCCAGTGTTAAGGAATGGTCTTCTGCAGTGACATAAGGTGACAGCAAGAGACAAATGTTATAGAGCTTGGTAAGACATGCTCTCTAGAGGTAAAGCTAGATTTCTCTCTTTTTAGATTATTTGGGAATAGGAGAGATTCTGGCTATTATGCTAATAGGGCAAATGGATCTCGTTAACTTATCAATTAATAATACTGCATTGGGAAATCAAGTATATGGAGAAGTTCATATGCTTTGCAATTTCAACACTAGCAAACTGGCTATAAAGACGTGAGTAGAAAAAGAAAAAAATGATCTTCACCAGTATAGCTTTGTTAATCCTGCCCTGGAATGCAACAGAGATGACACTATTAAAAGAATTACCTGTAAGCAGTAGCTGTAGCCATACGCCTTGGTCCAATATTGGTTCCACCCTTCAATGAGTTTCACATTCAATGAGTTATTTAACCTCTCTGTGCCCCAATTTCTTTATCTGTAAAACAAGGATGATAAAATTATTTTTCACAGGGTTTTTACAAAATTACATGAGTTATTGCATAAAAAGTGTTTTGAATAATTCCTGGCACACAGAATATGCCATTTTTGAAATATATTGTTTAGATTATTGGTTTATTATCATTTTACTGATGAGTGTCCACTAGGACATGCATATATTAACATATCTGAAAATATTAATTTATCATATAAGTAAATGATCTCTTGAGTAAAGTTGATAGATGGAGCACATAAAAATATGGAACATAGAATTAAATTTGAATTCAGATCAAAAATGAATTTTTTAAAGTATAAGTATGACCCAAGTATTTCATGCATACCTATGCATTATTCTAACAGTTTTTCAACCCCTCAGTAAGTATTGATTCTTTCTCCTGTAGTTTCTGTAAATGTCTCCGATTATTTCTCATTGATCTGGCTTGGGAATGATCTTTTAATTGAGACAGAAACTATGATTAGAGACATGAAGTTGTTTTTTTTTTTTTTTTTTTTCATTTGTTTTTTTGCCACAATGAAGTCACGGTGTGGTTAATGTCACCTAGAAGTCATAGAATCAAGCCAGGTCGACAAGAAACAACAGCATATCTCTGCTACAACTACTAAAAACAGAAACAATCTTTCCTCTGGTTGTTGAAAAGGGTTAGAATGTAACCCAGAAGCTGCCAGAAGAGAGACTAAGCAATAAACAATAAACAAACATAATACACAAGAAAGCAGAGCAAGAGATAAAAGAGAGAAAGATAAGATTAGGTGCCCCACAGTGTTCTGAGTCCTTGGAGGAAACTGACCTGATTTTGACATACTGATTTGATATTTTCTATTATGTTTAGCTAACACCAATTTGCATTAGATTCTTCATTCTTAGAGTTGAAAGATTTCTAGCTAATACAGCAAATAAAGGCCAACTACAAGGCTTGGGGACCAGAAAATAGTCCAAGCAGGAGCTTGAGAATATGAAAATTAGTCTTGATATGGGTCCTAGCACATGATTAGTGTTCAATAAATAACGGTCATTGTTAATAGCATAATTATTACTTAGTAAATTTCTAAAGAATAAAAATGTAACTAATTTGGTACATGAGATACAAGTTGCAAACATACAGACATTCTATAAAAGGGCATTTAAACCAACTTATGTTATTTGTTTTTCTTTCAATCAACACACTTTTATTTTCTCAAGGAATGATTATAAATACTCTACAACAGCACATAGCCCTTAAACATATTTTGACAAGTTGAATTAGACAAGTGGAGATTTTCATTCCCTAGAAGTGCACTTACTTTAAACAATAAATGCATAAAAATTGCTGGGGCAATTTGAGTTTCAGTTTTGTCAAATTTTTAATGTTTGCAAAATTCTTCGAGGCATCGAATGACCTAGAACACAGATTCCCCCCCACCCCATCATTTTCTTGGTGCCACAAGAGTACTGGAATACAGTAGCAGAGTCATTCTGTAATCCTTTCTTATGTCTTTAATGCTTTTTTAATAATGCAAGGAAAGGCTTGTTTGATGGTTGATAGCATTCTGTTTAACCACACAACTACTATGACCTAATGCAATAAGAAATGATGGGGCTTTGCCTGGATCTTCATGATTTACAAATTAATATCTGCATTTCTGAAGCCAGATAACCATAGATCTGAAACTCAACTCTGCTGCTTAATATTTGAATAATCTTAATCTACAACTCATTTCTCTTATCTTACCTCATAATATAGCACTTGCTTCATTTGGTTGTTGTAAAGATTAAACAAATTAACGTGTACTTAGAACAGTCTGTGACACATAGGAAGTGGTATGTTAATAGTTCACTGTTATTGTTGTCCTTTGATTCTAATCTGCAATCTGAAGGAGTTAGCATGTTTTCTTATCTATTACTATGCCCCACTCCTGTAACTGGTAAAATCAGGTTTAGAGAGAAAACGAAGTGACAAGCCAAGATCACACAGCTTTTGAGTGGGACTTCTGAGTTTCAGAGTTTACAAATTGTAGATTGTGTGAAGAAATAGGAATTCTTTTTTTTTTCTTTTTTTTCTTTTTTTTTTTTTGTGGAGATGCCAAACTATTTTTTTTTCAGCCTTCTCAGACTCCATAGTCAGTATTCCTACGAAATAATATGATATGAAATACTTGATTTTAAATTCAGGAAATCCACTTGCATAAATCACTTTTCTGTTCTTTATAATTAGTCAAATCACATCTTTTTAATTGTGAGTCTTTTCTTGGTGCTGCCAACTTAAGGAGATTTTCTAAAAGAAATTCTTAGTTTATCTAAGTTTGAATTTTGAGATGTAAGAAGTTATTTTTGTTGTTTTATTTTTTGGTTTCTGCTGGTTTTGTTTGTGGTGGTGGTTGTTGAGTGGTAGTTTTATTTCCTATTAATAATTATTCATACTGACTTAGATAGAAGTTTTCTCTGTAGGTAGGCAGACTGGCAGGCAGTAATTAGAGATCTGACTGTATTAAAAACTACCTATATACCTACATCAAAATATGATTCACTGTACTTTTCAGATAAGGGTTTCTCTTTGGTCTCTGGTGAGGTAGCAATTATCATATAATCTCCAAACTTCTACAACTTATTTATGGAATTTGCAAGCATGAGGATATGCAAGCATTTGATGCCTATGTTTAGACCCTTTATAACCAGGTTGCAAATTCTAAGACAGCATTTTATTCAGTGGAAAGTAAAGGTATACCAGACGTTGAGCAAAGGAACTGCAGAAGTGATTTTTTTTCACCTTAATGCTTTATTTGACAGTAAGAGAAGCAAATATCTTTAGCCCTATGAAACAAACCCTAGTTAAAAAGGAAGACATTAAAGTACATGATCTGTTTATTTTGTTTAATACCCTATTATGCTGTGATTAATACAGAGATTAATATGTGCCCTTGAACTTATTAATAACCATTCAGTAAATAATTGCTATTTACTATTTGCTCTTTTTCTTTCTAGTAGATAACTGCAGTGCTCTATCATATTGTAGACACAATAAGTTCCCACTGACTAATTAACAAAGTTTTTAAAAAATCACTAGAAGTGTTCCTGAAGGAACAGATTATGAAATGGACAAGGGACGTTCTCATGGAAATAATGGATATTAATGAAAAACTCCCAGAAGCTCAAAGTGAAGCTGCCAGGAAAAAGAGATTGAATCTATTGTTAGAGGTAAACAGAAAGAATTGACTGACAATATGAGCAGAGTTTTTGAACAAGGTGATTTTGAAAAGCCAAGAGTATTTTAACGAAGATAGTTTTCAAAGAAAGAGGAAAAGATCAAGTTAAAGAAGATTACCCTCTAATTGTTACTAATTTTAAAGTTTTAAAAATAAAGTTCTTAAATATTAAAAAAAAATAAAGTCCACCAATTTCTATCTTAAAACATGCTTTATATTTACCTGGCTTCAGAGGCACAGTGACATAAAATTCTATCTGGATTTTATGGGCAGGATCCAAATGTGATTCCAAATGGATTTACAGAGATTAAACCAAGCAACATCAGAGATAATCTAAGTGCAAACAGAGTGACAGACCTTTATCATGCAAAAGTTGCCCCAAAAGGCCTTAATGTCCTTCTTACCCAGTTTAGACTCCAACACCCTTCATTAGCTTCACTCTGGAAAATGCACTTAACTACCCTGCTCACTGTTCTCCCCTGTGTTAGCTACTTGAGCACAATCTTAGCCATTGTGAATCTCGACTACTGGATATGACTAAAGGAAATCACAACTAAGATTTACCTTACTTAAAATTCATGATTACTAATTTTAAATGGAACCTAATGCTTTCTTTCAATCCTACAAGACATCCTCACATTTTTAGCTGTCTCACTCACCTAAAGAAAATGTTGATAGGCAGATAGGTAAGTAGGTAGGTCGGTCGGTCGGTCGGTAGGTAGGTAGGTAGGTAGGTAAGTAGGTAGATATAGATATGCAAATAGCTATATCTGCTGTGATCCTATCTGAAGCCAAAGCAACCACTTGTGCATTAGATCCCATCTTCTCTCTCCTCCTTTTATTTATTTATTTATTTATTTAAAGTGGTGAAAGAGAAGTTTATTAGAAGAGATAGTACATTCCAAAGCAAGTCTCTCTCCTCCTTAAAAACATAGCTTCAGCAACTGTGCCATCTTTCCTGATTCTAAATTTAACCTTCTAAACCCACTGGATCTTTCCTTTGAGAATATAAAGCTGTATCATTTTCCTTAGTAAAAACAACAACAAATCTCTTTGGATCCTTCATTCTTCTCCAGTTAATACTCAACTTCCCTCTTCAACAAAATTGCTGAAAGATTTTTGTGCTTACTTAGTAGTTTTCAATTTCTCTCCTCAAAGTTTCTCTTAAATTGGTTCAAGCAGGATTTCCTTTCTGTACTATTAGAAATTTTCACTTGCCATGATGGCAGTGAAAGTGCAACTTCACCAAGAGCACTTGTAAAAGTGGTATGCTTCTAAAACTCATACTCAATTGTCCATCCTCATCTTAGTTTTCATTTTCAGACCTTTTATTTTGAAGTGGCTTTAGAGTTACTTAGAAGTTGCAAAAAGAGTATCGGGTGTTCTCCTGTACCCTTAAACCAGATTTCCCAATGATATTATCTACACAGACATAGTACAATTATCAAAACCAGGAAATTCACACTGGAACACTATTAACTAAACCACAGATACTATTTGTGTTTCATCAGTTTTTATATGTATTCAAAATATTTTTGTACATAAAGCTATGACATTTTATCATATGTAACCGCAACAATAAAGATACAGAAGTATTTCATCACATCAAAGAAACATCACTCTACCTCTTTGTAGTCAGAATCATTCATTGACTTGCCTTCTTGACCTGTCTACTCAGCATCTTTTGGGAGTTCAATTGATGACTCAAATTGATACATAAAAACAAACAAACAGACAAACACACACAAAAAATCTGATCTTTCTCCCCAAACTTATTCTAGCTCTTCCTTCTACATAATATATAATAACAACTATATCCTTTAAGTTGCTCAGGTCAAAAACTTTGCAATCATCATTGATTCCTCATTCTCACATACCCCATATCCACTCCATCAAATAATTCTGTTGGCTCTATCTTCAATTTATATCTATAATCTGACTTTTCTTACTACCTCCAATGCCAGTGCTCAGGTCCAAGACAACATTTTGGTTTAGATTATTATCTAATTTAAATAATTGCTCAATTATATTGCTGATAAATCTTGTTCTTCTTATTGGTCTATGCACAATTTAGCAACCAGTGTGAATCCTTTATAACATAAGTCAAATAATATCATCCCTTAATTCAAAATCCCTAAAGCCTTCCTAGAACACTCTTAGTAAATTCAAAAGTCCTTCCAATTGCCTGCCTGGCCTTGCATGATTTGTCCCCCAGTGACTTCCCTATCTTCATATTTACTACCTTCCCTTACTCCTATCCAGGTACACTGGGGTCCTTGATTATCATTAACAAAATAAAATCAAACATGCTCCTACATTTGGGCCATAGTACCTTATGTTCAAGTTGTCTGTCACACTTTTGACCCATATTATGGTTCATTCTCTTATTTTTCTTTATTTTTAAACTTTGTTTTTAATTGAACATATAGTAAAATTCACTCTTTATAGTAAAACAAATCTATGGATTTCCTATAACTTCTTTCTGTCTCTGAGTACATGTCACTTATTTAATAAGTCAAGTCTTCCTGACCACCCTGTGTGAAACAAACCTGTCCACAATGTACACACACTGCTCACTGCTTTTATCATTATTATTTTCTTGTGGCACTTAAAGCCATCTGACATGCTATGCATTTATATATTATTCTTTTTAAAGCTCTTTCTTTAGAATGTAAACTTCATATTTTTAGACTATTTTGTTTTGTTTTGTTCTTTTCTGTTTATTTCTTCCAACATCTAGAGCAATGTTTTTCATACTGTAAATTTCCAATACCTAAATAAAATATGTACCTAAATCTCGATGATACATTGCCTAGCCTCTACCTGTATTCTTTCCAAACAAATTGTTTCTATGTCCATCTTAAAAATAAATTGATGCCATAGACATTATGGAAAATCTATCCAGCACTGCTGTGCTCACAACACTACTCCTTTGTTCCACAAAATATTGGTTCTTGATTTTGTACTTAACCTATATTTCCTTTATGTGGGGAACTCTTTTAAATTTTTTCTGCCTAACAAGTTTTTAGACTTACTGAATGTTAAGACCATGCCTTGAAACGCTTTTATAATAGTATCCTGTGTAGACATGCTAAGTACAATAAGGTATTAGTAAAGTTTTATTATATGTATTGATTGACAGTATTACTTTTCTCTTTACTTGCAAATAAAACATAGATGTTCAAATTTTTGGAAATTGAAAGTCTTATAGCAAATGTTCTATTTTAATCTAATCGATACTTATAGGTATATCTTATTTACATTTGTAGGACCAGGCCCAGTATCTGCCACATTACTAGGAGCTTAGTAAATGATTTCTAGATGAATAAAATCATCAAAGTCTCATTACTCTCACTCAGTCTCATGTACAAATGTATAGTCAGTAGGATTTAGATCTGAATAGACAGGTATGAGTGCATTTTCTGATAGGACAGCTTGCTTATATTCACTGTCCCTTCTTTATCTCCTTTTATAATATTTGTTTGATTTCAGCGAAGAAGCATTTGCCGACATGAGCACTTGGTCTCTGCCGCATCAACCAGTCCACACTGAGACTGATATGTTAGTATCATTTTCACTTCTAAGGCAAGGCGATGTAGTTTCCTTTTCCCTCCTAAACAAATACTTGGTTTTTATACCCATTGCCTTTAATCATCACTGCCTTTGCCTGGAGCAGTTTGATTTTAATATTCCATTTTGAATAAAAATACCAATTGGGAGAATCTTAGTTTGCTTTTGGGTTAAAAATCAGTTGAGATTTTAATTTAGTTCTTTTCCTTTAGGCAAAAGAAATGTTTTCAAAGACACCGTATTCTGATAAACACTGCATCTGAGAAAGTTAACAAGCCATAGAGAAAGAGAACACTTTTAGATTTGTAGTGGTTTTTCGTTCAGAGGTCTAAGAAAGCAGAGGCCTGGGCTGTTGTCCGAAACAGTGACATGTAAACTGAAAAGTTTTATTTATTAAATAGAGATGAAGGCAAGCTGTCAGTTTTTAAAGTTTCGATTTGGTCTTTGATTCTGCTGAGAATATGATTTCATGGCTCTTAGGTAGTCTGAAAACAACGCTTTCCTACAATGATGGATGTTGTTTCCTTTGGCACAATGGTTCAGTGTGGCATGAATAAATCATATTTGTCCTGGAAATCCATGTTATTTCTGCATAATTGATATTATATTTGGTGTTCCCGTTTCAGTTGCTGACCAAGTGTCATGCCCTGTGTGTTTGATTCCTTGAACTTTTTCAACCTCTTGATATAATTTTCCTAGACAAATCTATTTCTCCTGAAGGCTTGAGTTTTAGCATAGCCTTACTGGGTGAAGATATATGACTGTTAAAATGAAATTTGTCTCAATAAAATATCATGAAACTGGGCCATCTACCTCAAAGTCATTCCGTAGGCATACAGCAAATAAAGGCAGACAAAGGTTAAGTTTCGTAGAATTGACGCCATTGCTAAAGCTCAAGCAAGACAGCGGCATTTTTTAATTTTTTATTTGTAACCTTGGAAAAGAAATAGTACTAAAACTGGACTTTCATGAGTTGAAAGAAATAGACACTAAAGACGGAGGATGTAGTTATCTTCTTACAAAACAAGTACATGGCAAAGATCACCTATGTATTGATAAATCCAACATTTGAATAATGAGTCTTTCACAGTAATGAATCTTATTTAACTCCTCACAAATGACCAATTAGTAGGTGATTAGGAGGGATATATTCTTCTAGTTTTCATTCTTATAACATATTTTATAATAACGCATGAGATTTTATATGCTAATTCAGCCCTCAAAAGACGTTTTCCTCCCAGATACTTAGTCTGAAAGCAAATACTATCACTAAGTAAGTGGTAGGTAGCTGCTCAAATTTTTCATATTTCAAATTTTAATGCAAAGTATTTTATAAATCACTATTTTTTTCTCCCTAAGGAGGAATAGGAAATGTGGCGTTTCCTAAATTTTCTGCAATATTTTTAGCTGTAGGACACTTAGTATCTCTAATTTATTGTAATCGTAAAATATATATGGTTTTTCATTTTAAAAATTCAGTTATTTATTCATGAAGATGAGAATCACTTTTTTAAATTGATTGAAGGATAGCAGATATACAGAAAACTGAACAAATCACCAACAAAACAATCAATTTTTACAAAGTGAACACTTCCATTTACCAGCCTGCACATCTAGAAATAAAACATTACCAGTTTCCTAGAAAGTGTCACTATGTCTCCCCAAAAGTAACGGTGACTAACTTCTAGTTATGCCTGGTTTTCAACTTTAAATATATTCACTAATAACATTTCCTCAACATTATTTTTGTGAAGTTTACTCATTCTATTGCATGTAGCAGTATTCTGTCATTATTAAACTCACTAGAACATAGTAATCCGTTCTATAAATAGAATTACTTATATTTGGTGTTACATATATTTATATATTGTTATTATTTATATCAAAATAGAATCATTCATTCTATAATTAATGAACATTTCTTATTTCTGGTGTTTCTATATTAACGGTGCAGAAATAAACATTTTATGCATTGATTTTGATTAAAAAATGTGCACATTGAGTTGGGTCAATGACAAAGAATAAAATTGCTGGCCATAGTGTATGCATTTCTTTGGCTCTAGTAAAAATTGCATAACAATTTATCAGTTTTCTAAAATGGATACACCAATGTACATTTTTACCAGCACTTTAGGAGAAATTCTGTTGTTCTACCTCCTTGCCAATACTTGATATTGTTCATTTTAAAAATCAGGCACTTTGATTGTGTTTAGTGGTATCCTAACAAAGTTTTAATATAGCAAAAGACTAATGAAATTGAGCAGCTATTCATGTATTTGCTGGTTTTATAGATGAACTAATTAGTGAAATCTTGTTCAATAGTTTTGCAGTTCTTGTCCCAAATTTTTATTAATTTGTAGTTTATGATGTGGCTACTACTCTTTGTCAAATATAATATATTGTCCATTAGTTCCCTGACTGTGTGTCTTGACTTATCGTTTCCTGGATGAAATATTTTAATATGCAGAACTTCTTTATTTTAATCTAGTCTTAATCTACTTTATCAATTTAAGAGACTAAGCATTTATTTATGCAGCCAAAAATATTCTCTGATATTTTTATCTTTATGATTTCTTGTTGATGTCTTCAGAATATATCCAGAATTATTTTCATGAGTTAAGTTTTAATTATTTTTCATACAGATATTTAATTGTCCCAGCACCATTTATTGAAAAAGATGATTCTTTCCTAAATGAAGGGCTGTGTCACATTTGTCATAAAGGCAGTACTTGTATATATGGGTATGTTTTCAGATTGTTCTTCCATTGTTTTATTTTTCTATCCTTGCAATAAAATTATATTCACTTCATTCAGTAAGTAATATAAGGTAGCATAACTTCTCCATGGCATTTATTCCTCTAACAGTTTTTCTTTGTTCTTTTGCTTCACCTCTCAACTCTTTTTAAGTAAATGTATGAATAAAATTGTTAGTTTCAGAGATGTTATCAAAATGGTGATGTGAGGTAAACCTCTGGAACTCTCCCTTGGAATTTACAACAAATTGAAAAACTAGCACTCCACAAAAGACTCCCTGCAACAGCATACGGGCAAGATAAAGAGTCTCACTACTGAATTCACCTAAATGTGGGCAAATTGTGCGAGCAGGGGAGAATGGAAGGGAGAAGTACAAAGAAGGAGAAGTGTTAGTGCAGCACGCAGACCTAGCTCAGTGCTCCGAGCTCCCTGCATCCCAGAATTACCGCAGCTGCGGGAGAGGGAAGAACTCGGACTGCTAGGGCTCCGCTTATGGCCCACACCGCCGAGGGGACAGCATATAGCACGACTGAACCCAACGCTCACGGCAAAGACCTCGGAGAAAAGACTGAGGGAAGAGGGCTGAAAACGGTGGTTTAAGCCCTCACTGCCAAGCAAAGAACAGAAGCCTTAAGCACTGAGATTAGCCCCCTCCCCACCCTCCCAGAGCTCACCCCGCCCCCACCTGTCCAGTGCTAGAAACCAAACAGTAGCAGTGTCAGATCAAAAAAGCAGAATATTTCCAGTTCTGAGAACTGTGGACCATAGACACAGATTCACAGCCCAACTAGTTCCGGCAAAGGGGAGGGAGCTGTGGAAGCAGGACCAGCTGCAGTGGTGGTTGCCGCCATTGCTCTGGGCCACCTCTAACAACTCACCCTGCCCCTGTCCCCACCTATCTGGGTGGGTCCCTGCAGGAGTAAACAGAACTGCTGAAACATACGGGCTCTGAATCGGGTGCAGAAAGAGCTTTGGAACTTCAAAAACTCTCCGCATCTCCACAGGGATGTGGTGCCCTATGACCCAGGCGAACTGTTAACAGAGAAGCCTGTCTCTCAGGGAATCCCCCCATTGTGTGAGAAGCTGGAATAGTGCAGAGAAAACATAGCAGTACTGTGTGATAGAGGGGAAAAAAAGGCTGCAGTCGGAGAGAAAAGACATTCTACAAACACGTTCTTGAAAACAAAAGAAAGACCTCTTCCTATCAACCTGTTGCAGAAGCCACTCCTGTAGATGTTTAGGAAGAGAAATAATAAATCCTTAATTGCCATGAATAACCAAGGCAACAAAAAAGCTCAGAAAGAAAGTGAAAAGTCTCCAGAAAATGAACTTAAAGATATGGAAATATGTGACTTAAATGACAGAGAATTCAAGATTGCAGTTCTGAAAAAACTCAACGAGATCCAAGAAAACACAGAAAGGCAGCTTAATGAACTCAAAAATACAATCAAAGAATAGCATGAACATTTGACCGAAGAGATTGAAATTTTAAAAAAGAACCAAATAGAATTTCTGGAGATTAAGAACTCAATAGAAAAAATTAAGAATGAAATAGCCAGCTTAGGTAGTAGAGTTGTGGTATATATATATATATATATATATATATATATATATATATATATATATATATATATATATATATATATATTATATATATATATATATAATATATATATATACACACACACACAATGGAATACTATTCGGTGGTAAGAAAAGATGAAATAGGACCATTTGTGACAACATGGATGGATCTTGAGATTATAATGCTAAGTGAAATAAGTCAGACAGAAAAAGCAGAGAACAAAATGATTTCACTGATATGTGGTATATAAACTAAAAACAAGACAAGAATAAGACAAGCATATGAGAAACAAAAACTAATAGATATAGACAATAGTTTAGTGGTTACCAGAGTGTAAGGGGGGTGGGGGGGTGGTAGATGAGAGTAAGGGGGATCAAATATATGGTGATGGAGGGAGAACTGACTCTGGGTGGTGAACACATAATAGGATTTATAGATGATGTAATACAGAATTGTACACCTGAAATCTATGTAACTTTACTAACAACTTTAATAATAAACTTTAAATAAAATTTTAAAAAAATGTTAGTTTCCATCAGATATAAACTGCTGGAATTTTGAGTGCAATTACACTGTATTTATGGATCAATTCAGTTGGATACATATCCATACCATATTGAGTCTTCTACTCTGATTCACTGAAGAAATTATATTTTCTTTGATTTAAGTTTATACTATCCTGAATATAGGACATTTTTGTATACTACATTTTTGGGCTTTGGCTGGTTTGTATTATAGAATGATTCCCTGGTGGGCAAATAGAATTGAATAATTCAGATCTTGATTGCAATTTTGGGGAGGCCGAATCTAACTCTGGTTCACCCCAGCTCCTAGAGTATAGCCCTCCAAAAATTTCACTGGACTTTCCCCTTTAGTACTGGTCCTGAACTCCTTAGGTCTTCGTAGCACTGCAACCTTCCCATATCCTGCCCTGTGCAGTTTGTGAAGTGTTTCAGGCTCAAATTCCTACTCCTGTATTCACTCATAGATCTAAACTGTTCCAAATTAGGTTGGATTTGCAGCCCCCGACTTTTTTTTTTCTAAAACCCTATGATACTGCCAAAAGTTCTGCTGTTTTTCTTGCCTCTGCCTAGCCCCTTTGCCAAGATTCTCAGATGCTCACCCTCATAAAGTATGAAAAATAAATATTTATTCATTTTTTTAAATAATTACCCAGATGTTCCACAACACTTATCAAAAAATCCTATCTCCCCCAAAATGGGACATTATTGTATGGAAACATTTCATGTGCAATTTTGTGTCTTTCTAGTTTTACTCTTCTGTTCCATTTTTCTGTGTGCCTATTAATATGTCAATATCAAACCTTTTAATGATACATGATGTATAGCTGGTTCTAATATCTGTGTTACTAGAACTCTGTCAGCTTCTCCCATAGTTACCATACACATACTTCTTTGTCAGTGATTCCTTGTTATTTTGATTTTTGTTATTCCAAGTAAATGTTATAATCCACTTGTCTAACTCTGGAAAAGTATTTTTACTGAGTCTACATTAAATTTTTTGAATTAATATATAACAACTTAATGATGATAAGACTCTATATCCAAAAACCTGGTATAATTTTTACAGTTTTTTCATATCTATTTCTAAATCTCTAAGAATTCTAGATTTTTCTCATTTAAAACTCAGATGTTTTTTGTTGATTTCATGCTTATGTTTTCTTTTTGCTGTCATATGTATATATCTTACCTGATGTTTATTTATTTATATGAAAGCTATAGATTTTTTGAGTGTTAATTTTATGATCAGCTATTTTACTACATTCTCTTTATCTTTTTTATTATTTTTTCATTGAAGCTTTTTGATTTCCCAGATATAGACTTATTTGAACTGAGTTTGTATTATGTTAAAGAAATATCCAACAATTCGTATTACACTTAGTGTTTTTGACATGAACAGATTTTTTCAATTGCCTTTTCTTCATCAATGGAGCTGATCATATGATCAGTCTCCTTGATTGTAATTATGTAAAATATTTTATTAATAAATTTTCTAATAGTGAATCACCCTTGCTCTCCTGGAAATAATCAACTTGGTCATGGTATACTTTTAATATACTGCAGATGTTTTTTTTATGATTACTCATAAATAAGTTTGGTTTGTAATTTCTGTTTTTGCTGAAAATTTTATGAGGTTTTGGTATCTATGTTGCATTATAGTCAAACAAAATTGATACACTTTTTTAATGCTCTATACTGATTTATGTAGTTTAGAATTATCTGCCCTTTAAAAATTTGGTTTAGCTCCCCTGGGAAGTTCTCCTGGAAAACTACCTGGTGTCATTCTGTGAGATTCTTTCTAACTAATTTTTATTTAGGCATTGGTCTGTTTGAACTTTCTGTCTTTTAAAAGAATAGGTTTTGGTGAGGAGTATTTTACAAAAAGTACTTTGCACATGTTAACTTATTTAGGAAAAAGTTTTAAAAGTTTCTATTATCTATTTCATCTAGGTTTTCACATTTATCCACATAAAATTGTGCAAATTATAAATGGTACATTTTATTAAAAACATTTTAATTGTACGCTTGAACTGAGTGAATTATGTAGTACATAAAACATGCCTCAATAAAGTTACACAAATGTCGTGAAAAGCAGATTTTATGAGTATTTTTAAAAATCGTCTTCTCTTTTGATAGACGTTCTATTTTTTTCAATTATGATAATTAGCTATTGGTCTGTCTATTCTGCTTATTTATTTTAAAAAATATTCTATTTTTTATTATGGTTGCTATATATTTTGTATTTGTAACTAATTAATTTTGTTTTTACCTTTATTTTTTTTCTGATTATCTTTTGGTGTATATTATTTTTGCATTTCTATCTTTTTAATATATGCACATAATTCCCTTATTTTTGTTTTTGAAATTTTTATTGGTATATATATTTCATATTATAAAATTTTCTTGTAAGAATGCTTTATCTATAGCCCAAGATTTTCATTGCATGTGGTTTAATTGCCATCCTTTTCAAGAAATACAAATAAAAATATATATCTTTAACATTCAAATATATTAACCGTATACTAACAGAATTGTTTATATTTTCAGGTAAAACAATTTTCCTTTTCAAAAAAACAGTGGAAACCATCTTATATTCACTCTAGCTACATCTGAATGTAATCTGCTATGAGTCCATTAATCAGTTTGCTTATATGATCATGCTTACAATTATCTATAAATATTGGATCATGAAAATAACAAAACGTAAAATACAGCCACACTCTAGGAAAAAAATGGCACTGCAAGGGCAAACCTGTGTGTTTGTGTTTTGGTAGAATATACTAAACATTTCAAAAAGGTTAATTAATTTTGTACTTAGGGCAGGAGAATTAACAGGCCTGACAAAAAATGTTGAAGAAGGTTTTATAAGATCACATGTACCATATTTCTCCCAAAATAAGACTGGGTTATATTAAGTTTTTCTCCAAAAGATGCATTAGGGCTTATGTTCAGGGGATGTCATCCTGAAAAATCATACTAGGGCTTATTTTCTGGTTAGGTCTTATTTTCAGAAAACATGGTAAGACTTATGAAAGATCACCATATCCCATGTCATTAATTGTTAATCAGATATTTTTAGTGTAAACTAAAATTATTATAAAATATTTATTCTTCAGAATTATGTTTATGATAGAATGCTATTTTCACATGTGCCGCACTTAAATTTGGGGATGGGAGGCATATTCTAGTTGACTGACATTGAATTTTGCCAGAAGAAAACCAAGTATAACGTTAATAGGCAAGCTGAATACCAAGATTGAATAATACTACATAGCAAATGTGTGTTAGTAAATAATTTCATCTCAAATATATTTAATTAACACACAAAGAGAAAAGAATCTGTAATATAATCTATGTAAAAAAAATTATAGGATGTCATTGCCCGTAAAAAGAATATAAAGAGTAAATAGAATGTGAAAGTTATGTCAGTGCAGAAAAAAAAAAAAAATGCAAGTGACCAATAACACGGGATGCTGAATCTCATTAACAGTTTGGAAACAGTACTCTGATTATTTTCATAGTATCAGGGTTTCTGAATAATCAGGGTTTTGTCTATAAAAATCACAGGCAACCTGTGCTCAAGTATAATTGAATGACAAAACATACTTTGGAAATTAGTGAATGCTCCAGAAAGGGTTACACTTTCTTACATTCCAAATGATAAAAAAATTAATAACCTAGATGAAATGGACCAGTTCCTTGAAAGATACAATTTACTAAAGTCACAGCAGAAATTAATCATCTAAGAGGAGATCTACTCAAGAAATTGAATCAATGATTAATAACCTTCCAAAACAGAAAGCGCCAGGCCCAGATGGATTTCCTAGAGAATTCTACCACACACTTAAGGAAGAAATTATATAAAGTTTCTATAATGTCTTCCAGAAAACAGAAGCAGAGGAAATAATTCCTAACTCATCCAATAAAGCCAGCATTATTCAAATATTAAAACCAAAGACATTTCAGGAAAGGAAAATTGCAAGCAATAAATCTCTCTCATGAACAAAGATGCAAAAATCCTCAACAAAATATTAGCAAATCAAGGCGAACTGTATAAAAATAATTATATACTATGACCATGTGGGATTTATGTGAGGTATGCAAAGATGATTCAGCATATGAAAACCAATCAACATAATCCATCACATCAACAGCCCAAAGAAACAATACGATCGTAAATAGGTACTGAAAAAGTAATTGACAAAATCCAACCCCCTTCATTATAAAAAAGTCTCAGCAAACTAAGAATAGAGGGTCACTTCCTCAACCTCATAAAGAATATTTACCAAAAAACTTACAGCTAACATCATGCTTAATGGTGAGAAACTAGACATTTTTCTACTAAGATCAAGAACAAGTCAAGTATGTCTCCTTTTACCACTTCTATTCAGTAAGAACTGGAAATCCTCATTAGTTCAATAAGTCAATAGAATAGAATAGAATAGAATAGAATAGAATAGAATAGAATAGAATAGAATAGAATAGAATAGAATAGAATAGAATAGAATAGAATAGAATAGAATAGAATGGAATAGAATAAAATATAAAATAAAATAAAATAAAATAAAATAAAAGGTATACAGATTGAAAAGGAAGAAATAAAACTGTTATTGTCCAGAGATGATATGATTGTCTATGTACAAAATTTCAAATCATCAACAAAGTAACTCCTTGAACAAACAAGCGATTATATCAATATTGTGTGACACAAAATGTATATACAAAAGTCAAATGCCTTCTTGTATACTAGCAATGAACAATTAGAATTTAAGATTTAAAACATAAAGGATAATAAAACCCTAGGGCCCTCTCCTCATTCTCCACTTCTTTCCAGAACAAAGGTCATTCATTCTCTCTCCCTGCCTCCCAACACAGGGGAGGATAAACAGATGTGCCAGTAGTTTCTATATATGAGGTGTGACAATTACGTATGTGAACTCATCCTAAATAAACTGCTACACACCTCATTGCTGAATATCACTATGGTCACCTTCGAAGTACTCCCCTTGGGAAGCTATGCACCGATGCCAGGGCTTAGCCCATCCTTCGAAGCAATTTTGGAACTCTTTCTGGAATGGCCGTCAGAGCTGTCATTGTATTACCCTTGATGTCCTGAGTGTCATCAAAATGCCTTCCTTTCAATACTTCCTTTATATTTAGGTAAAGAAAGAAGTCATTGGGGGCCAGATCAGGTGAGTAGGAAGCGTATTCCAATACAGTTATTTGTTTACTGGCTAAAAACTCCCTCACAGACAGTGCTGTGTGAGCTGGTGCGTTGTCATGATGCAAGAGCCATGAATTGTTGATGAAAAGTTCAGGTCATTTTTCTCTTTTTTACTTAGCCTTTGCAGCACTTGCAAATAGTAAACTTGGTTAACTGTTTGTCCAGTCGGTACAAATTCATAATGAATAATCCCTCTGATATCAAAAAAGGTTAGCAACAACAACAACAAAAAAAAAAAAAAGAAAAAAAAAAGGTTAGCAACATTGTTGCAACAAATTTGGAAACTTAATTGTCAGACCTCATAAACTTTGAATTTCAAAATTTCAAAGCTCCTCTCATGTAATGCCTAAACATACAGGGACACCTGGCCCACATCACATTGTCCTGTGAAGAACTGGAATGCAGGGAACCAAAACAAAACTCTCTGTTAATAAATAAAAGGTCTTCTCCCGAGTTCAGTTTATCTTGACTTGCAAATAAGGTCACATATTACACTCTTCAAAATTTTCACTTAAACATTTTGACAAAGTAGAATATATTTGCAGTAATATGGCCCCACTGAAGAAGAGATGCAAGTCCTGCACGCCAATGGAAATAAATAACAGACATTTAGACAAACTGATCACAATCCTGCTTAGTCTAAAATGAAAGGATTAGACAAGATGGAAATGGTAAAATATCCTAAATTCATCTGGACTCATCCTCTTCTTTTATAGATAAATAAATTAGAGCCATCTTCTTCTTTTATAGATAAATAAATTAGAGCTCAAAGATGTAAGTTATTTACACAATTCAGGAAAAACATTAAAGTGTAATGAATGCTCCCTGCCTTCCAAGCACTGACTAGAAGCTTCTGCTGATCTGAAACAATTCTCTGCAGAATCAAGGCAGACATTGAACTCACATCTTCTCACCCCTAGTTCAGATTGTTTCCCTCCGTATAAAACTGTCTCTTCTTCAGACTCTGGATTAAAATCTTGCATTTGTTACAAACAATTTCTGCTACCTTATATTCTAAGTTGTAATCAAAATAACCCATTATCCATTATTTTAAGAGGCTGGTTTGATAATGTGAATCTTGGTATTGATAAAGAGTGCTGCAGAGATTAATGACCTTGGCAATCATTTTGAGGTGGCACCTGACCCCTGCAGGCCGCTTCTCTGTCTATCCTTAGCTCTTTGTGTTTAGAGTTTTGCTTATATATTTTTTTGCTTTTCGTTTTTCTTTCATTACCCTCTTTGCAAAGTATTTTTTCTCAATTATTTTTTGTGAGTAAACTAACTCAACTTCTCTTTTAAAGGATGTTTTCTACTCAAAAACAAAGTAATCTGAAACAAAATACTGTTAACCATCATCTTTTTGTCTTACCTCATCCCACAGCCTTTCTTAAGAATTCATGCCATTTCAGGTAGGCCGTTCCCTAACATCCTATCCCATCATTCTACCTAGAGCAGCAGCTCTGAAAGTTATGCAAAATCTTTCAGGGACACAAAAGTAATGATACCTAAAAGTATTCAGTACTTATTAGGTGACAGATATTAACTTATTTAATCCTCAGAACAGTGCTGTGATGTACCTAATCATTTTCTTCATATCTACAGATGAGGAAACTGAGGCCAGCAGAAGTTAGGTAAACAGCTTAAGATAAAACATAGAGCAATTAAAGGATCTAGGATTCCAATTCAGTCAATTGCCTTCAAGTGTCTGGGATGTTGTTGTCTACACCATGAGACCTCTTTCAGTAGGAGGGAGTGGAGCAGTTATTGTAACAGTGGGAAACAGTGCTCTAGTTCCTTCTCCCCTTTCTTTATGCTCATAGAAACATTTAAAATCTCCAAGTTCAACTCCAACATGTATTGGTAATATCAGTTTGTTTAAGATCACAAATTTTGGAGTCAAACCTGGAAACTTACTACCCACCTTATTATCTTGTTAACCTTGGTCAAATCTCCATGCCTCACTTTATCTCTCTAGTAGAAGTGATAATACCAGTTACAATGTTGCTGTAAGATAAATGAGATAATCTAGGCAAAAGTCTAGGAACAGCATCTATCTGTTCCATATGAAATTATCAGTAAATGTGTCTGTATGGATGTAAATGTCACAAGTGGTTTTGGAATGGGACTTTTCTGCTTTGTAAATCTGGATATGTTTACTTTGGGAATTGAATTGCATGCTACAAGCTTTAAAGATGAATACTTTTCATTTGTTTTGAGATGAAAACAAACTTCTCTTTGGCCTGAGAGAAGTCACTTTCATAGGCCTTTTAATTTATGTAAATTGTTTTTATTCATATATTTTATTTATATAAATTTTATGTATGCCTATTTTTCTTGGGTAAGCCCTGGATTCAGAGAAGTAACTCAAATGCAGATAATTCAGACTGTGAGGCTAATGGAGGAAAAAAAAATATTTTTCCTCTCCTCATTTTAGTTTCTCTGGCTAGCACCCTCAAAATTAGACTGGTAAAAGATTAATTAACAAGGAGAAAACAGAGAAAAGTTTCCTAACGTGTACACTGTACATACACACAGGAGTACTTAAAGACAAGTAACTCAAAGCAGTGATTAGAACATTGGCATATTTATATAGCATTTTAACGAAAAACAATACATTTTTAGAAAAGTGAGAAAAAAAAGAAATGGAACTTTGAGCTTATAGGGGCAGCAAATTATGGGAAAGCAAATATATGAGGGAATAAATGTATGGTAGATAAGAACTAGTTTTAGCAAAGTTTGTTATATATTAATAAATTCCTCTGGTGCACTGTCTGGGCAGATACGGGTCTAAAGTTGTTACTAGAGATAAGGTTTGTCTTTCTGGTAAAGAGAGGAGAAGACATATTTTGAAATTGATATCCTGCTTTTAGGCAAATAGGGAGAGGGCAGAGAGCTTTTCTTGTATCTGCCTTTTCCTGATTGCTGTCAACTCAAAATAATCTTTGTGCCAAAGTATTGTATTTTGGGGTGGCATATTCTGCTACCCTTCACTAGGAATTCTATTTAGTAATACAGATTGGGATCGTTAGTAGAATGTACTTTTCTTGTCAAGAGTAAAATGAGTATTCAGGAATATAATTGAAATGGGTTCGGTCTTTCCCAATAAATTCCACACAGTTGGAAGCATAGTATGAACTAAAAATACTAAGGCTAGTCATTTCTCACAAGGAATCAGCAGTTGAAAATGGAAGCCTTAGAGAAGGAGGCACAGAGAAGCCTCATTTCCTTATCTTACACTGGAGACAAATCTGTGAGAAAGAACTGAATGTGGCTAGTGACAGTGCCTCTGGATTGATCTTCACTGCATTTTATAGAATTGAACAGCCAGATTTGGTGTATGTCCTCTCAGCTATTGAGATAGGCAGAGAAGGCTGTGTGTCCAGGAACAGGGTTCTCCTCACCTCTCAAGTCCTAATAAATACCACAGCCCACTCAGTCCGGCACTGGTGATTCAGGCAGGAGAGTATCATTTGCCTCAGGACACAATGGGAATATCAATAGTAATTGCAAGTGGAGAACTGTGATGGCCAGTTGTTTGGTTACCTTACTGAGGTCCACTGGCAACAAAGACAATGCAGTGGCAGAAAGATCATATACTCATTTCAGATTAATTATCAATATATTGATATTTGCTTGAAGTAGCATCGCAAAAGACCCAGAAGCAGAGAAACGGGGCAAAAATAAAATAAATCCTATTTGTATTATATTTCCTTGAGTACAGAGTAGATGACAGTAAACTATATTGCTGTAGCCTGAATCATTCTAAAGGATCATCAGGTTTGAAAAGGTCAATCTGTAATATTCCACATTTTCCATAGGAAAACTATATTGATGTAACACTTGAAAGAACACAGAAGATCTTGAATTTAACCAACATAGTATATTGTTATAAACCAAAATTAAAGGCATTTTCAGAGATAGCAGAATGTTTAAACTTTGTTTAGAAATCTGTGATTAGTTTACTCAACTGAAAGAGGTTACAAGAATATTAAAATGGATGTTAAATAGTTAAGATGATGTGTTAGAAGGAAAAAGAAAACATTTAATTCATCTAGTTTTGCTGTTTACTTTGGCAGTGACAGAATGAAACCTTAGGGCATTACAAGGATAGAAAAGATCACTTAGATAAGTAGTTTTCAACCTTTTTTTTTTTTTTTAATGAATCACATGAAAGTTCAAACATAAAATACCTAAAAGCAAAGCTGTTCTTATTTTTCCTTTGTCCCCCTAAAAGCATATCTATCATTAGAGGTTTTTCCAGGAACACTGCAAGAATCCTTGTGGGTTTGCAACCTAAGATTTGGTGCAGGGCTTCATTTTAGACATGAATGAATGGTGAAGCTACTTAGTGGAAGAGCAGGCATGAAAATGGTACTGTTCCCCCAGGCTCTGTTTATTAGCCACAGCTTGTATCTACTGTGGGTATATTATTTCACTATGAGTATCCTGACTGTATCAAGGTAAGAGAACTCATGAAAAATCAAGGGGAAGAATTTTCAGACTGAGAAAATGAGAGTGAACACAGAAGGGAGAAATTGTAATAGTTAGTCAGCTTGGTTCTTAATGGGATTTCTGTTCTGGTGTATCCAGAATTTCTGCTTATCTAATTCTGTTCTATTGTTGATGTTTTAGTACACTTAAAATGTTTTCATTTTGCTGTCATGCTTTATGTATTCCTGAGCTATATATAGAGAAAAAAAGATTAATATGTTTTATTTTACTCTTAGAAAAATCAAAGATATATCTAAATTGACTTTTGACCCCTTACATATTGCCCTACTGCATCTAACTGCCATTCTTATTGGTTTTCCCTATTATATTTCTAGGTGTTGTTATCTGCTTAAGTCTTGTGATTTTTCAATTTATTCATTTGGGTCTTTTCTTTGTTTTGATTCTTAAAAGCGATAAAGTTCTAGTCCATTTTCTCCTGCTATAATCTGTCTCGTACTATATTCTTCCATCTGTAAACTACCATTATAAATGTGTTAGAATTTCTATGTCTTTTTCTCTCTCCTCCCTATTTCCTATATGTTTCCCTTTCTGTGCCTTATGCACCCATACAATTAAGTTCGCAAATTTATCCTAAAAAAAGTGCTACACACCTCATTGCTGAATATCACTACAATCACCTTCGAAGTACTCCTCTTCAGAAGCTACGTACTGACGCCGGTGCCTGTCCACCTTTCAAAGCAATTTTGGTACTCTTTTTCTGCAATGGCCATCAGAGCTGTCATTATATTACCTTTGATGTCCTGAATGTCATCAAAACGTCTTACTTTCAATGTTTCCTTTATCTTTGGGTAAAGAAAAAAGTCATTGGGGGCCAAATCAGGTGAGTAGAGAGGGTGTTTTAATATAGTTATTTGTTTCCTGGCTGAAAACTCCCTTACAGACATTACCCTGTGAGCTGGTGTAGTGTCGTGATACAAGAGCCATGAATTGTTGGCAAAAAGTTCAGGTCCTCTAACTTTTACACACAGCCTTTTCAGCACTTCCAAATAGTAAACTTAGTTAACTGTTTGTCCAGTTGGTACAAATTCATAATGAATAATCCCTTTAATATTAAAAAGGTTAGCAACATTGTTTCAACAAGTTCACGAACTTAATTGTCAGACCTCTTATTTATTCATGTCAGTTGTTTTAAATCTTCTTTTTATGCTATTTATATTTTAAAAATCACTGTTTCTATTTTTCATTTCTAAATATACATTTTGTTCTTTTATATAATATTTTAAAATTTTGTTCTCCTATGGAATTCTGAGCCCTTGTCATGTTTGGTCCAAGATTAGGATTTCAAGTTTTCACAGGAGGATTCAGGGGCTTTCAGTCAAGATGGTAGAGTAAGTTAATTCTGTGATCACCTCCTCCCATGACACACCAAAATTACAACTCAATTATACAACAACCATTATAGAGAACCACCTGAAAACTAGTTGAACAGAGTCCTATAACTAAAGATGTGATGAAGAAGCCACATGGACACTGGCAGGAGTGACAGAGACTCAGGATGGGCAGGTCCCATACCTACAATGTGGCAAATGAAACTTGGGAGGGATATCTCTGCTGTAGAGATCTCCCATGAGGAGCAAACAGTCCTACTCCCACATTTAGCTCACCAACTCGCGGCATAAGTGCTGGGAAGAGGAGTCCCCATAACATCTGGCTGTGAAAACTAGTGGAGATGGCATCTGAAAAAGACAAAGGGCTGCCAGAGACCAAGGTGGTCCTCTTAAAGGGTACACACAGAAATGCACTGTGCACAAATTCACTTGATCTAATCTCCAGCATAGGGACAGCAGCTCCCATGTCAGGTACACATGAGGGGAAACTAAATTGACTAACTTCAGGGCTAGGGCTGGAGGGACAGGGGTCAGCACAACTCCCTCCAGAGGTAGAAGGTTTGGCAGGTGCCATTGTTCCTTTGTTGAACTCTCCTCCCACCCAGCCAGGCCAGTGTAGATGGGTGCCAAATCTGAGGTCTCCACTAGTCAGGCTAACAATATTTGCCCAATCCTGGTGATTCCCTCAGACCATACCCACCCAACTTGTCTGCCTACCCTGAGCTTCTTCCAATGTGTCTTGAAGCTTGTGCTAAGCAGTTCCAAGCCCAGCACAAATGGTGACTGGTCTCAACTTGCATTGTAAATACCATCAGGAGGCTCTCAGCCTGGCATAAGTGGAGGCTGATCATGGTTTAGACCATAGCTTCAACTAAGTGGCCACAATCCCAGCACAACTGGCACCTGGCCTCAGCTCACATCATTGTCCCACCAAAGGGTTCCAATCTGGCACAAGAGGCAGCAAGCCTCAGCTTGCAATGTAGCCTCTCCTAAGGATATCCAAGCCCACTACAAGTGGTAACTAACTGTAGATTACTTTGTAGCTACTGCCAAGTGGCTCCAAGTCTGGCACAAGTGGTGGATGACCTTGGCCTGAACCAAAGCCCCTCTCAAGAAGCTCCAGAACCAACACGCATGGTGGCCAGCCTCTCACCACATCAGAGTACCACCCAGCCAGCTCCACAGATGGCATAAAGGTATGAGAATGAGAGGAGAGAGAGGAGAGGAATTGAAAAAGTATTTGAAGAAATAATAACTGAGAAATTCTCTAATCTGGTGAAGGAAATAGACACAGAAGTCCAGGAAGTGTGGAGTGTGGAGAGTCCCACATCAAGACACATGATAGAGACATGATAATTTAAATGCCAAAGGTTAAAGATAAAGAGAGAATCTTAAAAGTAGCAAGAGAGAAAAGCTATTGGTTATATACAAAAAAGCTTCCATAAAACTGTGAATTGATTTCCCAGTTGAAACTTTGCAGACCAGAAGAGATTGCCATGAGACACTCAAAGTGATGACAGGGAAAGATCTACAATCTTGATTGATTTACAATCAAGATTACTCTACCCAGCAAGGCCATCATTTAGAATTGAAGGAGACAGAGAATATCCCAGACAACAACAACAACAACAAACAAACAACAAACAACAACAAGAACAACAAAAAACCCTAAGGAAGTTCACCACTACCAACCAATATTACGAGAAATGTTAAAGGGATGGGAAGAGGAGGAGGAGGAGAAAGAAGAGGAGGGAGAAGAAGACAAAGAAGAAGAAGAAGGAGAAGAAGAAGAAGAAGAAGGAGAAGAAGAAGAAGGAGAAGGAGAAGGAGAAGGAGAAGGAGAAGGAGAAGGAGAAGGAGAAGGAGAAGGAGAAGGAGAAGGAGAAGGAGAAGGAGAAGGAGAAGGAGAAGGAGAAGGAGAAGGAGAAGGAGAAGGAGAAGAACAAAAAGAAGAGGGAGAAAGGGAGAGGGAAGAGGATAGGGAGAAAAGGGATGAGGAAAATGGGGAGGAGAAGGAGAAGAAGATCAAAAACATATATAAGAATACATAGGGAAAAAGTTCTCACTGACAAAGGCAAACACTTAATAAAAACAGTATGTCAACCAACAAACACAGGTTAAAACACAAAAGCAGGAATATCATGTGTAATTACAACAATAAATTAAGGGATAACACAGAAACACGTAATAAAAATAATGACAAGTATAAATATGGAGGGGGTGAGTGAAATTTGTGGTAATTTTAGAATGTATTCAAACATAAGTGATCATCAACTTAAAATAGACTGCTATAAACATACCGTGGTATATAGAAAGCACGTGGTAACCACAAACCAAAAATTTGTGAGACATATATATGAAATAAAGAGAAAGAAATCCAAACATAACACTATAGAAAATCATCAACATACAAGAGAAGAGAACAAGTGAATAAGAAAAGAACAGAGAACTACAAAAACAATCAGGAAACAATAAAATGGCAATAAGTACATATTTATTAACAATTATTTTAAATGTAAATGGACTAAATGATCCAATCAAAAGACATAGGGTGGCCAAAAAGACAAGACCCATGCATATGCTACCTACAAGAGACCCACTTCAGATTAAAATACACACACATGGACTGAAAGTAAAAGGATGGAAAAAGGTATTACATGCAAATGAAAATGACAAAAAAATTGGGGTAGCAATATACTAGGCAGAATAGACTTTAAAATAAAGGCTATAACAAAAGACAAAGAAGGACATTTCATAATGATAAAGGGCTCAATATAATAGGAGGATATGACGCTTATAAACATCTATTCACTCAGTGTAAGAGTACCTAAGTATATGAAGCAAATATTGACAGACATAAGACAGAGATTGACAGTAAGACAATAATAGTAGGGGACTTTAACATCCCATTGACATCCATCCAGAAAGAAAATCAACAGGGAAAAATGGCCTAGAGGACATGTTGAATCTGATGGAGTTAATTGATACTTTTAGAGCATTTTACCCCAAAGCAACAAAAAACACTTTCTTTTTAACTGTACATGGAACATTTTTCAGGACATGTTATGCCACAAAACAAGTCTCAGTAAATTTAGAAAGATTAAAATCATATCAAGCATCTTCTACAATCACAATGGTATGAAACTAGAAATCAATTACAACAAGAAAACTGAAAACCACACAAATACATGAAGGCTAAATAGCATGCCACTAAACAGTGAATGGGTTAACAATGAGATCAAGAAAAAAAATTAAAAGACACCTTGAGACAAATGAAAATGAAAACACAATGAACCAAAAGCTATGAGAAACAAAGTACTTATAAGAGGGAAATTTATAGCAATACAGGCCTACCTTAGAAAACAAGAATGATCTCAACTAATCAATTTTATCTTACACCTAAAAGAACTAGAAAGAGAACAAACAAACACCAATGTGACTAGAAGAAAGGGAATAATAAAGATTGGAGCAGAAATGAGTCAAATAGAGTCTAATAATACAATAGAAAGGATGAATGAAAGCCAGATCTGGTTCTTTGAAAATACAAACAAAATTGATAAACCTTTAGTGAGATTCATCAAGAAAAAAAAGAGGACCCAAATAAATAAAGCCAGAAATGAAAGAGAAGTGAAAACTGATACCACAGAAATATGAAAGATGATAACAAAATACTAGGAACAATATGCCTACAAAATGGACAACATAGAAGAAATTGATAAATTCCTAGTATAATTGCCCAAGACTGAATTGGGTAGAAACAGAAAAATCTCAACAGACTGATAAGTACTCATGCAATAAAATCAATAATCAAAAAATCCCCCTATAGAAAAGTAGTCTTGGATCAGATATCTTCACAGGCAAATTTTACAAAATATTTAAAGAAGAATGAATATCTATCCTTTTCAAAGTATTTCAAAAAATTGAAGAGAAGAGGAGGCTCTCACACTCATTTTACAAGGCCACCATTACCCTGATATTCAAACTAGACAGATACACAAAAAGAAAATTGTACGCAAATATTCTTGATGAATATAGATACAAAATTTCTCAACAAAATATTAGTAAACTGTGTTCACCAACACATTAAAAAGGTAGTACATCATAAACAAATGGGATTTATTCCTGTTATGGAAGGTTGGTTCAACATTCACAAATCAATTAATGTGATACACCACATAAAGAAAATGTAGGCTACAAATTATATGATGATATCAATAGATGCAGAAAAAGGATTTGATAACACCCAACATCTATTTATGGTAAAAACTCTCAGCAAAGTGGGTATGATGGAGCATAACTCAACATAATAAAGGTCATATGTGATAAACGCACTGCTAACATCATACTCAACGGGGAAAAGCTGAAAGCCTTATCTTTAAGATCTGCAACAACTTTCAACACTTTATTCAACATACTATTGGAAGTCCTAGCCATAGCAATCAGATGAGTAAACAAAAGCCATCCATATTGGAAAGGTAGAAGTAAATCTGTCATTTTTTGCAGGTGACATGATACTAAATAGAGAGAACCCCAAAGATTCCACGTAAGGGTGAAGTTTGAGGGAATTGTGTGTACTTGGAGGTTTTGAAAAGTTAATGCAGATTCAGTTCTTGTACCAGTGCTTAGCCTAAAGCCACTTTGTAAAATGCCCAGAAAACTGTGACAAGACACTGCTTGCCTCGGGCTCACAGATCTCAAGAGCTGCCCACGAAAGGCTGCAGTGCAAACTGGGGCTGACTGTCCACCACTGAAAGTTTCCCAGGCTGACCTTGGGAGTCCACTGCTGTAGAAGACTCCTGCCGGTGATGGGGCAGTGGGGCTGGCCCTCCAGTAGCTGAGGGTGTCCTGGGTCAAGCTACACTAGCTGGGCGGGGTTCAAGGGAGTCATTAAGGTGGTGCATCTGCATGGATTGGATTTTACCCGACCAATGCAGTTTTAGATTTGGCCCTGTGGTCGTGGGTTCAACAAAGGAAAGATGACAGATGACGCGCTCCTGTAAGCAACACAGGAGGCGGGCTCCATACAGGGATAATGGCGGCTATCCCTCTCACCCTCTCCCTATAGCCATAAAACTCAGTCTTTCCCGGTATATTTCTGGCACCTCTCAAGTTGCTGCCCCACTGTCAGAGCCCAGGGTGAGTGATTGCAAGTAAGTGAGTCTGTGTGCATGCCCTTTAAGAGGACATCTGCGTTTGCAGCCTCCTTCCATCTCACCAGGACAGATGAACAGAATCCTCACTGATTTGCACTGGCAGATGTTGTGGGGATTCCTCTTCCCAGCACAGGACCCTTAGGATGGGAGTCCAGTGTGGGGCTGGGAACCCTTAGTCTTCAGGATGGACGTCCCGGTGCTCAACCACTATTTGTTGGTTTGGGGTCAGCTGGTTTTGCATCTCTGCCTCTCCTATCAGTCTCAGCGGCAGCTTCTAGATGCCCTAGGATCTCCTGGTCTGCAAGAACCTGGAGGGGAACCATGGTGTTCCAACCAAGGAGTTTATTCCACTTACAGTGCCAGCTGTGGGGAAGTAATAAACTTTCCTCAAGGTTTCTCTGCTGGTCTTTTCCTCCCATGGCTGTCCCGTGGTGGCAGCTCCTGGGTGGTTCTTCCTGTATTTTTTATTATTTTTTTTTTTAAATTAGACATGTAATGAATTTTTGTTCATAGCTTATCAATAGTTTTTATAAATTTTTGTCTGGAGAGGAATCTATACTATATCCATATGAAGGTTTTCGGGAAACTTTATATCAATTTTTACATATCTCATTATTTTATTCCTCATAATGATCCAAGGAATATAGGTTAATGGATAAAAATCTGAGGCTTAGGCATTTCAATGACTTAAACATAATAAGTAAATGTTTTAACTATAATTCAAATCCAGGTTAATGGCCTCCCTTGGCTTTGCACTTAGCCATTAATCTGCATACTAACAGCTTTAAGAAACAGGGTATTTGGACATCTCACAGATTTTTTTTTTTCTAAAAGAGAAAAGGACCTCAATCATTTGACCTACACTTGACAGTGGAGTCTGAATATATTGTATGCTTTTAGCAATTTAAGTATCTTGTGAAATCTGTTCAAATTATTGGGATTGGAGAGAAAGGATTTTCTCTAATGAAAAAGAAGAAAGAAGAATGTCACATTAGATATTGGCAGGGGATCAAACTATGTCTTTTCCTCTGCTTAAAAATTATAATATTTTAGATTCTAGGGAATTCTAGGGAAAGCTGATGGAGAGCTTCCTCTAATGAAAATTCTTTATTTTAAGTTTAATTTAATTTTTGATGTGCTAAAATCAGACTATTTGAAGTTACCCGTTGGAAGTCCTTGATGCTGATTGTACTGTATTTATTAATCTGGAATTACATAAGCTTCCTTTGGGATTTGTTCTCTTCTTGATTCAGTTTGCTGTCTCAGCACCACTTTTGTCATTTACATTAAAAAATGAATCCAAAGTGTCAGTTGCTCAATAAATGAGATTAAGTAGGTACGAGTCAATGGTGAATTATCATATTTTATTAAATCTTAATACTAAAAATATATTTAAATTATCTTCTTCAAATATTGACATTGCTTCTCTAATGGTTCTCTTCTATTCTGTATATTTTTTCAGAGTTTCTCAAAATCATATAAATTTCAGAAACTCCCACTGAAGTTACATAGACCTAAACATTTGTGTCTGTACTGTACACTGATTACTACTTACATGAATTGAAGTTCCAAGACAGATTGAATCTTACTCTTACTTTCTCACCTATTCCCAATTAATTTCGACCTTAACACCTGTTCATTTTATAAACAGAATGCCTTAACCAAGAGAAACTCCTGTCACTAAAAGTTAATCCTCAGTATTTTCCAATTCTCTTACAACAGTTGCTCTAGTTGCACAGTATACTGCTTGCATGATTATCAGCAAGGGTTATATTTTTGATAGAAAGACACTGAAGGACACAGGGAATAGAACTTTTCCTTTGTGACAAACGTTTTGGAAACTTATGGAGATGGTACACAAAACAGGAATTTTTTCAGAGGTCAACTTCTAGGTCCTCAAAATATCTTACCTAAGGTATGTGAGCTGTAACTGGTATGTGAAATCTAAGTGATTCCACTTATGCATGGTGAGGATTTGGCAAGATTTTAAAAGTCTGCCTTTACTATTTTCTACTCCAGTGTTCTGCCACCCATCCCCAATAACTCCTACCTGACTCTCTGTCCTAACTACTCTGGTGACTTGAATATGTGTCTATTTCACCAGATGCTGGGCATAAGACAATCCAAGCCAATTATTGAATATTCTTTTTAAGACTGAATGAAGTCAATCAACCAAAAGCACTGCTCAGTGGGTCCTGGCTTTAAAACTTCCTGAGGTCTGTTCCTGTACCATCAAATCATATGTAAAAACTTTAATTAATAATTTCCATTGGCAAGCCTGACCACCGTGCTATTTGCCAACATAATCCTGACTACATTTTTAGATATTAGTCTGAATCTTGATTAGCCTAACCAATCACTGTTAACACCATAATTCTTGCCAGTGCTTATTTGCAGATAAGAGCCATAGGAAATTGAAAATTAAATCTGAATTCGTAATGAAATTATTGAACCATTAAATTAATTGGTGCTAGATCTTCCTATTTTAATGTACTTAATTTGAAATAATGTCATTCTGTTAATTCAGAAACTTTGCATTAAATCATCTGTTATTTGCACCTAACTATATTTAACTGATATATGAGTATTTTCCCAATATTAGCCATTAGTTGTCCTATTCTTGAATATATTTTGGGGAGTATTGTTATAATTTACTAATTGTAACTTTCTAGAGGTATGTTTTATTTGTTTCTGTAGTTAGATGACATTCAAATTGTTAAAGCTCTTGGTATTTTCTAAACAAGTGCCCTCCAAGAAGGTTTATTAATTTATATTCCCAACAGCATTCTATAATCACCAACACTGAAATGTTAATAAATTAAATAAAAAATATTTCAGGAATATACCTTGATTTTTGCAACAATGTACTTGAACAATTTTAGTTTTTACAACCATTTTATCCCAAGTGACATTTATGAGTAAAGTATGTTTATAATGATAAACTGAAGACAAAAGCACAATGTCGGCCATGTCTGTACCCTAAATCATAAACATATGGATGTGTCCAAATACACGACACTCACTGTCTTGTCAATACATATAGTAGGACCTCAAAAGGTTTGTGGAATGAATGAATACATCTTCTCATTTATTGACAACTCTGGATTTTACCCTAATGAATCCCAATATTCCTGAACTTCTTGGTTAGAGAATAACCCGTTTGTCAAAATTTCTCATGATCTGAGGAAAGGCTTTCATGGTGGATCCTTACTATGACCCCAGGAAACTATACTGTTGAGTTTCAGATAAGAATTTAGTTGACTAAGGCTCAGACAACTACTCTCTACTTCCTCCCAAACTCTTCCTCTTTTGTTTGACTTGCTTCTTCATCAGTCTTTGGAATAGCAGATAAAAATCAGAAATTTTCTCATCACAATGAGGCAGAGATGGTGGCTGCACCCATCCTGTGATTTAAATTATGATAGAAAGTTTTGCCTGATTCTAAATGTCTGGCCGCAACTGGTCCTATCCAAGTTTATATTTAGAAAGAACAATGGTATTAAAGTGAACATCTCTTTTAGGAAGGCATAGAGCTATGCTGGTCACTTCTCATTATTCCCAATGCAAACATTGGTTTCTTAGGTTAGGTTAGGCAGAACTCAGTTAGGCAGAGCTAATTTGATCTGGGACATATAAAAGAGGAGTTATCAGTATTCTTTCTGTTGCCAAAAAAGAGGTTAAGAGGGTGTCCAATCAAGGCTTATGGTGGTGAGGCAGAGATGGGGCCAGGGAGTGCAGAAGTTTTCAGATATGTCTACCTTAAAAAAAAAAAAAATCGTTTGACAAGAAAAGAGAAGAAAGAAGCATAAGTACAAGTAATGCTTAACTTTAAATTTCCCCAGGGTCTTAGCATTTGTCCAGGGACCTGAAGTGGAAAATTAAAAAAATACACAAAGGGAAGAGCAATAACTGGAATTCCCTAGAAACATTGGGAGAATAGTACTCCAAGCGTTGATTTTAGAAGGGATGTACTAATTTGAGTTAATAATAATAATAATGATAATAATAATTAAGAATTCTTGGTTTATTGGTGCAGAGTTTCTATAAAAGGGAGGTAAATAAAACATCAAATTACAAGACCTCTCCACATGTGAATAGACAACTTAAAGATTCACCTCGCTTTGATAAAATAAGCTCTGTGGGAAATCAGATTGCAAGGGTATTAGATGCTGCAATGGGGATAGTTAGAGAGCTTCTTATCATTTAACCAGAAAATTATACTAAATGAAATGTTAAAAATAAACCTGCGAGTGGGAGAAAAGCACTCAATGTCATTTTGCTCATTAAAAGAACATACTCCTCCACAAAAATAAACATTTTCTACCAAAAAACTAATATTTAATCAGCAGACTAAGTCATTTTAGCATTTTGCCAAAGTTAACTGTGGTGTCTTTTCTTTTATTTACGTGCTTCTGTACTTAGTATTAAACAATCTTCCATTTTTTTGCTAAAGGTATTATTTTTGCCTTTTTATTAATCATAGTGGAATATGATTTCAGAGTAAAAAAAAATTATTTTGTTCTCCATGTAATCATTCTCTTGTTCTGTTTAATGACACTGCATTGTGTATTTTTACAAAGTAAACCTCAATGATGCAGTTTGTTTTCTAAGGGATCTGATAAGTAACTTAGAATTTTTTTTTTATAGACAAATTTAGCAACGTTTCACCAGATGTGTACATAATATCAATAAAAATGTTCTTTTTACCTCCCTGAGTTTGGCAGTACTGCACACTCATATATCCAATGGCATATTTTATCATTTGTAGTGAATTAATGTTACACAATGTGATGGGTGATAGAGAAAATTGGCTGGGGTAAAACAAGTCAATTAACACTGACTATTAGAACCATGTTAAAAATATAAGTCATTCTATCCCATAAAAGCCATAAAGATCTTTGCAGTCCAGAAAAATCTTTGAAAAGTTGCTGTTATTTCTTTTTATTCTTTACTATATACCAAGGGACAATGGGAGTCATATGAAATTATTTGGAATGATTGGCAAACATATTCAGAGAAGGAGAATGTAGTTCTTTATACAGTTTTTTGACCAATCTAATCATTATTAAAATCTCAAACAATGAAATGAGTAGCTTCAGGGATTAACTGCACTATATAATTTTCCAAGAACTTAAGGAACAAAAAAAATCATCCTTACATAGCAGTCACCAATAGAAAAATCATAAAAAATTGGAGAAAGTAACCCAGAGATCATTAAATTCAATTTTATATCCTGACACCATGCTGCCTTACTCACTCAGCAGGGGACATGTGATACTCCACTAAGTGCAAAACCACCCTGATACATCTTTCCTCTGTGGTCACCTCTCCATTCTCATAGCATCCAATGGCTATATGCCATTGTAAAGCCCCTGGCTTATAATTTAACAAGTATTTGGGTGTTACAAAAATAAATGAAGAAGTTACTATATTAAATATTGACTTTCTTTGCTAAAAATAGCAGACTTTGATTCATACAATTATATGCCATGTATTTCAGAGTTACAAAGTTTGTAAGCTTTTTTTCATATTTAGCCTCAATATACTTTTAAATCACTTTTGGCCATTGGTTGTTTCTTGTGGCATCACCAAGACGGACTGATATTTATGGCCCAGGTGAGTGATCAGTAATATATTAGTATTTTTAATTTTAAGATTTAAAATGAGGCATACTGACAAAAATCCCAATGTTTTATCTTCATTTCCTATTTGATTGCAACTGCAATGTTTTCACCATCTTGATCCCCTTGTCCTTAAATATGTTATATATCATTTTATCACTATACCTTAAAAGTATTTTGTAATTTAGCCAGAAGCAAATTTGGAGTTTATTAAATCACATAAAAATTTATTTAGTACCTACGATGTGCCAGGCACTTTTCCCACTCTGGGATTCGTGGGAAGACAGGCAGAACTTTCAGGCAGACCTTTCCTATATTTTTGCCTTTTCAGTCTATATATTCAGTTTTCTATGTAGCTCACCGGCATTTCCTTCCCTATTTGTCTAGTGTTAGCCTGTTCTTTATCCAGTTTCCTTTTCCTCTTTATAAAAATCCTAATATTATCATATTAGGTATTTGGAATCTTTTTTCCAAGTTTCACATTTTCCTTTATGTTTTTTTATCACCTTATTTTTGATTGATACTTTGAAATATTATTTCTACTTGATTTTCTGGGATGTTTTATCTTATAATTTATGGACTTGTATTAGTTTTTCTGGAAAAAACATTTTCCTCTCCCGTAATGTGTGTTGGTGTGATATGATATGCCTCCTTTTCCACAAGGAAGACAAAGACTTTTTCCTTGAGTGCTGGCCGGGTAGTGGAGACATGTGGAGGGAGCTCTCTGCTCAACCAGTTCCCAGAGCTCCTCCAGACAAGCCACAGAAGTAGGAACCGCCCAGGCAATTGATTCTTCTTCAGCATCCAGTGGGCCAGGAATAACAGACATGCTTACACTTGGCCCACTCAACCTCCCTTGAATAACACTCTTCGCGCTCTCAAAGGGCCTCTGGAAGAAAGCCCAGCACGAGCTCTCTACTGAGATGTGCATAGAGCTCCAGGCCTGCCCAGTTCCCTGAGACACTCGGCTAAGAAGAGGTGACAGGAATATATGTGCAACTGGATGAATATATGTTCAACAGCACACCTTCCTACAACCTCTCTGGTAGAAACCAGAGAAGCGTTGTTTAAAAAGTCGATCTGATTAGAGATCTTCCCTGTTTAAAACATGTCAATAAAATCACATTACTCTTAAAATTATTAAAATCGACTTGATTACTATCAAAGTACTAATTATTTCTAAGCCATCCCTGCGGCCATTTCCCTCTCAGACAATGACACTGGATAGACCACTTTTAGGTCTCCATACCACATTCCTTGTCACCTCAGAGACTACTTTTCTGGTTTCTCCTCTGTCTAGAATTATTTTTCTCCTCCTTTTCCTTTCACCTAGCTATTCATTACTCACTATTTCCTTTCTTCCTTCTTTCCTTCAACTTGGACTTATTGAGTCCCTGTCATGTGCTAAGTGCTAGTTAGTTATACTCTGATGACGAAAAATGATACAGTCTTTGTCTTTGTGGAGCTTTCGTTTTGCCAGGAGTGGCAGGCCAAAAACCAAAATGATATACATATGTAAAATCCAGACTACCATAAATTCCATGAAAAGAGAGAGAAGATACATTTGTCCAAGAATACATGGTTAATTGAGTGAAGGCCATCAGATATGAATTTATGTCAGTCTTTTTCCAAAAACTCTGGTCCCAACCACAGTATTACTTTCTATATCATAATTAAAACTACATTAGTTTTGTTACTTCCCATATCATCCTTTTATTTTTAATGTCCACTACTTAGGATATGTCTTGAACTGCGCATCGTTATCAGTCAGAAAAATATAGCAAATCGCAATATCAGGGTAGACAGAAAGTCAATTGCACTATTCACAATTTTTCACACCTCTTTCTATTTACTCTGCCTGCCAAGTGACTTGGTAGTACAGCCTACTAACAGTGTACTGTGTTTCTCCACTTCATCGATACTGGGTACATACATCAGTAAGTGGTTTGTTATGTAGCATTGCTTGTGATGATAGTTGACAAATACAATAGATATTGCAAAGTACTTCCCAGATTTCTAGAAAACCTATTGGTGCATTTTAATCTTCAGTTTTCAGTCTCCAATTTACACCTGAAGTTTATTTAAATATATTTATTGAGGAGCCATTACTTCAGAAACACTTATTTTGTGATGTATTAAAAAAGAAATATAAATTACTTGTTAAAAATAATTATGGATCCATATTTTTATACATCAGCAATCTAATTTGAAACACTTCCTCCATATCCTTACTGATAACCATAGAAGCAAATATATTGATTAAAAGAGATGCATATATTTCTACTTGTGCTAATATTAGTGTTTATTTTTTGAGACGTAGAAAAATGGAGTTTATATCTATGCATTTTGGAAAAAGTATCTGCTTTTTTGCCCTATTTGAAATATACTGTTATTCATATTAAGACTCTACCATACTCTAACTCTAATGGATATGGGATTTGGGACTCAGAGTTTTATTGATGGTTTGTCAGTCAGGGTCGAAAGATTAAAAAAAAAAAAATAAGTCCCCAGTTCAAGAAAATTGTCATCGAGTTTGTAGAAAGAAACCTTAGTGGATGGATGGTTAACATCAAATGTAAAAGTCAAAACAGGTCAAAGATGGTTTGAGCTGATTTTGATATATCACTCCCATGGAATACAACCCATTTATGATTTCTTTTTTTTAATCTTGAAAAACACATAGGAGCACACTGGCCCCATTTCTCATTAGGTGTCACCCTTTCTTTATTTAACAGAAAATATCGTCATAGTAATTGTCTACACTTTTTATCTTCAGTTCTCCTCCTAATCACTTGAAGATATTCCAATAAGACTTTACACCATATCTACTTCTATCGAAATCACTTACAATTTCTACATTGCTAAATTCAATTAGCAGTCCTCATTTTTCATCATCCTTTACTTATCAGCATTATTTTAACCATTAATCACTCACATTTTTTTAACATTAAGATAAAATTGATATATAACATTATTTCATTTTTAGATGTAACCACTTTCTAAAAATAGTTCTTAAATTGTATTCCAGAGCACTTCACCTACTGATAGTTTCCTTCTGTATCAATGGTTACTCCTTTAGCTTCCCAATATTTCAACATTGTCGATCCTCTGGACACACCTTTGGATTTTTTCCTTATTTAAATCCACCCCAAGATAATCATGGCTTTAAGTATTATCTAAATATCAATGAACTATAAAACTATTGCACAGCCTGGACTTCTCCCCTAAATCCTTGAATTCCAGATCTGTATAATACCACCTACTCTTATCTCTACCTAAGTATTCAAAAGGTATCGCAAAGTTAAAATTTTCAAAACAGACTTGTTTGATCACCCAAAGCCTAATTCTCTTGAAATCTTCATCTTGATTACAGCCACACCATTCTTTAGCTGATAAGGCTAAAAACCTTGTTGTCATCCTTGATTCTTCTTTTATAACCGATGTTCAATTTGGCAGCAAATCCTGTCAGCTCTACTTTCAAAATATATATAAAATTCAACTAACAGGCGATGACTTCCTCCACAGTGACATGATTCAAGCCAACATTACTTTTAGTGTGAATAAGTGTGATGACCTCCTAATTTGTTCCCTGCTTCTGATCCTGACCAATTATCTAATCTCCACATAGCACCAGGGGGAACAATTACATCTATATACACATCTATACTGACATCAATATATAGGTATATATATAGACATATCTTTTAAGATGACAATCATATAATGCTGCTCCTGTGCTTCAGAACTCACTAATGGCTTCCCATACCCCTCAGAGAGAAAGCGAAAAACATCACAGTGGCCTACAATGTCTTCTTACAAGATCTATCTTTCTCCCCCAACCACATAACTCTCTGACCACATGTCCTGTTATTATCCCACTTATTCATTCTGTTTTAGCCCCACTGGATATTTGTTTTTCAAACACACTGCACAATGTACACTTAAGGGCTTTTATATCCACAGGTCTGTGGGTTTTGTTTATTTTGCTTATTATTAACCTCTTCTACAAATAACACCTGCATTAAGGAGTTAATCTTTGTTCTCCAGAAACTTCCTTAGTGAGACCTTTCCTACTGATCTTATTTAAAATTGAGCTCCATTATTCTCTTCAGCAATTCCTTTCCCTATTCCTGCTTTGTTTTCATATAAAATACTGATATCTAACATTCTGTCTTTTCCATCATTTATGTTTTTGGCTCTTCTCCTCACATTAAAATGTAAAATTCATGAGAGTTGTGTATTTGGCTTTTAATTTCTCTGTTATATCTCAGAGCATTTAATGAATGAATAAATGAGTGAATTTCATGAGCCCTGTCTTGCTAAAAATCATTGCTGAATAAAGTAGCCATTTAGTTAAAACTGTCAGAGCAGATTCCAGCATGAAACAGGAGTAAGGATGTAGGTTTCCCAATCTTTAGACATCCGTACACCTTAATGTTTTATGACTTTGTAGAAATAGTGCACTTATTAGGTAAGAGAAATAAATTATAGAAGTGCTTACTTTCTCCCTCCTCTCCTCTATGTGGTGATAACGTAAGAGAGTCAGTTGATATTACAGAAAAACAGCTCTGCCTCATCAGAGCAGAGCTCAACGGACCACAGGAAACCTGGCACAATAAAGCATTGTTTGTTTTCCTAAAGTTTGAGTGATAACTATCTAATAGGATGCATACTGCAGAGGCCTATGACAGCCTTTTAAAAACATGATAGCTGGTAACCACACTGATTAATTTCATATATTAAATGTAAAGTATGATGACAGGATGGTTTGGTCTCTCAGGTGGTATTTGTGGAGAAAATACCTCTTATTACTGAGTGGCACTGTTGAAATTCTATTCTTGTCAAAACTCTACCCCCAGACATTTCACTAAACACTGTTAGCAGTTTCAATGCAGTTTTCATCTGCTGTGCATAGAGAAAGATTTGAAACAGAAGTATGCAGTCTATGGGCTCTGATGAGTAAAAGCAGCGAAGAGAGCTTGTGTGTGTGTGTGTGTGTGTGTGTGTGTGTGTGTGAGAGAGAGAGAGAGAGAGAGAGAGAAAGGGAAGGGAACTAGAAAGGAGTGGTAGAGAAGTATACTTCTCAATCATTTTCAGTCAAAAATGTATTAGGAACTAGAAAGGAGTGGTAGAGAAGTATACTTCTCAATCATTTTCAGTCAAAAATGTATGGTATATGAAATTGACTTGATTATCTGTGGAGAGATTTTACATTTCCAGATTCTCAAATTATTTTAATTTTTAAAATAGCATTACTATAATATGGCTTTATGAAAAGATTAGAAAACACACACACACACACACACACACACCTGATTTCTTGTTACATTATGAAGGCTAAGGAAGCAGATAAAAACTGTAACTGAATAGATGAATTTGACAAAAATGGGAATTCACAAATGTGAACAATAAAGCAGTTCACTTCCATGTACTGCTAAATCACTCATATAACCATTATAAAGGGAAGTTGGCTGGTGCACAGATAGCCAGATCTGTATTATGTGATAAATCTTATTCCTGCCTTGATACCATAAAATATTTAACTCTATAACATTAGTAAACAGAGAGTTATTAAATATCAATGGAAAGAAGCTGATCTGGAATTCAAATGGTCATGAACAAGGAAAATGTATAATCATTGCTGTGCCTTGCCTCTTGCTTTTTCATAGAAAACACTACATATCTAGCAACAGAAATGTTGAATTAGGGACTGCAGTGTAATTTGTAGATAATAGAGTAGGATGTCCAGATGGTGAAGTACTTGGCACAAGGTAAACAAAAACCGAGGCCAAGAGACTTTGTACTCCCAGACAGACTTGAGGGAATAAAGCAGTGAGGGGTCATCCACATACGATAATTTACAGCACAGCAGAAAACAACACAACCAAAATATGATTAAAAATGAATATGTCCAGCAGAAAAAAATACCACTGTGGCTCAGAAAAGTGATAAGTTGACAGAGTGGTTATAAAGATCAGTATGTTCCATACATGGCACTAACACAACTTTCAATTGAACTTAGGCTACAGGGATGCTGGTATTATTGAGAAAAATAAATTTTTGGTCTTTTTCTTCCTTCCTTCCTTCCTTCCTTCCTTCCTTCCTTCCTTCCTTCCTTCCTTCCTCCCTCCCTCCCTCCCTCCCTCCCTCCCTTCCTGTCTTATTCTTGAATGCTGTCATCCTTGACAATATCTGAACCTAGAAAAATAGTTCTTTTGGTGAAACTTTAATCACTTATGTGATAACTACTTTCCACTTAAAACAATTTCATAAAAAATATTGAACCTCATGAAATGCATTTTAAAAGTGCTCTAAGAATATGTGGACTTACCCACAGGGTGTGTATTGAGCTTTTCATGTATAGATTATAAAGTGGAGTCCTGAATCTTGTTCATTAGTCCAAAAAGAGTTTCGACAACTATTTAATCATGATATGTGGATTATTATATTTGTGATAGACTCAAAGCCCTTTCTTCGGCAGTCTTTTTCTTCTGTTTTGCATTTAAGAGTGAATCTCTAAATATGTGCACTTCTTTGTATTTCAATTATACTTCAATAAGCTGTTAAGTAAATAAATAAATGAAAGGAAAGAGAAAGAAATCACAACCCTCTCCCAATACAAAACACAAATACCAAAAAAGTGAATGTCTAGTTTTCAGAGTGCATGGTGTGGCAAACTTAGAAAAACCTCATCCTATAAGCTTCACCTAAATTTCTTTGGCTACCACTTTAAAGTCATAAAAAAAGTCTACAGACTCATATTCTGGTTGTAATTACAGATTTAATTTGTGCATTTTTAACATGCTTTACTATGCGATGGGTGCTGTACTAAGAATGATGAATAAGAGTTAACTTTCCAGCTTTCAGAGCTTTCAATCTATTAAGGAATAAAGGAAAATGAATTTATAACACTTAAGTGTTCTGGATGGAGAAGTAAAGAGGAGACAGCAGATCAAAAAGGAATGAGAAACAAGCTAAGCTGGCATAGGGACAGACAGATAGGGAGGGAGGCTTCCAGAAAGTACTGTTTTATTGATAGTGGCATAAAGCATAACATTGAATGGGAAAGTCTCTTGGATAAAGGTCACGGCATGTAAAATACCCCAGAGGCTGATTGAGAATGTAAAGATTTCAAATAAGTCGAGTTTCAGATTTTGGGGGTTTGTTTGTTTTTTCCATAGAATAGTGAGAGCTGAAACACAGAAAGAGAGCAGACAGGTAGCCATTTTATCAATACATTGCATCTCCCAAGTGCTCTATATTTTCAAAGATCCATTGAATAGGCCATCTCTTTTGATCCTCTTTAACACTGCTCAGAGAGGTGGTGAAGTTAAAATTGCACTCTTTCACTGTCTGGGAACTGAAGCTGATATGATCTCTCAAGATCATAAGGATGCTAGCGTCAGAATGGGAATTAAAAATCTATTGATTCTGAGTCAAGTTACTGTGCCATGTTGCCTTCTCTCTACTTGACTTATAGAGAAAGATAAACAACTGATCCTGATGAATTTAAAACTCTCTTTGCCAATGAAATACAGTGGTACCCCTTTACCTACAGAGTTATGTTCCAAGACCCCCAATGGATCCCTAAAACCAGAAATTGTACCACACACACACACACACACAATGTGTTTTCCTACGCATACATACCTATGATAAAGTTTAATTTATAAATTAGGCACAGTAAGAGATTAACAATAACTACTAATAAAAATAGAACAAGTACTAAAAATACTGTAATAAAAGTTACATGAATGTGGTCTCTCTCTCAAAATATCTTTTTGTAATATTCCCACTCATCTTCTTGTGATGAGGTGAGATGATACAATGCCTACATGATGAGATGAAGTGATATAGGTATTGTGATGTAGGGTTAAGCTACTGTAAGGGTTACTTAAACCCAAGCATGGCGATACCCTAACAGTCAATCTAATAACTCAGATGGCTACTAAGTGACTAATGGGTTGGTAGCATACACTATGGATAACAGGGAAAAAGAGATGATTCGTGTCCTGGGACAAATGGAGAGAAAAGGCAGAGACTGCACCACACTACTCAGAAAGGTACACAATTGAAAACTTTTGAGTTGTTTCTGGAATTTTCCATTTAATATTTCTAAATTTCAGTTGATTGTGTGTTAACGGAAACCATGGAAAATGAAACTGGATAAGGTGGAACTACTATACTAACCAAATCAATTGTAATTTAGTGAAATTTTGAAAAATGAAGCAAATATAGTAAAGTCTCTCTTGAGGAGCTGTTATATTCTGCGCTATTGGAAGTTAAGTGTGTTAAATGACATTTTTTAATTGTATTGTAAGATAGTAGGCAAGGCAAACTCATGGTCAGTCCTCGAATTGGGAACAATCAATCCTGAGCATAACCTATAATTTGCATTTCACCTTGTAATTATAGGAAATAAATGTTGTATACAATTAAGGCTGGAGAATAATTTCATTTTACATGCTAACATTGGGCAGATGAAAAAAAAAGATGTCAATTAAAGCCACACTGAGAAAATTGATGACAAATTGTAAAAAAAAAAAAGGGTATTTTACATGTGAGGTAGAGAGTAATTTCAATTTGAAGATGCTGCCAGATTTTGGAGATGGGATAAAAAGTTGGAGTTCCAGTAAGATGCTGGTAGTTTTTCTCCCATTATAATCATGATATCACATTGTAATTGTAGCATAAGATATCTCTTCATTATCAACAGATAGTTTAAGTAAAAAAAAATCTACAATTTAGATTAAACATGCACACCAATATTCAAAAAATAACACTTGAATATTTTTTAAGATACTAGTTGTATCTCAAATAAAAAAGAAAGCCTCAATAACAACATTAAAAAAATCAATGAAACAAAATAGGCAACAAATTTAAATAGAACCACCAAAGATATATCAATGTCTAATAAGCATACAAAAATATACTCAACATCATTAATCATTAGAGAAGTTAAAATGACAAAGAAATGCCATTTCATACCCACTGTTCTGGCAAAAAACAAAACCAAACAAAAAACAAAACAAAACAGATAATAACACATGTTGAGTATTGGATAAATAGAAACTCTCATACTAGACTGATAGGAAGTTAAAATTGCAAGTCAACTTGGAAAGCAGTTTGGTAGTATCTTAAAAGTTAAACATAAATTTACCATACAACCCAGTATCTAGACACCTACCCAAGAGAAATAAAAACATATGTCAACACAAAAGACTTGGACACAGAAGAATTTTTAGAAACATTATTCATAATAGCCAATATTGGAAAAAACCTGAAGGTCAATCACTAATGAAGAAATAGACAAAATGTTTTACATCTATACAATGGAATACTAGTCAACAGTAAAAAGGAACAAACTGTTTATAAATACTACAACATAGACAAAACTCAAAAACACACTCAAAGTACCCGTCAAAATGGTGGAGTAGGTAAATGCCTTGCTTACCTCCTTTCATGACCACTTCAAAATTACAACTACAGAACAACCATCATTGAGAATTGTCTGCAGTCTAGCTGAACAGAAACCTCACAACTAAGGACATCGAGAAGAAGCTATGTTGAGACTGTAGGGAGTAGCAGATACTCAGAATGGGCTGGTCCCACACCCATGTGTTGAGGTTAAAAATTGGGAGGGATATCTCCACAGCAAAGGTCCTCCTGAGGAAAGAGGGGTCCTAGCCCTACACACCAATCTCCCCAGCCTAGGGCCCTAGTGTCAGGAAGAGAAGTCCTCATATCTCCTGACTGTGAAAAACAGTGGACACTGTAGCTGAGTGAGACAGAGGGCTGCTGGAGTGCCAAGTGTTCCTCTTAAAGGGCCTACACACAGACTTAGTTACTGATGAACCCACTTGATTGAGCTCCAGCATTGGCAGCAACTCGAAAGGCATCAGGTACATATGGGGAGTAGCTGAGTTGTCTGGCTCCAGGGTAAGGGCTGGAGGGGCAGCTTTCTATGAGACAGCAGTACTAACAGAGGCCCTTGTTTAGCCCTCTCCTCACCCAGTGCACAGACACAGGTGGGCACCCTGAGTCTCCATCAACCTGGCTAACACTGTTTGCTCTACCCTGGTGAATTCCTGAGACACCAACCTACCCAACTTGTGTAGCACCCAAGCTGCTTCCAACATCTTTTCCATACAAATAGCCTGTCTTGGTTCATGTTGCAGACTTTCCTAAAATCTCTCAAAGCTTCACAAACCTCAAACAAGCAGCATCAATATTTGGCATGCCCCATACCTCTTGCTAAGCAGCACCAAGCCCAGAGCTACCAATAGCTAGACTTGGTTCACAGCTTAGCTTCTTCCAGGCACCTCCAGGCCCTGCACAAATGACAGCCATTAGCAAATCATTTTGTAGCTCATATCAAGTGGCCCCAGGCAGGGCACATGCAGTGGCTGACCTTGACCTGCAACAGAGCCCCTTCCAAGAAACAATACACCTTGTGGCCAGCTTCAGACCACACCAAAATACCAACTAATAGCCTCCATAAAAAGACACACACAAAGGGCAAACAGGCAGGCATCAGAGCCTTACTAAATGCAAATCCTGCTCTGCAGAGTCAGCCGCTGCACAACAGCTGGTGAGTCCTCACAACCAATCAGCCCAAGGGTCAACCTTTCCCAATTATGTGCAAATAGCAATCAAGGATCGTACAAACAGAAGAGCACATGCAACCCACACAGGAGACACAGCTGGAGCATCTGTCCCAGGTGACAGTGGAGACTGCACCACTGGGCCCGAAAGGACACCAACTACATAAAATCACTCTACCAAGAACGGGAGATATAGCAGCTCTACCTGATAAATAGAAACAAACACAGAGAGGCAGCCAAAATGGGGAGACAAAGAAATAGGTCACAAATGAAAGAACAGAATTCCAGAAAAAAAAACAACAGAATGGAGGCAAGTTCTCTACCAGATGCAGAGTTCAAAACACTGGTTATAAAAATGCTCAGTGATTTCAGTGAGAACTTCAAAAAGAGATAGGAAACATAAAAATGAAGCTAGAATACACAAAAAAAGAACCAGTCAGAAATGAAGACTATAATAACTGAAATGAGGAATACATTAGAGAGAATCAACAGTAGATTAGATGAAGCAGAGGATTGAATCTGTGATTTGGAAGATGAGGTAGCAGAAAACACCCAATCAGAACAGGGGAAAAAATCCAAAAAAAAAAAAAAAAAAAGGATTGTTTAAGGTGCCTCTGGGACAAGATCAAGTGTACCAACATTTACATCATAGTGATGCCAGAAGGAGAAGAAGAGACAGGAAAAAAATTGGAAACCTATTTGAAGAAAGTTAGAAAACTTTCCTAACCTGATGAAGAAATTAGATATACAAGCTCAGGAAGTACAGAGAGTCCCAAGCAAGATTAACCCAAACATGCCCATATTAAGACACATCATAATTAAAATTCCAGTGTTTAAAGACAAAGAGATAATCTGAAAAAAGCAGCAAGAGAAAAGCAGTTAGTTACATGAGGGAGCTCTCAGAAGACAGTGTCAGCTGATTTCTCAACATAAACTTTTCAAGCCAGAAGGGATTGGCACAAAATATTCAAAGTGATGAAGAACAAGTAACTACCACCAAGATTATTCTACCCAGTGAGGCTATCATTTAAAATTGAAGGAGAGATAAAGAGCTTCCCAGACAAGAAAAAGCTAAAGGAATTCATTGCCACCAAACCAGTATTATAAGAAATGTTACAGGGGCTTCTTAAAGAGAATAAGAAAAAAAAGATAAAACATATGAACAAAAAAATGGTAACAACTGCATATCTGCCAACCATTACTTTCAATGTAAATGGATTAAATGATCCAATAAAAAGACATAGTGTGGCTGAATGGGTAAGAAAATAAAAGACCCTTACATGTTCTGCCTATAAGATACTCACTTCAGATCAAGACACACACCAACTGAAAGTAAAAGGATGGAAAAAAAAAATATTTCTTGATAATGGAAACAAGCAAAAAAGCTGGGGTAGTGATACCTATATCAGACAAAATACACTTTAAAACAAAGGTTATGACTCGAATCAAAGAAAGACCCAGTAATCCCACTTCTGAGTATTTATCTGAAGAAACCCAAAACACTACTTTGGAGGGACATGTGCAGCCATGTGTTCATTGCAGCATTATTCGCAATAGCCAAAATATGGAGGCAACCTGGGTGTCCATCACTGGATGAATGTATAAAGAAGTACATATATGCAATGGAATATTACTCAGCCATAAAAAAGAATAAAATCTTGCCACCTGCAACAACATGGATGGACCCAGCGAGTATTGTACTGAGTGGAGTGAATTAGAGAAAAACAAATGCTATATGATTTCACTCACACATGGAATCTACAGAACAAAATAAATGAACAATCAAAACAGAAGTAAGCTCACAGATACAGAGAGCATTTTGATGGTTGTTTGATGCGGGGTTGGGTGGATACTTGAAGGTGGAGAGGGGATTAAGAAATATTAGGTTGGTGCAAAAGTCATGTGGTTTAAAAGGTTAAAAATAATTGCAAAAACCACAATTAGTTTTGCACCAACCTAATACAAATTGATAGTTACAAAATAGTCATGGGGATGTAGAGTGTAGCATGGAGAATATAGTCAGTATTATTGTAATAACTATCTATGATGTAGATGGGTACTGGATTTATCAGGGTGATCACTTCATAAATTACATAAATATTAATCACTGTGTTGTACACCTGAAACTAACATAATATTTACATCAACTGTAATGAAAATATATATACATATATATATATTTTAAGAGTAGTTATAATTTTATATATTAGGTTGATGCAAAATTAATTGTGGTTTAAAATTGGAAAAACTGAAATTACTTTTGCACCAACTTAATGTAATATCATAACTTGGAATACAAAGCTTAGGATTTTATTTTGACTCCATTAATGTACATGAACAAACCATGCAAACTTATTGTGCAATACTTCGTTTTTGTCTACAAAATGGGGGGGAATACATTCTTACTTAACTTACAGGGACATTGTGGGAATCAAAAAGGAGTCTCTAGGGAGCATTTCTAAATAGAAAATATTTTACAAATAATAAATTTGAAAGGGATTCGTAGATCTTGAATGAAGGACATGGCAGAGAAGAATCACCCCATCTGGATTAAAAGGACAGAGATGGAAAATATGATTTTTCTATAAAATCTTAGGAATTAGCTTCTGGGCTACATGAGGTTTCTGTTTAGAACTTTTGGAAACTAAAATTTCATCTTAATGCCTCAGAATCTAGAGAATTATGAGAATAACAGAACTTGTCCAATTATCTTTTGCATATATTTTGCATTTCATGACTTTGATGGTATTGTATATCACCATTTTACCAGGGTTTAAGTGGTTACAGATTAAGGCTAACCTGACTCCATTTACATATAAATTTTGAATTGATTTGTGTTTGTTAAAGACATGTTCATGATTTAGTCAATGAACAAAAATTGAAAGTATTTATTAAAATGGCATATATTTTAGGTCTGAAAAAATAAAATTCATGAATTCATTAGTCCTTCATTTACAAAGGCAACTTAATGAATGTAGCAGCCCTAATCACCATAAAAGTGTTTGTGATTATTCCTAAAACAAGGCTTTACTATGTGACAATATTCTGGATGTAACTGAAATAGCTTATAACAAGAGTTATGAGCACTTCTGCCAACATAACAGAGACCTTTACTGTCGGAGAGCTGACACCACTCTAATATTCTCACTAACACAATTTCTGTTTATCATTTGTTTTCCTTCCCGCACCACTATAAATTTAATTTCACTATTAATTCTTCGTGTATTTTGCTTCCTTCCTCTTATTTACCATAGGAAAACTACCTCTCTAATACTTTATTATTAATATTTACTAATTATTATTAATTAATAATTATTAATTATTAATATTTGCACCGCTATTCCATTAGGCTGCTCACCTTACTATTATCTTCATCATCATTACTGGGCTTTTCCAATGAGCCTCAAAGGTAACAGTACACTTTAAAGATATATTTTCTTGTATTGTTAAATATTTCTGTAAATAATAATTCAACTTCTTTGTTTTAACTGAAATTTTACTTTTTCTTTAAGCTCTCTTCTCCAGAGAGTTCTGTATTCTGAAGTTACCAATTCATTAGAACTCAATAGACTTCCACGCTAATTGAGAGCCAGGCTTATGTCAACACCAACCAGCTATAACCTTTGGAAAATCCTCATCATACCTAACACCAGCCCCTTTACAGCCACAGACATTCAAAATTCAATCCATTTCCTTGATCAGCAAGCTCGTAACTTCTATGGTCATCTCCTACGTTGCCAAAATTCTTTACAGCTTCAATGATAGCAGCATGGCCCTTCTGCTACCTAAGATCAGACTTTTTCAAGCACTTTTACATATTTCAAGACCATTTTTATAGTCCTTAATTCATCTTCCACTAGAGATGAACTATGCTTTTCATCATGTTTGTACATGATCCTTCTTGATGAACTCACACTTGGCATGCAACAAAATTACATATTTATTGAATCTGTCCTTTAATTTAGTGTGATTTCCAATTGTGATGTTGTGATTTTTAAGAAGAAATATATATATTTGGTCTTGGACCTGGTCCAGATACAGAGCTCCTAAAACCCTTGGAATTTTTCTGTGATAAGAACAACAAAGGTTCCTTTTGTTGTGTTAGTGAGGTGACTTTTGTAAGTCCTTAGGTAATCTAAGGATGTGGGAGTGGTTGCCAGAGGAACCAACCTACCATGCTTCCCCCAAAATAACCCATTAGAGTGGATGGTCGGGATAGGTCTTATTTTGCGGAAACAGGGTAGTGATTAGAGGGTAGAACCTCCAGTTTCCCCTCTCCCAACCTCCAGGGAGGGGGAAGGGAACTGGAGGTTAAATTAAACACCAATGGCTAATAATTTAATCAATCATGACTATGTAATGAAACCTCCATAAAAACCCAAAAGGATACTGTTCAAAGCTGCTAGGTTGGTGAACAGGTAGAGATTTGGGGAGAGTGGCACACTAGAAAAGGGTATGGAAGTTCCATGTCCCTTCCCCATATTTTGCCTTGTGTATCTCTTTCATCTGGCTGTTTCTGAGTGATATTTTTAAATAATAAACCAGTAATCTAGTAAGTAAAATGTTTCCTCAGCTTCGGTGAGCCACTCTAGCAAATAAATGAACCCACGGAGGAGGTCGTGGAATGTCTGATTTACAGCCAGTCTGTCAGAAACACAGGAAACCACTTGGGTTTATATAGTGTCTGAAGTTGAGGGATGGAGGTGTGGGTACTCTTGTAAGACTGGACCCTTAACCAATGGGATCTGATGCTATCTCCAGTAGATAGTGTCAGAATTAAGTTGAGTTGTAGGACACCCAGTTAGGGTCCAGAGAATTGCTTGTTGGTTTGGGGACCCACCCTCCCCTACTTTAGAACTAGTACTAGAATTTATTTACTCATCCTATTTACCCTTCCATTTCTCATTTAGTTTGGCCACTACATTAATTGATTGACTACTTGGTTGATTTAGTTAATTACTATTAATTGACTATTGATGAGAGATACTATTCTAGATCATTAGGATTTGAGGAATATAGGACAGAAACAAAGGTTGATAAACATGGCATCATTTAGGGTTTCAATTCAGTAAGTAAGCTTTAGACAATAACAGTTTAATTAGCTGAATATCCAGCATGTTGCAAAACAAACAAACACATATAAAAATACAGCAATGCCAGGAAGTGGCTCAAGATGTGAACATGAGGCTCCTTCCCTTTCCGGAATCCGAGAAAAAAATGTGCGTGGAGGTTAGAATAAAATATCCAGTAGCATCAGTGTGGAAATGGAGATGTTGCATGGTTTACAGACAGGTTGAAACAGATTAAAAGAATTTCATGATTGGAGACAAATAATTAGCACCATGGCATCCAGACACAGATGCCAAAATATAGACACCTGAAGACTGCTAGGAAGTCATATCGCAGTGATCACCAGCATAGCACCTGGTCCATACAGGCCACACCACAGCACAGATGGGAGGGGAGCTAAAAAACATGAAGATTCAATGTCTTATTTCCTGTCACTCTCAGAAGATTGAAGGACTCGTTATACCATAAGGTATAAAATCAGAACAAGATGAGGGCAATTAAAAGACAAAATATTTATCTGAAAGTGAATAAATCATTGAAAATAGATTTTTATATTTGTGGAAACCGACATCATTCATTGGCAAGTTAAACTGTATTTTATTTCTCCCTTTAAAACCTAGCAAGTTGGGAAGTTGTGAGTAAATCTGGATCTTTTGTAGAAAACACAAAAAAGTTAAATTTCCTGTGCATGTACGGTGGTCCCCTCTTATCCACAATTGCACTTCTGCAGTGTCAGTTACCTGCAGTTAATGGCGGTCCAAAAATATATGGAAAATTCCAGAAATAAACAATTCATAAGTTTTAAATTGAATGCAGTTCTGAGTGGTGCAATGAAATCTGGCACCATTGCACTCTGTCCTGTCCAGGACGTGAATCATCCCTTTGTCCAGTATATCCACACTGTTATTCTACCTGCCTACCATCAGTCACTTAGTAGCTGCCTTAGTTACCAGACTGACCATCGTGGTATTAAAGTTTGTGTTCAAGCAATCCTTATTTTACTTAACAATGGCCACAAAGTGCAGTAGTGATGCTGGTGATTCAGATATGCCAAAGAAAAGCTGGTAAGTGCTTTCTTTAAGTGAAAAGGTATGTGTGTATAGGAAAAACAAACAAATGAAACAATACAAAACAAAAAAAAACAGTATATGTAAGATTCAGTACTATCCACAGTTTCAGGCATCCACTGGGGGTCTTGAACATATCACTAATGGATCAGGGGTGATTAGAGTATAACGGTATGATGAGTAAATTTGTGATTATTATATATCTTTTCTTTAATACATAATATCTCTGTACTATGTTGACAGTAGGAAAATATGAGTATGAAATACACATTTTATAATACATACTAGTTAGATAATCAAATGTGCTTTGTCTTTCTAAGTCATCAGCCACCTGACACTATTCTCTCAATGGCTGACATGTTTGTAAGTGTCACAGTTCATTTAGAATTAGTTATAAAGGCATTTCATAATACAAGGATTATAGTTACATTTTTCTGTGGCCATAACTTACATTTTTCATGTCATCTCCTTCAACATATCTATCTACTGATGACATTACTGCTGCCATGCATATTTTTAGCTTGAAGGGAGAATTAATGATATCCCATCTGTCAAATAATACTCAAGAAAAACAAAAAGCTTTGTTGAGAAGATTGGGGTTTGCAATGATGATGATAAAACTTATAACCATCAGCAGCAGCAGCTACAACACTGTCCAGCCATGAATTAATCTTTGCCAGGAACAGTTCAAAACCACTTATGTGTAACTTCACTACATATACCAATGATAGAAATAATTAATACTATGTCCCATATGAAGAAACTACAAATGGACAGAATAATCTGCCGCACGTAACAGATCATAAATGAACTTCAAAGTTAACTCAGGCTGACTTCAGTGTTTGATTTTGAGAATTTAATTTTTAAATTTGCTCTTGGAATATCAGCAGGTGCCTGAGTTTGATTAATGCACTCTAGTAAAATGCTAGAAAGTTTGGGAGGCTGATGAAAATGAAATATCATTGTTTTTGTTGGATAATCTTCTGCAAAAAATTTAAACACACAATTGCCTTCATTTTTCAAAGATATTTTGAATGTTCCAGAAGGAAATGCTATGGCTTTGTACCTTGAGGACTTCTAGCTTGAAGTTGAAATGACATAAAATGTTTTATAATGAGTTTCGTAAAAACCAAATCAAAACATTACAACAGCTGGCATTCATATCCTAAAGAACAGGCAAGAAAACATTTTAAATATAGCAAAACAAAGTCATTTGAGTTTTGTAAAGAATATAGAAAGAAATGATTCAGAGAGCCATTCTGTGTGTTTTATTGATATTACAATTATGTGTGATATTCGCCTCTGTTTTTGACACTGTAAGTAGGAGTGTCAAGAAGCTTATTATAACAAAGAAAATGCAAATTGATTATGTTCACAAGTGCCATATGAAGAAAATTGGTTTGATGAGTTATCAAAATAATCTTATAAATACGTTTTTTAAAAAATAGCAGGACTTTAAATATAAAGCAAAGTTCCCTATCTTGTGTCCATTTTAACCCTGTATTTAAAAACTGAATGCTTATATTACCAATTTTGGTTCATTGATGTTTCTCTAATATGATAAAGGTTCATTTCTTAAATGTCCTCAATACCCTGACCCATCTTCCAAATTTAATTATGTCACTATTTTTGTTAAGTCAGGACACAATGCTTACTTTGATATGACAATGTAAATTTCTTTGTCTGCCAATTCAGAAAGTGTCCTATGACTGTTTATTTCCTGTATAGTCTTTTTTTCCTCGCTCTCTCTCTCTCTCCCTCCCTCCGTTTCTCTCTCTCTCTCTCTCTCCCTCCCCCGTTTCTCTCTCTCTCTCTCTCTCTCTCCCTCCCCCGTTTCTCTCTCTCTCTCTGTCTCTCTCCCTCCCCAGTTTTTCTCTCCCTCTCTCTCTCTCCCTCCCCCCGTTTCTCTCTCTCTCTCTCTCTCCCTTCCCCTGTTTCTCTCTCTCTCTCTCCCTCCCCCCGTTTCTCTCTCTCTCCCTCCCCCCGTTTCTCTGTCTCTCTCCCTCCCCCGTTTCTCTCTCTCTACCCCCCCGTTTCTCTCTCTTTCTCCCTCCCCCCGTTTCTCTCTCTCTCTCTCTCTCTCCCTCCCCCTGTTTCTCTCTCTCTCTCTCTCCCTCCCCCCATTTCTCTCTCCCTCTCCCCCTCCCCCTCCCCTTCCCCCTCCCCCCCTCTCTGTGTCTCCTGCCATTGCCTGAATCAAACTGTCCTAAAAACTCCAAAAAAAAAAAAAAAAAAAAAGAAATCTCTGTGTATCCTTTTTTTTTATTTATCAAACAGCGACCTTGTTTTTGGAAATTGTGGTCCTCTTTTTTCAGTCTGATCTGATGGTCATCTTTAGGTCTGCTATTTAAAGGGACTCGAACTCTGATGTCATTTCCTTTGTGACCTTCTCTTTCATGGTTTATTTCCATATACTACTAAGCATGCAAGTAACCTCCTAAACAAGAAAGTGAGGAAGTAGGTTTTCTGATTCCTTGCAAGTTTGCAAATATTTTTATTCTGGCTCAAACTTAATTGCAAATATTGAGTACTGAATGACTGGTTAAAAATAGTCTGTCAAAATATAACAAATACCTCTTCACTGTCATCTAATATCTAGTGTTGCTGATGAGACTACCAATCCTAATTTAATTCTCATTTCTTTTCAGGTAACTATTTCCTCAGCCTCTTATATCTCTTTATTCCCTTTCCTCTTGACAATAAACAAAGAAACAAAGAAACTTCTAAATTTATCTTTAGCTTTCTGCAATTTCACAATTGTTTAATCACAGTATCTAGATTTATATTTTCATGGGCTTTGGGATGCTTTTTCTATATGAAGACATGTTTCTTCATTTTGTCCTTTCTAGAAACCCTATTACATATATGTCCAACTAACCTTAGACTGATTTCCTATGTCCTTTATCATCTTCTCCCACATATTCTTCTGTCATTCATTTCTCCTTTCTTGGAATATTGTCCATTTGCCCTTTTTACTAATTTATTTTTAACAATCAGACTTTCATTTTTATTCACATTCCAAAACACCTCTGTCTGTCTCTCATTTATTTTGAATCACACTTTAGTTGTGTATAATAAGCCCTTTCAAATTCCTCTGAAGATATTCATTTGAGAAAAAAAGGTATTTGTTTTATATATCTTGTTCTTTCTATGCCATGTTTCAGGCTTTCCTCAAATGTATGGGAATCATGATTTTCTGTTCACTCTCAACAATAAAAGAATGATCCAAGAGCACTGTAGGCTTTGGTGTGGTGTACTGATGGGGATTCAGTGCTTCACTAGTGAGTGGAGGATTGGGCTGGCTATTATATGGCGGATGTCAACATGCCAACCTACACTGACACATCATTACTATCCATAGGCCATGGTTAACATGAGCATTAACTTTACTTCTTATACATTCTATGTGACTTTTATTGTATTTTTACAGAAGTGTTGCATAAGTAATATAAGGAATGTTTATAAACGTACCCGTAGGTTCCTCAACTATTTACATTTCACCCATTATATCTAGCATTCTTTTTCTTAAGCCACTGAAGAGTAAGTTAGAAACATCATGCTAACATCATTAACTCCTAAATTCTAAACATTCTCTTACGTAATTACCTAACCACTGTACAATTATGAAAATTATGAAATTTAACAATGATACACTACTATTATCTAATCCACGGTTTTTGTTCTCTCTCTGTATATGTGCATACACATACACATACATATGTAATATATATGTATATATATACATATATAGTAATAAATAGTGATATTTGTATATATACACATACATATATACGGTTTTCAAATGGAGTTTTGTAGAAATCCAGGTGTCATAAAATGTCGTTAAGTTCTGAGAAAGATAGTGGTAGTGGAAAAATATCTTATGTATCTTTTTTTGACTTGGAGCCCTGTGTGATTTTAAAGTTTGCAGTGATGGACACTGAGCAAACAGTTCATTGGCAAGTTAATTGATGATGTTACAAGTACACATGGGAATTCACAGTAAAACTGTGTTCGTGTAGTTGAGTCCATTCTCAGTGTTTAACATTAATTAAGAATCTCAGGGACAATTGGTAAACTGAATTGCATGAACCTTTCTCTAATTGCCTTTCTCAGTTTCTCCTTAACCTATGCAGATTGGTTTGGGGGTAGGAAGAATCCCTACAAATTAATGAAAAAAAATAGAAAGAAACATAAGGCATTTTTATGTGTCATAACTCACTTGCCCTTCCCTATACCACCATATTTTGCTGGTTTTTGTTTCTTAATCATTGTAAAACATGAATTGTGGAGATCACATATGGATTATAATGATTTTTTTTTGTATTTTTTTCTCATTTGTAATATGTCTTTCTGTTATATATTTTATGAGTGTGTTTACATTGCTTTGAATCCAATAGTGACTTTTTTAAAATATAAGTTTTGATATCGAAGAGAACTCTAGGCTTAGACTTATAGTAAATTCTGACACTGTGAAGGTGAACAATTACAAGCTTCTGATTCATGCACATGTATATTTTAGTGCATATATATTACTGCAACAAAAGACACAAAAAAGTTTGCCCATGTAATGAAAGCTACTCAGACTTTTTTCTCACACGAATAGGTATTCCAATTTGTCTTATTCCTTTTTTTTTTTAATATTTGGTAACATATAATTTAAATACAAAGCAATGGCTTTGTATTTAAAGCCATCCCCTCAAATTGAAAGGAACGTTAACTGAAAATGGCATTTATTTGACAAGAAAAGGTGAAGATTATTTTAAATTTCCATTGGAATCTCAAAACATACAGAATGAAGCTTTTATTAAAAAGTGTCACATTAAAAATTACCAGGAAGCAAGTTATTTAGTAGGAGTAATTAATGCCCAGGAAAGGAAAGTCACGTCATTGAAGGGAATCTAATAATACCAACATGTAAAATTACAGTGAATAGAATTCTAGGACAAGTCTCAGTGTGTGAAATTTAAAATTTTAAATTCTCACATACTAGGAAATGTCAATATACTGAAAAGGTTTTGTATGATAACCGAAAAATTGCAGTTTTTCTATTCAGATGATAAGTAAACAGATTTCAGCAATAAGTGTCATGATCTAGCATTTTCAAGATTTGTAAATGATGGTGAAATTAAACAAAACTTTTCTTTTTCTGTTATAAAATGCTGAGACAAGCAAAGGTAAAGATATACTTAGTACTTTTGCCCTTATACCTGAATCAAAAGGTCTATTTTGGAGGTACTATATTGCTATCTGTATCTATGGTGCCACATAAATAATTTGTTGCAGCAAAGGTTTAGACTGTTTAATAAAAAAGAAAAGAGAGAAATGAAAATCCTGACATTACAATGAAGAACTGCTTTCTATGCTGAGATGCTGTGTGAACAATTCTTAATGATAAAATGGGGGGGAATCTGGATAATCTACAAAAATCCTATCTTTATTACTCAAGGACCAATTTACTTAAGCATATTTCAAGGTTGTGTGAAAATGTAGACCAAATGAACATAAATCCTTTACTAAGTAAAGATTATTATGATGGTTTAGCAGAGGAAGACTTTGCTGTAAGATGCTTTAGCCAAAAGGTAACTTGTAGGAAAACTTTTAAGAAAAGAATAGGCCAGATTTTGCTTCATGTTTTGAAGATGAAGAATGAGTTCAAAAACTAATCTGCTTAAGAGAAGATTTTCAACACATAAACCAGTTGAACCAGTCTCTGCAAGACCTTGGAGAAAAAATGTTTTGACTTTAGGTGACAAGATCCTTGGATTTAAAAGGAAAGCAAAGCTTTGAAAATATATTACAAAAACAAAACAAACAAGCAAACAAAAAACCATGAACATTTCCCCCTGCTGGTTAGGCTTGAGAGGGAAGAAGGAAATCTGTCTCAAGTCTATTGAAAGATTCGAGAAACTGCAGAACAAAACTAACAGCATTTGCCCTCCCTTTCTAGACTGAGTCAGTGGATCCTTTTTCTGAAACTTCTGCTTGGCAGATAACTGGACTTCGAGGGAAGACTAAGAAGTTGGTGAACTATAGTGTAATCACACTCAGGTTGAGATTTACTGCTCTGTCCTAAGCAAGACACAAGTTTCTTTCACAATTTCTCTGGAAGCACAGGCCATTCACAAGAAAGCAGTGAATGTTTTGCTACTGTTTTCAACTTCTTACAATGTGTGAGCAAGCCGCTTGGTTCAACAAGCATCTTGAGCAAGAACAGAATTCATTTAATTTTAATTGAAAATAAATCCCTTTGTATTTATCTCAATTTTGGCTGAGGATTGAGTATTTTGTATAGGTTTCACATTAAAGAAGTTTTATTCTTTATTTGCAGAAGTTTTATTCTTTATTTGCAGTACCCAGAATTATACTTTTTATACATAATAGGCCTATACAAAAACGTTCAAGAACCACCGCCTTTCTATGATAATTCTCTATTACTACGCCTATATATTAGCCCCCATGATACCAGTCAGTAAAATAGTGTTCTTTCAAAGTTTTAACTCAATTTTTGTCTTAGGCAAATTTGTATTCATATTGTTTTGGATTATGGTTGAGTACATTTTCTAAAAAACGCTGTCAATAACATTAATGAAAATCAATTTACAACTTTTATTTAAATATTTTTAGCCTACCTTTAAAAAATTAAATCCCATTTTACCTTAAGCCACAATTTAACAAAAACATGAAGTTTGCATTAAGGTTTTAAAAATATATACAAAGAAGCAAAATTAAATTAAAGAAAAGTAAATTATGTCTAACTGCCTTTTCTTTCTTCTAAGAAACGTTGACTTTAGTTTTGAAAAGGAGGAAGTTTGAAACTGTGCTTAAATAAATCATGTACCATGTACCTACTTCAATAGCAACTTGTATAGCAGAAACTTGTGATAAGAATATCTTGGATATACTTGGATACAAAGAAAAAAAAGCTAAAATTTTCTTTAGCTGCCTTATTGGCTTACACTAAAGTGAATATGATTTATGGGGAAGGGAAACCATACAAAGAAAGTAGGTAAATGAACTGGCCAAAATAAGCGCATGCACAGGAAAATATCATTCTCTATTTAAAATAGCACTGAAAACTATTATTATAATATTATAGCTATAACTTATTGACCTCATTAAGTTACTAACAGCCATGGATATAAATTTTTGTGTATGGGAAACCTAAAAAAAAATATTTCAAGGATTTCCTCGGAGTAAAAAGATGGAGAAGTATTTTTCTCTCATAGATTACGTAGATACATAGATATGTAGACAGGCAGACAGATTAAAAAAAAGAGACATAGAGATAGTATTTTTCTGTTATGATGTCCCATCATCTTTAAAACATTCCAGCATGTACCATCTGAAAACAAGTTCTGTTTCCTGTAGTACCACAATAGGACCCTTCCATTTAGGAAATCAACATTCATATAATGCTATCTACCAATCCACAAACTCTGCTTTAATTTTGCCAACCACCATATCGATGCATCTTTTTCATTTTGGGTCCAGAGAACTGTCCAGAAAATAGTGTTGTTTGTAATTTTTATCTTTCATAATCTTTCATCTGGAACAGTATTTTAACCTGCCCCTGTCTCTTACGTCATTAATAGTCTTGAAAGTTTACAGGCTTTTCTTGCTGTAAGATGATGCCCTACCTGAGTCTGCAGAATGTTTCCTTATAATCAGACTCAGGTTAGCCTACAATAAAGTCAACATCGTGTAGAGAGATATTCTAATATCATATTAGCTTACTGTTCCGTAGCAAAACTCAAGTCACCATTATGATTTTCCAAATTATGATTGCCTCTCATACCCTTACTTTTAGTTATTTTATTAGACTTTTCTTAGGACTCATGGGTTCCTGTTTTACTAAATGGGGTGTAAGCTAATACTGTCATTTATCTTGATGCTCATACTGTCATTTATCTTGATGCTCATACTCTCCTAAGTATGCTCAGTGAGAGAACCTTCAAGTAAGCTCTTATATACTTTTGACATGTGTTTTTTAAACTTTGAGCATGTCATTACTTTCTGATATAAGGTATTCCCGGACAAGAAGTCTGATTATCCTTTAGTGCAGATGCTTTTTAGAAACCAAAAACATTTAAAAACATTGCTGAGTGGATATCAATGAGTTTATGTCCATTTGTGAATATATATATATATATAAAATCCTGCCAACCGTCATTATACATAAACACACACACTCACACACACAGAGTTGTTTCTCATTATTTACAGCAGTTATATTGTATCAAGTCACTGCAATTCCCAAATTAAGGAATACTGAACCATTGTTCCTATGAATATAGGGTTAGGTTTGTATGAGCCTCTGGTCACATTTTTACCAATTGATCAATACATAACCTTGTTTATGTGTGTTTCTCTTTTAAGGCACTTTACATAATATATGTTATTGATTCATTAACATTGAATTCGTGGCTAACAACACTATAACTCATACTTGAATAAAGCTTATCTAACACACAAATTTTCTCCACAAAGCTCATCATAGTTGTCTTGTGTTTAGAAACACTGGACACAATTTTAGCATTATGCTAGGGGAACATTTTAAGTGCCAAAGCACCAACAAAAAGCACAAAAAGTGGGAAGACCATGGCACAAAATAGATTGGGAAAAAGAAAGGCATTTATAGTATGAGAGTTGAAATAGAAGACAGACCCACTGCCAAGTTCAACTTCAGCTGGGAATGTGCAGGTCAAGCAACTCAGAATTTTCACTGTTCTGTGTCCGTGAATGACCATTAAGTGCTGTACTGATTTTGTGCTACAGACAAATTTTAGCAAGTAAGTGAATTCTCAAACATGGAATCCATGGATAATTAGGAATAGATTGTACATTAAAAAAACAAAAAAAGGTTCATACCTATATTTCCCATCCAAAACCTCAAAGTTCTAACTAGCCTTTCCTTTTTTGATGATTGTAAATAATTTCTCAGTTGGTAAGATAACTATACATCCAATTATTCTCAATGTATTGACTTATTTACCTAATCAACAAACTTAACTGCTCCTTTAGCTAAAGTCCAAATCACTGACTATCTCCTCTGACCTTTCACCACCCCACCTTGCCGGCTGCCAGTACCTACTGTGGCTGCCTCCTTTCCACAGGCTCCCTATCATTGCCTTACTATCTCTCTCAGTGGAGATGGAATACTTCCCCTCAATGTTCAGCTTTCATGGGTACCTGATCTTACTGTCTCCATCTAGACTTCTAAGAGGCACTCCCTCCCTCATACCACTTGCTTCCTGTGATACAGATGTTTTAGGTTGAGTCCATAACTAGGAATAAAATTACTGGGTAGTACAGCAGGCATATGGTTAATCTTATTTAAAAAACTGCCAATAACTTTTCAATAACATTTTGCTATATTCTTTTCCATACTGTCATCAACATTCGATGATATTATTCTTTTTCATTCTTGCCATTCTGGTGGGAGGTCATATCTCATTGTGATTTTAATTATTCTTTCCCTGATAACTGAAAATGATGAGTCCTTTTTAATGAAGTTTCTCTTTAAGTCTTTTTTTTTTTAAAAAAAAGAGTATCTTTTTATTTTTATTTTTATTGGGGAATATTGGGGAACAGTCTGTTTTGCCAGGACCTATCAGCAACAAGTCAAGTCGTTGTTTTCAATCTAGTTGTGTAGTGCGCAGTTCACTGGCCCAGGTGGGAATCAAATCCGTGACCTTGGTGTTATGAGCACTGCACTCTAACCACTGAGAAAGCCAGCCACCCTCTGTTTAGGTCTTTTGCACATGGGTTTCTATTTTTTAGTAAAGTATAATTCATCTACAATGTAATATTCAGATCTTAAAATCAGTTGAGTTGGACTGAAAATTCGTATGTACAGATAGCTGTCACCACTATCAAGGGGCGGATCATGTCTACAACTCTAGAATACTTCTTTGTTTAATTTTTCAGTCAACCAGTTCACCATCTCAAACACCCAGAAGGAAACAGTGATGTTATTTCTATCACTAGTTTTACCCATTCTAAAGCATTTCTAATACATTCTATATTTTTTTGTGTGTAAAACTTCTTCAGCTGAATATAATTATTTGGAGATTCATCCATGTTGTCACATGCATCAGTAGCTCATTCTTTCTTAGGACTGAGTGGTACGATTTCATTTTATGATTATACTAAAGTTTGTTTATCCATGTTTTCATTTATGGACATCTGTGTTATTTCCACTTTTGAACTACTAAGCATAAACATGCTATATGCATTCTTGTACAACACTTCTAATAGACTCACTTTTACAGTTTTATGCTATATACAAAGCAATTGGCAAAGAGTTTTCCAAACATGTTCTAACTTTTGTCCACTTTCATTAGATTATCTGCCATTTTATTATAGAGTTGTAAGAGTTCTTTTATTTAAATCAGAACAAGTATTGCCAAAACAAATGCTTCTTGTTGTGCAAAAAAAAAAAAAAAAACATTATCATTCCAGAGCTTTAAATCTAGCAAAAATTGTCTTTCTTCAATGAAGAGAAAAAAGAAAAAACAAAGCAAAAGAAACAACAAAACAACGCCTTTCTAGGAAACAATGATCAAAACTTAAGGTTTTGCTTTGGCAAGATTTACATATTGCCACATACTGATAAAATGCCAAAATGTAAAAACTATATTTCATTTTTCATCTCCATATGCATATACTATGAAAGCATAAAAGAAGGATACCATCTTCACTACTACTGATGATTTATAACTCAGAACTCCTGGATTCTGTTGTATGGGAGGAAAAGACTTTCCACCTACCCTCCTAGGTTCAATAGCTGGGACTATGAAATAAACTGAAACAGGCAGATTAAGAGACGAGAAGGTATACAAATTTACTAATTTTTAATATTACATGGAAAGGATCACCATAAAAAATAAAAAATGACTACCTAAAAAGGTGGTGAGATTTGACAGCTTATATATTATCTTTATAAGAAAGGGATATAGGGATGTGTAAGCACCTTAGGGGAGAGTAAGTGGTTTCTAAAAGATGAATTGTCCCTTAAAAGAATACATGAGAGATATGATACTTGTGACAAAGTGTGTCTGGGTATAGTGTCAAATTCTAATTTTAATTCTGCGATGAGAATCAATTTACCCTGGTTGATGAAACTCCCAGGGAGAAGATTTATGATGACTGAGTTCCTTTTAGAGAATCTCTCTTTAGGCGGGTGAGGGGAGTTCAGAGCACCTTCAGCTCAAGTTAATCAATATAACAAATGGCATATTAGGGGATGGCATGTCCTGAGTTCCTTCACTGTCAACATAGTTAATTTAGATTAATGTTCCTAGAGAAAATCTTGGGGAAAAAGTTTATGGTGATGGAAAGTTAGTAAAAGTAGAGTGATAGAAAAGACAGAAAATACACTTGTGAAAATAACAAATTTGTATGTCTTTGTTCAGTAACAATCTCCAATCCATGGGCTGCTTGGGAAAGACAGAAAGCTACAGCCTTACTGTCTTGATGTATCACAGAGCACAGAGTTTGAAGTTGGGTGAAAATCTAGACGGTTAGATGAAAAACATGGGAAGGAGGTAATCACGGGAAGAGTACCAAAATCTATATGTAAAATTTATCCAAATTCTTTACTATCCACTAAACTACACAACCAATGGGAAAGGCCAAAGGGGGTCTGGCAAAGAAAAAGCAGTTTCTGGAAATTGAAAATCTAAGCAGAGATTTTTGCTGCTGTTATCTTCAGGAAAATCTAATTTGGAGTTTGTGTCCATTCAGAGAAACTGTCTGCTAGAAGAAAATCACTCTTCAGACTTTCTAACATATTGTTCAAAATGTACAATATACATTGTATACTGTATTATTCAAAATTTCAAATTCAAAATAATCAATATGAATGTATGAAGAAAAAGTAATTTGACCCATACTCATGAAAAGTAAAAAATCAATAGAAATAGAACTTGAGGTCATAAAGATGTTATACCTAGCAGAAAAATAATTTATATAAACTATTATAAGTATCTTAAAATATGTAAAGAAATAAATACATATTATCTCAAGTAAAATAAAAATTTGAAAAATAATCAAATGGAAATTATAAAATTGAAAATTTTAATATTTTTTCAAAAATTCAGTAGATGAACTTAACAATAAATTAGAAAAAAAGTCTGATGAAGTCAAAGACAGATTGGCAGAAAATATCCATTCTAAAGACATACATTAAAAAAAAAAAGACTAACAAAATGAAAATGTGTTCTTTGAACTTAAAAGCATAATACCATTTATATTAAAACCCCCCAAATAAAATACTTAAATGTAAATCTAACAAAATCGGTACAAGATCTATATAAGGAATACTACAAAACTCTACTGAATGAAATAAAAAAGTAACTAAAGAAATGGAGAGATATTTTATCTTCTTATATAGGAGTCTCAACAGTGTCAAGATGCCAAGTCTTCTCAAATTGATGCATAGATTCAATGCAATTCCAATCTAAATCCTACCAAGTTACTTTATGAATATTAACAAGCTGATTTTGAGTTTATATGAAGAGACAAAAAGACCCAAAATAGGCAACACAATATTGAAGAAGAAGAAGAACAGAGTTGGAAGACTGACATTGCCCAACTTCAAGACTTACTATAAAGCTGTAATAATCAAGACAGTGTAGTATTTGAGAAAAAATAGACAAATAGATCAATGGGATAGAATGGAGAGCCCAGAAATAGATTCACATAAATATAGTCAACTAACATTTGACAAAAGGAACAAAGGCAATGCAATGGAGCAAAGATAATCTCTTCAACAAATGGTACTAGAACAACTGGACAAGCACATGCAAAAACAGAGAAAAAAAATGACTCTAGACACAGTTCTTACACCTTTCATAAAAATTAACTAAAAATGGTGTTAATCATAGATTTGAATATATAACATTAAACTATAAAAATCCTAGAAGATAACGTAAAAGAAAATCTAGACGATCTTGGATTTGGTGATGACAACATGAAATGATGTAATCCAAGAGTGATTCAACATGAAATGCGTAATCCAAGAAACAGAAACTGATAAGTTGGACTTAATTAAAATTAAAATTGTCTGCTCTGTGAAAGACACTGCCATGTATATAATACGACAAGCTGCAGACTGGGATAAAAATATTTACAAAACACATATATGATAAAGAACTTGTATCCAACACATATAAGGAGTTCTTAAAATTCAACAAGAAGAAAATAAACAACCTAATTAAAATATGGGTAAAATATCTGAATAGATACCTCACCAAAAAACATACAGAGTTGGTAAGTAAGCACATGGGAAGATGTTCAACATCAGATGTTCAAGTTAATAGAGAAGTGCAAATTGAAATAATGAGATACCGTTACACACCTTTTAGAATGGCTAAAATAAACACTGACAACACCAAATGCTGGAGGGGATGAGGAGCAACAGAAGCTCATTGTCATTGCTGATAGAAATGCAAAATGGTAAAGCCACTTTGGAAGACAGTTTGGCAGTTTCTTGTAAAACTAAACATACTCTTAATTTCAATCCAGCAATCACACTACTTGATATTTACCCAAATGAGTTGAAATTATGTCCACACAAAAACTTGTATATGAATTTTTATATCAGTTTCATTTATAATTACCAAAATTTGGAAGCAACTGAGATGTCTTTCAATATGTAAATGGATAAACTGTGGCAAATTCAGATAATGGAATAATATTGTTCACTGCTAAAAAGAAATGAGCTATCAAGCCACGAAAAGATATGAAAAAAAACTTAAATATATATTGCTAAGTAAAAGGAGCCAATATGAAATAGGTACATAGTATATAATTTCAAATACATTACATTCTGGAAAAGACAATACAATGGAAATTGTAAAAAGATCAGTGCTTGCTAGGGGGTTGGGGATGTGGAGGAATGAATAAGCACATAACAGGATATTTTCAGGGCACTAAAACTATTCTGCATGATACTATAATAGATTATACATTTGTAAAAATCCATAGAATGCACAACACCCAGAGTGAATCCTAATATAAATTAAAGACTTTAGGTACTAACAATGTAACAGTATTGGCTCATTCACTGTGACAAATGTACCACACTAATGCAAGATACTAGTAATAGAGAAAATTGCATGTGTGGAGGGATGAGGGGTTATATGAGAACTCACTGTATTTTTAGCTTATTTTCTATAAAATAAAACTGCTGTAAAAATAGTCAATTAATAAAAATTGCAAAGTAGATCAATATTCAACCATTTAAATAGCTACAAGTAAGTAGACTAAGCACTTCATTAAAAGATTGAGAGTTCCATGCTAGACGGAAAATGTAAATTTAAGTATATGCTTTGTAAACAGAGATTGCCAAGATGAAGTCATTTACATCAGGGGAACTAAAATGGATCCAGGAGGACATAAAGAAGTTTGTCTTACTATACAGGTTTCATCCAGCATGATTGTCTATGAACTTTTGAACTGCTCAGCCATGCCTGGACCTTAATACCTTCCTCACCATGACAATCTGATCATCTGTATTCTTTATTTTGAAAGAGTCAACCTATTTTACCAACCAGTTTCCTCCATTTGCATGTTAAACTTAACCAATCCCAATCAAGCTAACCGGGATCCTTCATTTACATGAAGTGGGTCAGATTGAGAAGGACACATGTAACTCAAGCTTTTATAATTTCTGCTTTTTTTTGTTCTCTTCAGACTGCTACCTGAATCTGTGTTTTCCAGTTGCAACCACTGACATTCAAATAAGTGCTTTTTGTTTCTCTTTTAGCTTAAGACTTTCTTGGTTTACAGTTCTTACTAAAGATACATGTTAAATATAAAAACACAAAGACATAGTAACTAAAATGAAGGAAATTACATACTATGCATAGTGAATCATAATAAAGATGGAGTAAGTAGAATAATTGTCTAAGTACAGAACAAACAGGTATTAAGACAAGGAGTATTATCAGATGGCAAAGTGACATTTTTTAATAATTACAGGCTCAATATATGAAAAAAAATACCATTTATAAACATGTATTTTCCAAATAATGGAAATAATGGAACTGCAAAATACATGAAATATGATCTTGCAAAACAACAGGGCAAATCCATAATCATAACTGAAATCTTTAACACCACTCAGTAATTGACAGACCAACTAGACAAAACATCAATAGAAATATGGAAGACCTGAATCTATCAATTAACTTATAATGATATTTATAGGACACTACATCTAATACTTAGAGAATACATACTCTACTCAAGTGCACGTGGAACATTTACCAATATAGACTCTGAGTTGGACCATAAAACAAGTGTCATTCAATTTCAAAAGAGAACTTTTACAGACTATGTTCTCTGACCACAACAGAATCAAATTAGCAATTAATAAAATTAGATACTTAACAAAACCCTAAGTATTGGAAATAAAAACAACAACTCACTTTTTAATAACACATGGGTTAAAAATACATGACAGGTGAAATTTGAAAATATTTTAAATATGTGATAATGAACATATCACATACCAATATTTGTGGAAAGCAACTTAAATTAGAGAGAAATATTGGGCTTTAAATTCTCATAATAGGAAGGGAGGCCTAACATCAATTACCTGAATGTTCATCTTACAGAGCTAGAAAAGAATAAGCAAATTAAATGCAAAGGATGTAGAAGAGAAAAAAATTAAGAAAAGAAATCAAAGACATAGAAAACAAACAGTAAATTAAGAAAGGCAAAAATTTGTTCTTTTAAACAACCAAAAAAATTGTAACAGACACCTGTAACAAGACTAAGAGAAAGAGAGAGAGAGAGAGAGAGAGAGAGAGAGAGAGAGAGACAGAGAGAGAGACAGAGAGAGAGATTGAGAACACTGAGAAAGTCAGAGAGGAAGACAAATGGCCACTATTAGAATGTAAAAAAGGGTCTCTTATTATAAGCTGAAAGATATCAAAATAAGAAAATATTATGAATATTTTTATTCCAATACGTTGTTCAGTTAGAAAAGTTATCCTGAACTCTGTCTCAGTATTAATGTTTTAGGACAAGTAATTTCATATTAAAATTACCTACTGGAAATATTGAGGTTATACCTCATGTAAACTTATTATAAAGATAAAAGGAGTAAAGAGAAGAATAATATTCCTGCACACAGCAAAAGTATGAGTGAGACACACAGTCAAAACAGATAAAACAATTTACTATTTTTAAAATGAATCTCAGAAATGAGGTAACAGTAATCAGGAAAAAGTTAATGAAACAAAAAATATTTCTGAAATGAAAAATGAATTGGATGAAACACAAGAGTGTGTTTATTCCTTAAAACAAATATGTTTAAAATTTTTCCATGTTCTAATTTTAAAAGGCTGTATTTTTAATTACAAAATTTAAAAAAATGTATGAGGAAATTTTAACAAAGTCATAGCTTGCTCTTAAAACAGCATAATATCAATAAGCCACTTAAAAATTGTTCAAGAAAAAGAAAAGAGGAAGAGGAAAACAAATTATATTATTATACTATAGTATAATTATATTATTATACTATTATGATTGAATAGGGACTATCTCAACAGATTTAAAGAGGAGATAATACGAAGTAATTACCAGTATGTACCTTTCCTATTATTTGCCAATTATGATGAATTGGCCAAATTCCTCTAAAATAACACTTACTAAAGCTGACAGAAGAAAAAAACATAAAATCTCAATATCCCTGTAGTTCCTAAACTGTGTGCCAAGTCACATTACATGACACAGGGAACTCAGAGTGGTGTCACAATATATTTTAAATATATTTCATATAGACATGAAATACAACTTTCAGAAGAAAACTTAGGTGAACACCATTGTGACACCAGAGCAGACCAAGATTTGTGTACTGGATGCAAAAAAGTGTTAACCATAAAAGGATTATAGCAAAAATAAGAATTTCTCTATATAAACTATCAAGACAGTGAGAAGTCAATGGATAGAGTGGAGAAATATATTCCCAATAATGTTTCTGAGAAAATACTTAAACAGAATGAATAACTCTTACATTGCTAGAGGAAGTGTAAGTTGGTGCAACTCCTTTGAAAATCTGTTTTGCAATCTTTTCTAAAACTGAACACACACACATTTTCTATGCTTCAGGAATTCTACTCCTAGGTTTAAACCTAAATGTACACAAAAGTTCACCCCAAAATATGTATGAGGATATTAACAGCAAGAGCACTATTTCAAATTGTCAAAACCCTGAAAACTAATCAAATACCTATCAACAACAGAATGGATAAATAAATGGTGTTATAGTCATACAAACTTTACAGCAATGGGATGAAATATATAAATCCCGCAACGGTATACCTGAATCCCATAAATTTAACGTTGAATGAAAAATGAACACAAAAAGTACATCATGTGTTATTCTATTCATATGTAGTGTAAAAACAGGCCAATGGTTTAGAAGTCATGATTGTGGTTATCCTTTCATGGGGTCCCGATTGGAAGGACACGCGAGAGGTATTTTTGAGGTGTGGACAAAATTCCATTTCTTGATTTCCATGCTATTTACATAGATATATTCAGTTTGTAAAATTCAACCTAATCACTCTGCCTCCCCTCTAGATCATCTCCACTGCTGTCAAAGGAAACTATCTAGAATTCAAACCTAATCATTTCAGTGCTCTGCTCAAAACATATGCTTCTCATAATGTTTCTTTTGACCTCACCCACACCTGACTCTAACTTGTATTCCTTCTTAAGACTCAGTTCAAATGTCAGCACTTCCATGAATATCCAGGTGACCAACCACGTGCAGAGAACCTGTGCTCACTCACCTCAGCTATATTGCATTCTATTAAAATTTCAAATTCCTATTAATCTTATTAGTAACACACATGCCTTCAAATGGCAAAACTAGGTTTCAACACTTATTATTGAAGAGCTGTGTTTGAATCTTATACCAATAAATATTTTAAAATATTATGAATATTATTTTTCCTATTCTTAGCAGAAAGAATGATTCAATATTTAGCAGATTGCTTGCTTTTACTGACCATTTGCTTTATTTAAACACAACTTGTTTGCAGGGTCCTTCTATCATAATTAGATTGTTTCTCTGTTCTTTGGTGGTTCATTGGGAATAATAATATGTGATAGAAAAGTGATTTATGCTTTGTTTTAAATCTTAGCTATGTGCTTATTCATGTTTCCTTGAGCTCACTTATATGACGATAACAATTTGGACCAACATACTAAGCCTTTAGTAGGTCTACCTTAAATTCCTCAGAAAAAGGAAGTATCAATATATCTAAGTTGGAGATAAGTGTTTCATTTTTCAGTCCAAATTTGAGAGGTAACTACAAGATACCTACAATGTGGAGAGCAGTTTTCTAATAAAGTATGAACTCAATTTATGACTTATTTATTTTCATAACTATCTATTAAACAATTCAATAAATGCCTATTGGTTGGCTACTCTGATAGCGGGAATGTTAATTTATAGGAATACAATTAAAGTATACCTCATTTTATGGCACTTCACTTTATTGTGCTTCACAGATGTTGCATTTTACCAAATTGAAGGCAAGACTCTCTGTCAGCAAAAAGATTACCATATTTACTTTATTGTGGTGTTCTGGAACCAACCACAATATCTCGAAAGTATGTCTGTGCGAAAACATGGCCTTCGTTTTAATGGAAGTTACAGCTTAATAATCTAATAAACATAAGAAATAAAGCAGATAAATGATTTATAAAGGCAAAAAAAGTGATGCCCTCAGGACATTTAATAAAGATTTTACCTCCTTAAGTCAATGCTGACTAGAAGGTAACCAACTGTCCTTTATCAATCTGTCCTCATTAATTTTCTTGAAACTTCTGGCTTAAGAATTAATTTCTCTAAGAAATCTTATTTGATTGATTCCATTTCACTTTGAATATCCCTTTAACTTGACTGTGCTTAGGCACTTGGACACTATTAGGATGTACTTGCTTACGTTTAACTTTTTAAGGGTGGTTTAGCACATAAATTTTACAACATCTAGCAGATAACCAACTTTTGGGGATTTTTTGTTCATGTTACTTCTCATAACACATGCGAGCTCCCATCCACACAGAAGACTTTCCTAAGTGCTCACTAATAGTGCTTAGTGAATAAGCACTGAGTTAGGGCAGTTAAAAAGGAGTAATAGAGGAATTCTTCACATGTGAAATGTCAGTTCTAGAAATATAACAGAAAATTATGAGGGCGCATAATCCCTGGATCATCACATGGGACGGTCAGTCTATTTCATGTGTTTAGTTAAAAATTCACTCTGTCAGTTCCTGGCTGTGATAGACATTTTAGAGCTATGAAGAATTTTCTGAATGAGCGTAAGAAATTTTAGCCATCTAAATTACTAGGATTTTATGCTTACAATAAGTCCAATCTGCAGGTGTTAAATTAGTCAACAGGGAGCCTATTTGTTGGCCCATAAATGTCAGAGAAGCACATTGAAACAGATAAAAAAAAAGTAAGAAGAATTTATGCCAGTGATATGAAGCATAAACCTCATTCCACAGATGAGGACTGCCTTAATCTACAGAAGAATAAAAAAAGGGGCCAGGGGTGTTTTATTTTCTGCAAGTTTTACAAAGAAAAAATAATAAATGGATTTTTCTCATTTTTATGTTGATCCACATAATTCTCACTATATAAAAAAAGTGTGATGCATGCAGTTAACTACATTTTTTTAAAGGCCATACATTAGCAACATTAGACCTTGATATCTTCATTTATCGTACAATCTCCTGATGGATGAATGTAACTCTAAGTGTGGGATTCTTTTTCTATAGCTATCTTCACTTGTGTCTCAGTCCCACAGTGCTATCATATAATTTAATTGTAGACTTTTGTTTGCTGACCTTTCTGGTAATCTGTTTTAACCAGTACTCCCAATAGGATTTCCCATATTTAGATATAGAACCAGATACATTTTGGAATTTCAGAATATGAATTCAGTGATAAGTGTTTTAAAATAACTAATCCTGAAAATATAAGAAGAAGAAGAAAACTGTTACTTGGGAATAAATCTATCTTTATTTTCATAATACTTTTGTTATGTTGGGAATAGTTTTTACAATATTAGAGCTTCAAGAGCAGGGAAAATAAAATTTAGAAAGATAATAATATTAAGTACTCTCTGATATAGAAAGTGGCAAACCTATTTTAAGTAGAGTATAAAGTGGAAAAAAGTAAATTACATGATTACAGTTCTGTTTCAAGCTTGAAATTTTTCTAATGATTTTTATGATGTTGTAAAGGAAGTATACGATGATAGAATACATGGGGTCTTATATCTATCCCAAGAATGCATTTGTTGTAACAAATGGTAACATTATTCTATCAAGAAATTGCTTATTAAAACAAATGATCATGTGTCCTCAAAAAATGAAACATCAATAACTATCTGACTATTGGTGGCTAGTTAATCAGTCAGCTTACAGCAAATTTGAAAATGTAGTGACTTGCAGGGGAAGAAGAACTCAGACAAATGGACAAATAAACAAAACTTGAGAAAAAAAGTGAGCTTCTTTGTTTACCCTTCACTGAGTATGAACACACGAATATTAACCAGGTCCCTTGCTTTTGTCAAATTATTTTCAATATATTTTGTGAAAAGATGTTAACATATAGAAAGAATATGAAAAATATTTTAGCATCTCAAATGTGTTATAAAGTGCTAGTTTAAATTAAAATTATAGTTAGGTTTCACATTGTTTATTTGACCTTTCATCATTTTTCCACTGGTGCTGGCATTGCTTTAAAATAGGTAAGAACGAAAGATTGGGAGAGCGGAAATAGTAACATACTAAAGATTCTTTCAATCTGCCTGCCAAGAATGCTGACCAAACTTTCTTTAGTACAGAACAGCTTGTGCCACTCAGATGCGTAAAGAAAACATAAATAATAAAAGCCAAGCCAGCTTTACAAAATCCAAACGAAAATAGTTTTCAGTGAAATAAAAGATTTTTATGATCTTAGAAACTCCCTGCCAGAATTTGTTTGCATTGTACTGTAAGTACTCATGAGAATTGAACACAAATTAGTATGTTTTGATGATTTTTGGATACATCTAAATCAAATAAATGACTATTAAACTTCAACTTCTAGCAAAGTTCTTTCCTTTTATTAAATTTCAATTAGTTCAGGTTTTTGCAGTTTTAAAAGTCACTTTTGATTTTTGAATGAAGCTACTTATTTGGCGTTAGTTCTTAAAAACAGTTAAAAAGTCCTGAGAGTCATCTGAAAATCCAAAGTATATAAAAGCAGAATAAACCGTTTGACATCATCATAAAACTGATTGTGTCAGCCAAAAGTGTAATATTTTATTTCCAAGTAAAAGATTGCCTGTACTGAATCTACTAAAATTATATTGAATTTTTACTTAAATTTTGGAACTTCTACTAACATATAGAATGCATCAATAGAATATTTTCAAACTGTTTTTCTATATTATGGATGGTGAGGTTGAGGTTCTGACTACACAATGTCCTCCAAAATAAAACCTAGAACAGCATTATTATTGTTTTTTTAATCAATTTTATATAACTGACTACCATTTAGGTGTTATTTTTTTCAAGGAAAAACTTTCAGTTTTTCTAACAGAAGTTTAAATATCAATGGAATTAGATATAGCAGATAGTTGTTTAGCTGTCAAATTTCATGTAATTATTTTGGATTCAATAATATAATAGTATAATGAATTAAAATACTAGGCTTAAAATAATACCAATTTGTCATCAGATTCATTATTGCATTTATGTCCAGAGACAGGGACATATTAGATATAAGAATTTTTCTTTTTAAAATTATACTTAATAAAGTTTCACAGTGCTTCCTGGTAACATATTTTAACTCATAACTTCAGGACACTCTTGGGAAACAAATAAGAGAACATCAACATCTATGAAGTGAAAAATAATACCAGTTAGCCAAAATTATAGAAATCATGTTTAGTGCTATGAAATCAGTTTTGTAGTTCTCTCTTTAATATGTAAGTTATTAATAGATAACTTAAATAAGCCAGGTTTTAGAATTTTCTGAATCATGCTAAAGATGAACTGGTTAGGATCTGGAAACTTATATTTAAATATATCAAAATTAATATCCCACATATATTTTGAGAAAGTTACGCAGAAATACCATTGAATTACCCTAGTAGAACATAGAGCCTCTCCACTCTTGCTTCTTTGTCCTCTCTTTTCATTGTTCCCTCTCTCTGTTTTAACCCATTATATGTTTTACATAATATAAAGAGAATACAGTAAACATATGGTCAACTAAGGCACTTAAGAAATCAAGTATGGTATTTTTAGTCAAGATGGTGAGTAAGTAAACCCTGTACTTGCCTACTATCATGACAATATCAAAATTATAACTGAACTACAGAATAACCATCATTGAGAATTGCCTGAATTCTAGCTGAACCAAAGTCCTATCTTTAAGGACATATAGAAGAAGACACTGTTAGACTGGTAGGAGGGGCAGAGATGTAGGAAGGGCTGGTCCCATACCCACATGTGACCATTCAAAATCGAGAGAGATATCTCAGCTGTGGAGGTTCCCCAGAGGAGTAAGGGAGCTCAGCTCCACCTCAGGGTTCCTGGCCCAGGGTTCCAGTACCAGGAAGAGAAATCCCCATAACTCCTGGCTGTGAAAACCAGTGGAGACTATGGCTGGCTGAGACAGAGGGAAGATGGAGTCCCAGATGTTCCTCTTAAAGGGCCTGCACACAGACTCACTCACTGACAGGTGCCAAGGGCATACAGGAAGGAACTGAATTGTCTGGCTTAAGGACAAGGGCTAGAGGGAACACTTTCTCTCAGACAGAAGTGCTGGAAGAATTCATTTTTTCTTGTTGAGCTTTCCCTACTACAGGAGTGCAGACTTAGGTAGCCACCATATCTGAATCTCCACCAACCTGGCTAACGCATTTCATCTATCCTGCCCTGATGATTCCCTGAATCACCACCCCCACCCAACTTTTGGGCACACCTAAGCCTCTTCCAGGGTTTTTTCTATACAAATGGACTGTCTTGGCTCATGCTGCAGACTTTCCTAAAATCTCTCAAAGGTTCACAAACACAACCAAGCACAGCATTTGGCTTTGGCTCTGACGTGCTCTGTATGTCTTGCTGAGCAGTCCCAAGCTTGACACCAGTGGCTTGACCTCTCAAGTCACCTCCAAGCCCAGCACAGGTGGAGGCCATCTTTGGATTGCTTTGTGTGGCTCATGCAGGTGGTCTCGGGCAGGGCACATTCTGCGTGTGAAACTGGCTTATCCCAGGAGGCCCTGAGACTGGCACACCCATTGGCTGCTTTTAGACCCAGCAAAAGTATCAGCTGGCCACTGCCAAGGACAACACATTCAAACAGCAGACTGTGCAGGCTCCAGTGCCCTGCTCAAGTGCATCCTGCTCCATAGAGTCAGTCCCTACACAGCATCTCCTCCACTGTAGTCACTGCCATTTCTCACGACCAATCAGCCTGAGGATCAATTGCTCCCACTGACATACAAACAACCACCAAAGCTTGACTACAACAGGAAGGGACACACAGCCCACATATCTGGAGCACATGGTTCAGGAGACCAAGGAGACTGCACCACTGGGCCCCACAGCACACCTAATACATAAAGCCATTCTACTAAGACCAAGAGACACAGCAGCTCTACCCAACACACAGAAACAAACACAGGGAGGCAGTCAAAATGGGGAGACAAAGGAACATGTCCCAAATAAAAGAACCGAACAAAGCTCCAGAAAAATAACTAAACAGAATGGAGGCAAGCAATCTACTAGACTCAGAGTTCAAAACACTGGTTATGAGGACACTCAATGATCTCAGAAAGAACTTCAACAATGAGATAGGAAACATAAAAATGGAGATAAAAAACAAAAAGGAACCAGTCGGAAATGAAGAACACATTAGAGGTAATCAAAAGTAGATTAAATGAAGCCAGAAGACTGATTCCGCAATTTGGAAGATAAGGTAGCAGAAAACAACCAATCTTAACAGCAAAAAGAAAAAAAAAAACAAACAAAAAAAACAGCCTCCTAAACATGAGGATAATTTAAAGGTTCTCTAGGACAACATCAATCATACCAACATTCGCATCATGGGGGTACCAGAAACAGAGAAACATCAAGGAATTAAAAACCTATTTGAAGAAATAATGCTGGAAAACTTCCCTCCTAGTGAAGGAAATAGCTATACAAGCTCAGGAAGCACACAGAGTCCCAAGCACGATGAACCTAAACAGGCCCACACCAAGAAACATCATAATTAAAATGCCAGAGGTTAAAGACACAGATTCTTAAAAGCAGCAAGAGAAAAGAAGTTAGTTACTTCAAGGGAGCTCTCATAAGAATATGAGCTAATTTCTCAATAAAAATATTGCAGTCCAGAAGGGATTGGCACAAAATATTCAAAGTAATGAAAAGCAAGTTCCTAAAACCAGGATTACTCTACCCAGCAATGCTATCATTTAGAATCAAAGGAGAGATAAAGAGCTTCCCAGACAAGAAATAGCTAAAGGAGTTCATCGTCACCAAAGCAGTATAACAAGGAATGTTAGAGGGACTTCTTAAGACAAACAGACAAAAAACATATCTAATATGAATAATAATATGGCAATAACTTCATAGCTATCAATAACTACTTTAAATGTAAATGTATTAAATGCTCCAATCAAAAGATAGAGTGGCTGAATGGATAAGAAAACCACATTTACATATGCTGCCTGCAAGAGACTCACTTCAGATCAAAAGACACACACAGACTGAAAGGGATGGAAAAAGATATTTCATGGGAATGGAAATGAAAAAAAGAACAGCTGGGGTAGCAATACTTACACCAGACAAAATAGACTTTAAAACAAAAGCTATAACAAGAGACAAAGAAGGACCCAGTAATCTCATTTGTGGGTATTTATTTGAAGAAACCCAAATCACAATGTCGAGTAGATCTGGACATCTATATGTTCATTGCAGCAACGTTAACGATGGCCACGATGTGGAGGCAGCCTAGTTGTTTGTAGATGGAAGAATGGATAAAGCAGAGGTGATACATATATACAATGGAATATTGCTCGGCCATGGAAGGGAATGGGTTCTTGCTATGTGTGGCGGCATGGATGGACCTAGAGGATATTGTGCTGAGTGGAATATGACAGAAAGAGAAAGACACATAAAATTTGATTTAGCTGCTATGTGGAATTTAAAGAAGTAAACAAGCGAAAAACAGAAACAAACTCATACAGAGAACATTTTGACAGTTGTCAAATGGGAGAGGTATTGGGGTGTTGGGTGAAAAAGGAGAAGGGAATAAGAAGTACAAATTGGTTGTTACAAAGTAGTCATAGGGTGTAGGTTATAGCATAAGGAAGATACCAAATAATACTGTAATAACTATGTATGGTGTCAGATGGGTATCAAATTTATCAGGGTGATAGATGAAAGGGTTTTGAGGGGCAGGGCAAAAAAGGTAAAGAGATTACAAAGTATAAATTGGTAGCTACATAATAGTCATGGGGATGCAAAGTAGGAAATATAGTCAATAATATGATAATAACTATGTATAGTGCTAGGTGTGCATTAGACTAGTCAGGGGGATCACTTCTTAAATTATGTAAATGTGTAATTACTACGCTGTACACCAGAAATTAATAGAAAATAATATTGAATGTCAACTGTAATTGAAAAATTTAAAAAGGGGGAATAAAAGGTGAAGGGGAATAAGAGATTCAAATTTCCAGGTTAAAAAACAAGTAAGTCATGGGGATGTTATGTACAGCCTCAGGAATATAGTCAATAATATTGTGAAAATGTAGTACAGCGTCAGAAGGTTGCTGAACATATGATCACTTCTTTAGGTATGTAAATGTTGAATAACTATGGTGTACACCTGAAATTAATTTTGTATGTTAGCTACATTTTAATAAAAAATCTTTTAAAAAATTTTAAAAAAAGAAATAGAATATTTCCAGCACACTGTAGTCCCTCGCAAACTCTTTCAATTATGACCTTCCCATTTAATGGTACCCCATCTTAATATTTATAGCAATTATTTCTTTGCATTTATCTATAGCTTTAAAATTCCTAAACACCATTGTTTAGCTTTGCATTTTATTTTCTATAACTGAAATCATACATGATGTATACTTTTGTGTCTGGCTTCTTTATTAAAACTTATGTTCATGAGTTTCATTTATGTTGCATGTTGTTGCAGTTTCTTGATTTTAAATGATGCATTGTAGCCTATTATATAAATAAAACAGTTTATTTAACCAACCTACCGCTAAGGGGAATTTGAGTTGTTTGTAATTTTTGATTAATGAACAGAATTTTGTTATGAATAGTTTGGAAAGTATCTCTTGCATGCTGATCAGTTTATCAGTTTTTACCCCTATATTCAATGTTTACTTTTAATGTCCTATTTAATAAGTCTTTGCCTACTTTGAGACGATAAAGATATTCTCCTATATTAACTTGGGTAATTTAATTATTTTGCATTTCATATATTGCATTTTGCCTTTCATATATTTTGCATTTCATATATTGATCTACAATACATCTATAATTTAATTTGTGTGTGATGTAAGGTAGAAATAATTTCGTTTTCTTTCATAAGGTTTTCCAATTCACCTAACACCATTTACTGAAAAGGGACATTTTTTTCCAATGCTTTGTAATGCCAATTTTTCTTAAATAAGGTCCTGAACCCTTCTCTGAATTCTCTTTTGAGTTCCACTAGTCTATTTCTCTCTTTTTGGTGCAGGAACTCATATTATTAATGACTGGATTTTTATCAAAACTTTTGGTATTCAATAAAGCAAATCCTCCCTCATTGTCTTCTATTTCCTAAATGTATACTCTTGACCTCTAAATTTTTATATAAATTTAAAATTATGTATCAAGTTCATGAAACAAAAAAGTTTGGAACACTGATAGTAATTATATTAAATATACAGAATAATTTTGGGAATATTTACATATTTGTAGTGTTGAATGATGTTTAGGTATCAAGTTTATGCTGGCCTCATCAACATTTATTCACGATAATAGTCTATGTAAGATTGGCATTACTTATTTATACTTATTCAACATAGCTGTCTTAGTCCAGAATTTCTCTTGAGAGAGGATTCAAAACTATGGATTTCATTTCTTTAATAGTTACAAAAATAGTAGATTTGAAATTTTTATGGTTAAGTTTTGGTAAAATGCATTTTTCTAGGAATTTGTACATGGCATACTTTTATACCGTTATTGGCGTAAAGTTATTCATAATATTTTTTTATAAATTTTTAAATATATGCAAGAGAGGTAGCAATTACTGCTTTAAAAATTCATCTTTTTATTTGTTTAATTTTGTCTGTTCAGCAGTTTTATTCTTCTCAGTTTTAATAATTTTGAAAATCAGCTATTTGACCTGTCCATTATTTATATTTGTTTTAAAAGTTATTAAATGCCATCCATATCTTTATTTTTGTTTTAATTTCACATTTTAGGTTTAGTTTGAACTTTTTATGAGTTATATATTCAACTTATTTATTTCCAGTATTTTTTTCTAATTATTAACTTAAAGCTATAAGTTTCCTTCTAAGTTTGGCTGTATTTCACAGTTTTGAAATTGTTTTTCAGTTCAAAAATTAAAAAATAAAAATAAAAACATATTAGCCAGAAAAAATGCAATCAAGTGCAGTATCTATTTTAAAAAATAGTAAAATGTTCATATCTTTGGCAAATTGATGATAAAAAATAAACCCAAGTTATTTTAAAAGTTAACATATTTTATGTATAAATTTTAAACTCATAAAATAGACAATTTTAGATAAAGATTTAAATTGTCAAAATTGATTCAAGAATTACAAAGTTGATTATTTCAATACTGTATAATAAAAATAAAGATAAAAATAAGAGCAAATAAAAAAAATCATTACAATTTATTTTAGGAACAATCTTAGAGATATGCAGAATAAGTTGTCAGAAAACTCAATGAGAAAAGACAGAATACTAGGTACTTTTTAGAGCATATGGGCATTTTTATAAGACAATTCTTATGAATACATACGGTGTTTTTAAATATCCAGATTAAATTTTCATCAATATTTTGCTTTTACAGTGTGTTCCAGAGTGGCAACTTAACACACTTAAAATGGGAACTAGTTAATTTATCAAATAGTACTTATTTGACAGTTTTTTGAGAAATCTGTCTCATTAATCTCACACATTAAGAAAAGCATATTGCTTTGCTAAGTTTAATAGGAGGTAGAAAAAGTGACAGTGATTTATATATGAAATTCTCGGAGGGATGCAGGCTAGCCACAGACAGGTCTCAATGTTGACAACCAAAGTACACCGATTATCACAATGTATTTAGCAAAAGATCCTGCAGACTAAAGGCAAACATGCCCTGAAGGGGAGAGACAGTGGTGTAAGCCTGACTGGGAAGAATTTATCGTAGACTATGAATACTTTAGCTTGAATGTCTATGAACATCACAAACTTTGACACTACACAAGTAATTATTAAAAGTTGCTTTCTCCTTAAGAATACTGATCAAATTAAAATTAGCTTTAAACTTTAACAACAAAATTATTTGGTGGGAGTGGGGCTGAAGCAAATTCATTTTTAATGCTTTTTTTTTAGAAAAGAAAAATAATATCTTAAGGAAAATACAAACATACATTTTTTTAAATCCTAAAGAATATTAACTCCCTACTGGATATTATAATCAAGTGTCTTTCTGTCATGCAATTTTAATGATACAGTCACTAAGACAGGAAAAAGTCCTTGGTATTTCTTGTTGAACTGAAGTAATTGGGTATTCTGGGAATACAGTTATAGAAAGAAGAAGCAATTTTTCTGGAAAATCATAATGCAAATTCCTATCAGTTACGCCTATGGTACTTCACTCTAGTCTACAGCTCAAGAGTCACGTTCTTAGATGGTCACAAGTCTCCAGTACCCAACAGACACTGCATTTTGTCATACCAAATAGAAAGGAAATGTGTCTTATCTATGTAGAAATTAGCTGTAAATGCCTCTTAAGTACATTGAAATAAATATTTTCCTCAGGTAATCTGAATATTTTGAAATACATTTACACACTTTTTCAAACATCTGTTCTATAGAATATAGAATCACTAAATCATCATGAATTAATGTACGTTCCCAGATTTTACTGAGACAGATTTAAATTAAAAAACATAGTCCTGTGGTTAACAGGAAACAGGTAGAAATGATCCGTTTCAAATACAGCCTCCTCAATTCATGATGTTTAACAGACAATAAGAGAGAAGAGGAAAGAACTCAAGGTATGTACAGCTCCATAAATAAATTAGACCAGTGACCTTCAGATTTCTTTTGTTTTTGAAGACGTTTTCCTTTCTTAAGTTGCAAAGCTCTCAATTCAGTGAAATCTTTGGTGGGGATCCAGTATATAACAGAAAAAAAAAAGAGCTGCTCTGGATAAAGCAGGTCAGAGTCAGAGTTATTTCCTGAATTATATAGAGTCCAACAGGTATGTCCAAAAGACACTTTCTGACTCAAAACAACTGATCCATTCACTTTAATAAATGGAACCAAATGACAATTCCTTTGGTTGTAACTAGACATTTGTTAAAACATAAATGCTTTTGAAGTGTAATTAATTCAGTCTGTTATCAATTATTAACACCCTTAGAACAAATTATTTTTCTCATCCCTTCTTTAAGACAAGAAAATATAAACATAATCAAGAAATAAAACATATCAAGAAGTCTTACAGGAGAAGTTTAAGATATCGGAAGATTTAAGTCATCTGTTATATTTTAATATAATTTAGTTTTATATTATTATAAAAGTAACATATATGGAATATTGCATTTGGAAGATCCATAGAACCAGGGAGGTAAAGTCAGGAATTAAGACACATTGGCCAAGAGGGATGAGTCAGGATTACAAATCTTAATGGTAGCCTGAGAATCTTGGCACTTGTAATACTGAGAGTGAGCAATCATTAAGCTGTTGGGAGACAATTCTCCATGGATCTTTTGGGATTCTACACATCTTGTCAAAAGCCATTGACAGCTTTGGTTCTGAACTTTTTCTTTTCCCCCAAGGATTTTTATATAGTAAACTGCTTAGGAAGAGAGAGTGTCTCCTTCCAGGGTAAAAGACAGAGAAGTCTCCTTGCCAGGTTGTTAAAGATAATGTCTCTTATGGGTTTGTTGGGGAAGGTAAGGCAGGTTTGCCAGCAGCCCTTTTAAAAGCTGGTAGTTTCCTAACCCACACTAACCACATTGTATTGCTTGCTGTGTCAGAAGTAATAAAGTCTTTTGTCTCTGGCCTAGGAGTCTTGTGTCTTCCGCCAGCATCTATAAAACCGACAGGCTAAATTGTCAGCTTGAAAGAAGGTTAAAATCTCAAATCTTCTACACTCTTTACAGAAGTCTATCATATATAAAAAGCCATGAACTGAAAGTATCACACCCAGTAAGTAGTGTGAAGGGGCCTATTCTGGCCAAGAATTAATGTGTTTCCCTGAAAATAAAACCTAGCCGGACAAGCAGCTCTAATGCATCTTTTGGAGCAAAAATTAATATAAGACCTAGTGTTATTTCACTATAAGACTGGGTTATTATAGTAAAATAAGCCTGAGTCTCATATTAATCTTTGCTTCAAAAGATGCATTAGAGCCGATTGTCCGGCTAGCTCTTATTTTCAGGGAAACAGGTAACATAAAATTTCTACTAAAGCAGAGTTGAATGGAAAAAAGGAAATTAGAGGGTAAAGGGGGTCCAATAGATGGTGATGGAAGGAGAACTGATTCTGGGTGGTGAACACATTAATGAAATATATAAATGATGTATTATAGAATTATACACTTGAAACCTATGCAGTTTTATTGACCATTGTCACCCCAATAAGTTTTAATTAAAAAAAAGTTACCTATAGTCACTGGAAAAAGTTGAGACTAAAAAAGAAAACAAGTGCTCAGCAAAGGTTTTTGTCATGTCTTGAAATGCTTATTGGCCTTGAGACTACCAGCTCTATTATTATTATGCTCCTTATCTCTATTTCTGTAGGTCATCACAAACAAAGTTGAATTCCCATACCATTCCTCATTGTCTTTGCTCTAACATCCATATAGATCTTTCTTGTCTCTCCCTGGCCCTCTCTACACACAATATTTATCCTCTTTCTCCATTTTATATTTTTTCCCGGAACACTCATAACCATCTGACATAGTATGCACATATTCTATTACCTCTTTATTTATTTGACTACTGTAATGTAATTTATAAAATGGTAAAGATTTTTCCAATTCATTTATTAATCTGCATTTCTGGTATAGAGTCTAGCATTGCGTAAGTAAAAAGTAAACCTCAGTCAGATGAATTTGTTAATAGATGAATGAATGAACAAGAATGGGAGTTTGTGGTTAAGTTAAACATTTCAGTTTATTTCAAGTCTTTTAATTTCTTTCTGTCTTCTTTGCCAGACCCGCTTCTTCTAAATGGATATCTTTACTTCAAATTGCTGAATGACTGACTAACAGGACATTTTTTCAAATGTATCTAAATAGTGACAGACATGACACTTCCTTCTTCTTTTTTAATTCCACTTGACTACTACCTTCCTCACTTTTCAAAACCTATACAAATATACGTAGCTATAAGGGGAAAACCTAAATGTGGTATGCTTCTCTTGGGACTTATAAATAAAGCTAGTGATCAGATTATCTTTGCTGGGTGATATCAACATAGAGAAAAAAACAAAAGGATTTGACACCTTTCTGAAATGCAAGACATTTTCAAGAGTTAATCGTATTAGTCAATGCTTTACCTTCGGAATAAAAGTCTAAGCTTCAAAGATTTACATTAAAAGATTTACAACTTTTTTTCTCTACAGAAAACTTTGTTACAATTCATGCTCTTCTTCATTTTTCATCTTAAAATAATCTAAAATAATTATTACATAATTTTAGAAGAGTCTTTCCGCTTTTGGTTATGGACTGCTCTGTGACTAATAATGTTCTCAGTCCTCCAACTAAATAGAACTTTAAAAAAAAAAACAAACTCAAAAACGTTATACATTTTGTCAATGCAACTCGGTCATTTAAAGCTGCCATATTTTATTTCAGACTCTACTCTGAGTCTCAGACTTAATATGTGTGGAAATCTAAAAATTCAAGCCTTAGATTAATTCACTTTACACTAACTTATGGAACCAAACTTCAATCAGAACCAAGTCAAATTTTGATTGTTTTCCCTTGAAAATAAAACTACAAGACCATCTCCAGCTGGTGATTGTTTATAATTTCCCCACACCGTTCAGTTGCATTTAGTAATTTGTATACAAGCTCAAACAATTAAGTTTGCAAACTCATCCTAGAAAAAGTGCTATTTACCTCATTGCTGAATATCACTACAGTCACCTTCAAAGTACTCCCCTTTGGATGCTATGAACTGATGCCAGCACCTGGTCCACACCCTTCAAAGCAATTTTGGAACTCTGTTTCTGGAGTGGCCAGCTGTAAGAGCTGTCATCATATTATTCTTGATATCCTATATGTCATAAAAATGTCTTCCTTTCAATATTTCCTTTATCTTTGGGTAAAGAAAGAAGTCATTGGGGGCCAGATCAGGTGAGTAGGGAGGGTGTTCCAGTACAATTATTTGTTTATTGGCTAAAAATTTCCTCATAGACTGTGTGAGGTGAGCTGGTGCACTGTCGTGATGCAAGAGCCATGAATTGTTGGCAAAAAGATAAGGTCGTCTAACTTTTCATGCAATCTTTTCAGCACTTCCAAATAGTAAACTTGGTTAACTGTTTGTCCAGTTGGTAGAAATCCATAATGAATAATCCCTCTGATAGCAAAAAAGTTAGCAACATTGTTGCAACAAGTTCATGAACTTAATTGTCAAACCTCATATATATTTATATCTATCTCTATATATCTCTATATATGAAGATATGTATCTACATACATTGTATGTGTTTATATATAAATATAATATACATATTTAAATTTCAATGAAGAGAAGAACAAAACAAAATTAGGAAGTATCCAAACATCTTGGCTGAAATTACTCTAGAGTTATCACTGGTAAAATTAGAAGAACCTGAATTCTAGATTTAGTTTTATTCTTTTTCTCCTTTTTTAATTTGTAAGAAGAAATATTTTATGGCCTATTATGTATAGACAGTATTTTTTGTTATAAAACTCTAAAATATAATCCTGAAATCTATTATTATAAGAATACCTTAGTTTCATTATATTCTTCAAAGAGATACTACTCAAGTTGTTATTTAACTTATTTTTCACTACTAGAGAGTTCACCAATTAGATTTTTCAACTTTATCAATACCTATTGTTATATCTCACTCAAATAGTAGTTTAATATTTCCAACTAGATTTCCAGATACATACAATCATGTGGTATTGCTTATGGCTGATAATGATTTACTAAGAATTCATAGCTAAGAGAATTCAATCATTCAAGAGGCTTAGAAAGACATTATTAGAACATCATTAATTTACCTTTATTCTGTAAGAAACTGTTTAAGCAAAACCACATTCCAGCGATGACCTACTCTCCTTCAACCACCTTAAGCAGAAACTTTGGCTAAAAGCCAGAAATAAACACCTGCATTTACTAGTGATCTAGCTTTGCCCAGGTGATCAAAAAATAAAGGAAGAAAAGAGAAAAGCTTGTATTTCATTCAGAAGGTTGTGGGGGTTTTTTTTGAGCCAATAATTAATGATGGAAATAATAGAGTAAGTCCAGATGGGTGGTTTGGTTTCTGCATCCAGAGTTGAACATCAAGTGTAGTTTTGCTGATAGTTTAAAATTAGCAGTTGAAATTAGTGAGAGAGGAAGTATTTTAAGGTTCAATAAGTTGCCCTTAAGTTCTTTAAATATCACAGCATGGTTTTAGAATTATCCAAAAAGAATAATGTGAGCATCATGCCTTTTCAACCTCCCTTTCACATATTTTCTACCTGCTTTCCCTTCCATGCTCAGGCTCACAGTAAGGTGAAAAAGGGGACCAGAATGTTACATTAAAAAGTTACTTAAAATGAAGTGCATTATTCAGGAAAGGAAATGTATTTTGAGAAACACTTATGGAATTTTACGATTTTAGAATTTTAGAATTCAGGGATATTTCCATGATTTTATTAATGTTTTTGGAGCTTGGATCCTTCAAACATTTGAAGAAAGATGTGACTTTCCCCAGAGAAAAACAATTATAGGTGTATGCACATACTCTTACATCAAACTCTTACCCACGTTCATACACACTCACACATACACACACATACACACACACATTTGTGTATATTAAGTCGTACACACATATACAAAAAGTCTTGTATAATCATGTTTTTATAGACATTTTCTAAGAGAACCATGGACATTCCTGAATTCTGTCTATGGAATCAGAACAAGAATCAGTGATCCATCCAGGGGCCAGTAAAATATGAACCCATAAGCAAAATCCAGCTCACTGGTTGTTTTCATAAATGAAGTTTTATTGGAAAACAATTCTACCTGGTTAGTTGTATATTATTTATGGCTGCTTTCCTGCTCTAATGGCAGAGTTGAGTAGTTATAACAGAGACTGTATGATCCACAAAGCCTACAATATTTACAATCTGGCTATTCCAAGAAAAAGTAAGTCAAATCTAGAACACGATTGCTTTACATATGGGGAAACAGATTTAGAAAGGTTAAATAATTTGTAAGCTACCCTAGAGAATGACCTGGCAACATGGTGAATCGAATTAATAAGACCATTTTCTTTTATAAGATCCTAAGAAAAAATGCTGGATAAAATACAGGCAAATTATAAAAAAAGCCTTTGCCTCTGCACATGGCAGAGAATTTCAAATGAGATTCCTATACAGATTCTCATGAATTATAGGAGACTAGAACCCTTAAGTGACAGGAGACTAGAACTTCTTTACTCACTGACCAAGAAGCCATGAGAGATGCTAATCTCTGTTTAGGGCATGGGTTCTTTTGGGGGGGGGTGTAAAAGACAAAAACAAAACAAACTGTCACCTGTGTGGTGGGGAATCAAACTGCTAACTTATGCTACCAAAAATTTAAGAGTCTGAACCTATACTGCCAAACCAAGATATTAGTATGATCAAATCCACCTGCTATACAAAGATGTGTTTCCACAGACCAAATTTCACAAGATTTCCAGAAAATAAGCAATCTCCACTGAAGATTAATGCATATATATATATATATATATATATATATATGTAAATCCACAATGAAATAGAATCACTAGACATGAAGTCACGCCTGGAGAAGAGGAACAGCACCTAAGAACCTCAGAAATAGAAACATTTGAAAAAGACCATAAAATGAGTAAGTTTATGAAGCTCAAAAGAAAAATAAATAAATTAAGAAGTTAGCCACCAGGAAAATTGGCAAATAGATTGGCAACATGACCATTAGAATTTCTGTAAATGAAAATACAATTATTTTAAGTTAAAAACTTCAGCAGAAAATTAAAAGACAAAACAGAAGAAAATCTCCATAAACTCTGAAAAGTAAATAATAGCTCTGAATAAATTGACCTGCATGCAGCCCATAGAGATATTCCCCCCCAGACTCATTGAGATGTAGTTGACATATAACATTTTCTAATGTTCAAGTTTGTGTACACATGTTGATTTGATACTTATATATTGAAATATGTCTGCCACTGCAGCATTAGCAAGGACCTCCATCACGTCAAACAATTACCATTTATTAAAGAAAATTGGAAAAGATATTTAGAGATATCAAAAATTGAATGAAATAGTATAATATAAATGTAATAGAAATTAAAAAGAAGTTGGAGAGAGGCAATATTAGAAGATATAATAACTGGTAATTTTTCAGAATTGTTGAAAGATATGAATTCTCAATTAAGGAAGGATAAGTTATTCTCTTTACAAATAGATACATAGATGTAGACATATCTCTCTATATATCTCCACACATGTATACTAGATAGTAGAAATGTAGGAAATCAAAGTAAAGAGGAAGCTTTAAATAGAGATAAAGCAGTCACTGTAAAACTGACTATAAAAATTTAGACCAATGATAGATCTCTATTTATAATAGAGACCAGACACTGGAAAACATTTTCCGTTTGGCCAGTGACAATAACAAACACTTAGATATTCATATGCCACTAAGGAATCATTCAACACTAAGGATAAAAAGAACATTTCCAGATAAAAAAATTACATAGATTTCAGGTATACAATTCTGTGATACATCATCTATAAATCCCATTGTGTGTTCACCACCCAGAGTCAGTTCTCCTTCCATCACCATATATTTGACCCCCTTACCCTCATCTTCCACCCTCCACCCCCTCTTTACCCTCTGGTAATCACTAAACTATTGTCTGTGTCTGTGAGTTTTTATTTCTCATTTGTTTGTCTTGTTCTTTTGTTGTTTTTGGTTTATATACCACATATCAGTGAAATCATATGGTTCTCTGCTTTTTCTGTCTGACTTATTTCACTTAGCATTATACTCTCAAGATCCATCCATGTTGTCACAAATGTTCCTATATCATCTTTTCTTCACGCCAAATAGTATTCCGTTGTGTATATATACAACTTCTTTATCCATTCATTTATCGAAGGACATTTTGGTTGTTTCCATGTCTTGGTAACCGTAAACAAAGCTGCAATGAACATTGGAGCACACGTGTCTTTATGTATAAATGTTTTCAGACATTTTGGGTAGATACCCAGGAGAAGGATAGCTGGGTCATATGGTAACTCTATTCGTAATTTTTTGAGGAACCTCCACACTGCCTTCCATATCGGCTACACCAGTCTGCATTCCCACTTATATCCTTTCAATGTTCTTAGTTTCCAGTCTTCACATTTAAACTTTTACTACCTGGTTTGTTAATTTTTAATGGTATCCTTTACTTTCTTTCTATTGTCTATACAAGTATCCATGAGTATACGTTAAAGTAATAGAATGTTACATGTCAATAAAAGAAGAAAATCAATATGTTCATTCAGATTGTCTCTTTATCTCCTTTTTCCTCCCATTAAAAAAAATGTGCTTTGTTATTACATATGGAATTTGTACATTAGTAGTCCACCTTCATCTCCACTTTTAAACATTAAATTTAAATTGTGTATTTTAAAATGCTCAGCATCAGTCTTTTTTAAAAAAAATATTTTATTGGGGAAGGGGAACAGGACTTTAATGGGGAACAGTGTGTACTTCCAGGACTTTTTTCCAACTCAAGTTGTTGTTCTTTCAATTTTAGTTGTGGAGGGTGCCATTCAGCTTCAAGTTGTTGTCCTTTCAGTCTTAGATGTGGAGGGCGCAGCTCAGCTCCAAGTCCAGTTGCCAGTTTCTAGTTTCAGGGGGCACAGCCCACTATCCCTTGCGGGAGTCGAACTGGCAATCTCGTGGTTGAGAGGACGAGCTCCAACCAACTGAGCCATCCAGGAGGCAGCTCAGCTCAAGGTGCCGTGTTCAATCTTAGTTGCAGGCGGTGGAGCCCACCATCCCTTGCGGGAAATCAAGGAGTTGAACCAGAAACCATTGTGGTTGAGAGCCTACTGGCCCATGTGGGAATCCAACCGGCAGCCTTCAGAGTTAAGAACATGGAGCTCTAGCCGCCTGAGCCACCGGGCTGACCGCATCAGTCATTTTGCTGAATTTTCTCCAGGCATCTCTTGTTTTAATGGAACGTATTCTGGTTTCCCTAAGGAGGCTTCCTTAGTAGAAAATACCCTAAATTTATGTATGTTTAAAACTTTTTCTCTACCTCTATATTTAAGGAATGCATAACTATATAGAAAATTCTCAATTCACACCGTCTATTATTGATTATTTTGCATATCGTGCTCCATTATGGCCTTGCTCCAAAAGTTACCTTTGAAAAATTGAACATCTAATTCTTTTTGCCTTGTAGCTTATTTGATCCTTTTGACTAAAAATTTCCAATGTTTTTTAACCTGTATTTTCAAAGTTTAATACTTTTACTAGGATTCTTCTAAAAGCTAATCATTCTGAGTTAATATTCTCCTGTTTACCCATTCAACTTGTAGGTTCAGGTTTTCATTTATTTTTTAAAGATCTATCTGGGAGTATAGTTTAAAATATTAGATATATTTCATTATTTTCTCCCCGAGGGGTACCTCTCCTATTCCTTTTTATTCTTTTTTCTTTCTCAGATGCTGTGTTTCAAAGATAGCCACTTCACACAGTGAGATCTTTAAGTTTCTTCTATGAAAATCATGCTGTGACAATTCAGAACACTTTTTTTTTTTCCAAATTTTATTGAATCTTCATGCATACTTGGTAGTCTTCACAAGAGAATGAAGACCGGAAGAAGTGACCAGAGCAAGAAGCTTTATACCTTTCAGACAAGGAAATAAAACGTTTATGAAGAATTGACATAACAAAAGAGCTTGGGCTATGGGTAATAAATGGTGAAGAGGTAACAGATTTGTTTATACAGCCTGCTCAATTCAGAACAATTTATTTTTAAAAAGTATTCTCATAATTATAGTGGCCCTACTCCTAATGGCAGCCATTTTAGAATAACTTTAGGTCTATTGCCAGCTCCACTCTTCTCTCCCTTCAGCACTTGTTTTCTCTCTCTCTTCATTCTGCTCACTTCCCTACCCTTACCCTTCCCCTCCCATTCCCAGTCTTCCTTTCCCTCTTTCTTTCTGTCAGCTGTGTGCTTTTTTTTTTTAACACAAAGCCAAACTTCTGAATATTCTATATAACCTTGAATATTTTTGATAATAGTGTTAGACAACCAGTATCTTAAAATTACATTTAGGAAATAAAAGATGATTCTTCAAGGTAAAGGATTTCTTGAGTCAGCAACACTCACTTCATAGGATTGTTTTCCCCTTGAGACTAATAGAGAGCATATTGATTTTGTTTAGTCAGCTTCGTGGTACAAGGTTTCTTCTTATCAGCACCCTCTCATATGAGTCTTTAACACAGGAATAAGGATTAGAGAGCACTGCCTAATTTATTATTTTTTTTAAAGGTTGCACAATGATTTGCTGACTTTAGTGTTTTGAGGAAAGATTGAAATTTCCTACAACTTTATCATCATCAATAGTGGACAAACTGAAAACCTTAAGCAGCATGTCTTAAACTGCTTTCACATCATTATCTGTCTGTCCCAAAAGTTACTGATTTTTGAATATTGATTTTCCAAGTAAACTATTTCTCTTCACGTTAATATTTCTTCAAACTTATTCCACACAACTTAAGTGACAAGACTCATACTTCATAATGTTAAGCATCAACTTGCAAGCCTAATTTTATTTATACTCATAAACTTATTTCAGAATGGCTGTATTACCTAGTTATTTTTGTGTGTGTTCATGAGACTTCAATATACATGTGTAGTGATTTAACTGTACAAATGTTAAGAAAAATTTCAAAAATTACAGGGTTTTATTAACACTTGGTATTTTAGATAAATAATTATGTACCTTTTAATGCAGTTTAGTCAAATTGTGTTATTTCCCAGTATAATATGCAAATATTATGCTGGCTTTCCTGGAAATATATATCTTTCTAGAAACGTGAAAGTTAGATATGGTTAATTCTATTAGGTTGGTGCAAAAGTAATTGTGGTTTAAAAGGTTAAAACTAATTGCAAAACCGCAATTACTTTTGCACCAACCAAATATATAAATCATATATTTAATATCTTGTAAGTAGGTCAGGATACATTTGAAATATGGAATGCAAATATAAGCTGTTTGTATTCATTTTTAATTCATTCAGCACTTGACTTCAAAGTGCCTCCGAAATACTAGGCATGCTATTAGGCCCTATGGATACAGCACAGGAAAATATATGAAGACGTTTCTAACAGACATAGAGCTTACATTTTAGATGTATTGGGAGAGAGACAGTAAGTTACAAAAAACAAATATACGCAGTTACATACATATGTATGCTATAATTAATAAAACTGGAAGAGACAAGAAATGTAGAAGTAATATACTAAAACAATAACAAGAAAAACAGACGTTTCCTCAAAAAGAATAACTGAAAAACAATACTGGAACTTTTAAGCGTAAGTGTTCACACATAAATTAACAATAATCTGTGTGTAAATCTCAGCTTTTAAAGTATTTTTCTTTATTTTTCATTAATTTTACAGTGAATTAAAGTTAAGAGTACTGATGTAAAAAAAAAAAAACAACACATGGAAAACTCTAGATGTCTTAACTGATAAATATAGACAATAGTAGATCCCTTATTGAATTTCACCATCGTACAATTCATGCATTTAAGTAGGAGAATTTTTGATGATTTAAAGTCAAAAGTATATACGAACACACACAAGCGTGTGTGTGCGCGTGTGTACTTGTGTACGCATGTACATACACATGAGAGTACACAGAAAACAAAGAACATCCTTTCATGTATTAATCTTGTTTCTCAAACAAATCTTAGGTATAAATTGTGTCCCATGATACACTTACTTCTCTATAATCCTTTTTTCTTACCAATATAACATTTGTTCTGTCACTATGCCCTTGGCATATCTATCTATACAATGTTCTTTACAAACTGTATCTATCTATTCACCCATCTATCAAGCACTTGCTAAATAAAATAAAGTTTAAAAAAATTAATTAATCCATGTTAATTTTAATTAATCATTAATATGTAATTAGTATGACATATGGTGGGGGAGCCTGGGTAACAAAGTATATCAATGGTATTTTAACAAGAGTTTTGGAAAACATAATAATTTACCCCAAATTAAAAACATTTTTTTATGCTGAAATTTCAGATATGTGACATGTTAAAAAAGTATTTTCTGTAGTAGAGCTTTTTCACTTTTCACCTCCTGGTAGGTTTAACTATGATAATAATATATCATATTTAACAGCAGATATTAAATATGATTAATTAATTAATAAACATATTTGTGTGTATGTTTTATTTTAAGAATGTGCGTTACTACACACACACACACACACACACACACACACATACACACACACAAATAATAGCAATAAAAGTGTAAGAAAGAATTTGGGTTTTCCTAGCCTGAAATTTGCTTGCTTATCTTTTGATGGACAGAGAGACTCTTCAGAGAAGATACTGGCTTTAAAGTCAGGACAAGTGTTGTTGCATTCGGTCACATTTGTTTTTATAACTGCCACATGCTGATAAGTAATTCCAAATAAACATAACTATTGTAGTATTTTTTGGAAATGTCAAGATCATTGGCTCAGGTAGACAAAGAATGTAGGTCTACAGAAATATTTCTATCAAAAATACGTACTGCAAAGATAGGTAGAAAATATGTAAGGGAATTGCTCTGGATAATTCCTTATGAAAAAACAAAAGGAAAGTCATTTTTCTGGTACAGATATTATTACATTAATATAGATAGAATATTTGCTGTCCAGCTGTACCTTTTTTTTTTAAATGAAATTTTGGGTAGCACATATACTCAAAATAGACTTAAAAGTCATTCTGTGCTGATGAAGGGAATATACATGCTACTATTTACTATTACTAGATTTAAATTTGAAATATCAGTATACTAACTTTTCCTCCATGACCTCCCTGTGTACCTTAGGGGACTTGTTTCATATCTGTTTCATAGACACAGATAAAATTCTTCTTTTTGAACAAATGTATGAACAATGTCTTGAAACTGGTGTTTACAATTCTCATGAAAATATTTTATACTTTTGCTCTAATGTGTTTACCCATCAAATATGTATTATCCTCTGTATTTGAAAAATTTGTGTTAAAAAAAACAAGACTTTTCCGACTGGCTCTTTTTATTCAATATTCTATTCTACAGATCTACACATGCTGATATATGCAGATGTCACTAATATCCTATTGCATGAATTGTCCAAGTTTATTTAGTTACATGGTTAAACAACTCCACTTCTAGATAAAACTACATATAAAAGCATTCCAGTACTTCATACACTTCATCTTATAACATTCTCTCTCAAGGTGAGATAACTGAGAAAAGAGCTAAAATGATTACCACCTTTTCTGATTTATACTTAAATAGGAAATACCTTTTAGTTTCATCAGTATGGCTATTTTTATTTAAGGACAGTTAAGATATGTATCCTATGACTATAAGTTGTAGGTAGGTAAATCAAGAATTTAATATCTCTTCTGGTCTTCGATTGCAATGCAGTTTGTAGCATACCTGTCAAAAATGCACACTGCATTGGATCACAATACTATAATTCAGATCAGATCCAATCAGTCATTGTGGTATCATCAGATGTTTTAGGTATTATGTAGATTGGAGCTCAAGACTCATTCTTTAGCATAAATATTTAGTATAAAGTACTTTATGACAGCTGCACATATTATTTCACTAGGAGAGCATTAAAATGAGTCTGTTCCTGATTCAGTTTCAAAAGCCATTTTCTATGGAGGATCTTATAAAAATCCTTTTCTTAAACAAATAGTCATTATTTTAAAATGAGTTAAATTTTAATGTATTTTCAAATGTGGCACTTTACATATTCTTAAAAATTCTCTGAAATATGCAAAGTAAATATTTCTATCCAAGAAAATGAATTTCTCTTATGATTCTAGATAAACTAAAGACTTTTAGAAGGAAATTAACTATTTCATATATCATTGCAATGTATGACCTGGCTTCCATTTTTCAGAGTGACATGCCTTTCTATCAGTCATGCAGATATAGACCCATGTCTTTGTTTTATGTGTTTGTTGATTTTTTTGGATAATTGTTGTTCCTTTTTTCTTACATGCATAGTATATAATGAGGTTAACTAGATTAACACATATTTCACAATATATAAAAATTGTCTGCATTCAATGACTTCCAATATGTTGATTCATTTTAATTTTCACTTATAAAGCATGGGTGCTTGTTTATTTGAACTAGCTCAATGTTGCTTGCCTATAAGGTAATTTATGAGTTTTTATCAGACTCAGTTTGAAGCCCATATTGCCTGAATCTCTGAAAAACATAACCCTATAACTCTCAGTTTACGTGCTACACAGCCTTTTCCTATTTCTTCACCCATTTCCAACAATTTTCTCAAGGAAACTGTAACTCTCAAGAGGAAATAAGTCACCCTTAAAGTGGATATTTTAGCAGAAGTACAGATATATTGATTTCCCCTGTAGTTTTAAATGCAGCTTTCATTTTTTTCCTTATTTTTTCCTAACTGTTTTTACACTAGATTAGAAAAGATAAGTTAAGACCTTATACTCAAATGACATTTTAAAATGGTACCAGGCAGGTGAAAAATCACTGCAAAATGCCACTTATAACTCAACAATGAATACAAGAGAAATATAGTGAAAACCATAGTTATTTTAAGCCATTAGAAAACTGACATGGGAATGTAAACCTAATGAACTAATAATACCCAAAAGGGTGACAAGGTCCCTGTTAAATGAGATCCATGGTGGATTTAATCTTTAACAGAATAGGGAAAAGAGGACGAAGAAGCTCTAGGTATACTGGTAAGAAGAAAACAGCTAACATTTTAACAAAGGAAATGATTTTCTATTCCTGAAGTTGGAACAGGATAAGTGAGAGTCACTTGCTGTCAATGAACACCATGGAGCCTGAAGAAGTCTGAAGATGTATATGATGGAACAAAGAGGAAGCTAACACCATGTGAGCCACACACACAGAACAGACGGTAGCTCTGTCTCCCTCAATCCTACACTAAGGACTTGGCAAATAAAATCCTGACTTTTTATGGGGATATTATAATCTACATCAGTATTATTTTCTTTTCCATTAAATACCTTCATTCAATCAAATATTATGAAATGTAAGAACATATTACCATCACCAAGAGAAGAAATGTTCAATAGTATCAGACCTAGAAATGACCAGCAGTTGGAATTCTCAAAAAAGGATTTTAAAGTATTATGATAAATATGTTACAGAATCTAGAGAATCAGAGAATCTAGAGAATCAATGAACAACATATGGGGACAGATGATGTGTTTCAGTAAAGACATGGAAGTTTTCAAAAACACTAAATGGAAATTCTAGGATAAAAAAAAGTCACATTAGACACAGATTTATTTTGTGGGCTTTCCAGAGGACTGGAAAAGAGGAAGAATCAAAGAATAAAGACATTTTAGACAAAATCTGAAAGAATGTATCTCCAACAGACCTGTCAAATTAAAAAAATGTTAAAATAATTTCCTTAGACTGAAGAAGAATGCCACATAGAATACTTATTCTAAGCAAAGTAATGGAGAATATCTGGAGGAATGACTATATAATCCCTTTTCAAAGAGCTCTTTATAAATTAGTAGTTGGACTCTAACATCCTACATTTAGCCATTGATAGAATAAGGCAAAACAAGTCATTAAGTACATCAAAGATTTGAACAACTCTACCAAACAATTTGACTTAATTGATATTTATATAACATCACACCCAACAACGGCAACAACACATTCTTCTCAAATGTACTTGAAATATTCCATATGCTATGCCATAAAGTAAGTCACAAATTTTTTATTTATTAAGATACAACCTGAACAGAGTATGCTTATGAACTACAACAATATTAAATTATAAATATGTCTAGAAAATATCCACATGCTTGAAGATTATATAATACACGTCAATCAGATCATGAGTTGAAGAAAAAAATCGCAACAAAAATATTTTAATTAAATGATGATGAAAACACAACCTATTAAGCTTTCTCACAGTCTAATCAGTGCTTAGATTAGTAACATTAAATGCAATAATAGAAAAAAAGTTGTAAAATCAATAATATGAAGTTCCGTATTAAGAAACTAGATGATGAACAAAGTCAAAGTTATGCTAACATGAAAAATCATTCTATATAATTTACTTTATTAATATAAAAGGAGGAACATATAATTGCTACAGATTCAGAAAAGGCATTTGAAAAAATTCAACACCCATTCATGAGAAAACTTCTCAGTAAAGTAGCAATGATAAACTAAACCTAAAAAACAAAATTGAAACCAAATGATTAAATAGAGACCACCTTCTCCCTCTACCCACCCCTCCCCCCAAGTCTGGAAGAAGACAAATCGCCCTTACTAGGACAATTCAACATTGTTTTGAACGCCACAGGGAGTACCATGAGGCAAGAATAAGAATAAAACATGGATTGAAAGAAACAAAAATATATGTTTTTATAAAACTTAGCTATATACTTAGAGAAATTTTAAGAAGCTTAAAAAAATCCCCACAAAAACACAAGTAGCTCTAATAAGTGAAGTCAGTAATATCACAGATACATAGTCAAAATGCAAAATTCATTTGAACTTCTAAATATAAGATATGAACAACTACAAAAAGATTAACACTCATGTTATAGGAACTAAAACAAGTCATATATACATAATGGTTAAATTTAACAGAAGTCAAAGATTCTACACTGGAAACTAAGACTTTAATGAAAGAAGTTAATGAGTCAAATAAAATGAAATTAAAAGTATTCTTAGATTTGAAAACTCAATGTTTAAAATATATTATTTTCAAAATAATGTAGAACAAGGTCAATGATAATATTTTTTTCTGTAAAGAGATAAAAATTTTAGGCTTTATAAGCCTAAAATTATAAGTCTATGTCACAACTATTCAACATAGCAAAGCATGTTGTAGCACAAAAATAGATAATAAGTAAACAAATTAGCACAGTTTTGTTTTGATAAAATCTTATAAAATCTGGGTCAAATTTAACGTTAGGCTGTTATTTGCCCAAATCTGATATATTCAAGACTCTTTTAATTGGTCTTTTAATAGATTTTGACAACATGGTGCTAACATATATTTGGGAATCCAATTAACCTAAAAGAATCAAGTGATCTTGAAAATGTGAACAAAATTAGAGATCTAATAGGACCTGACTTCCATATTTATTTTTTAGCTATTATAATCAAGATAGTGTATTTTAGAGAAAAACAAATAGATTAATACCAAACAAAGGGTCAAGACATATACCAACAGTTAATATTTAACAAGATTTGCAAAAGCAATTTATTAAGGAAAGGATAATCTCTCAATAAATGGTACTGGGACAATTTATATCCATATAAATTAAAAAGTAAAAAGAAAGAAACCACACATGAAAGCTTTGACCCCCTACCTCATATAATACACAAAAATTAATTTGAAATGAGCCATAGTGCTAAATATGAAACCATAACTAGAAAGCTTCTGTAAGAAAACATAGGTATCTTTGCAACTTTGCAATAGGCAACGGTTCCATAGAAAAGCCACAGAAAAAACAAGTATCAAAGGAAACTGATAAATTGTACTTTATCAAAAATAGAAATTTCTGTCCATCAAAATCCACCATTAATAGGCATATCATGATAAAAAATATTTGTAATATATATTAAAAAGGAACTTGATTACAGAATATATAAAGAACTCTTCCAATTCAGTAAAAATAAACACTCTAATACAACATGGGCAAAACTTTGAACAGAAGTTCACAAATGAATATGTATATGATTAATAAACACAACATTTATTTAACATTATTAGTCATTAGGAAATACAAATTGAAATCATAGGAATTATCATTACATAGCCACTTATAATGAATAAGATGAAAATGATTGACGATACCAAATGTTAGAGTGGATGTAGAGAAATTTTGAAATCTCATATATAGTTTTGGGAAAGTGAAATTTGCAACCACTTTGGAGATATGTTAGGAATTGTCTTAAAAAAGGATAGTTGTCTTTTACAAGGATTAGTTGTCCCTTATCCACAGCTTTGCTTTCCAGTTTCAGTTATACATGGTTGTAATATTAAATGAAAAATTCCAGAAATAAACAATTTGTAGTGTTTAAATTGTGCACCATTATTTGTAGAATGATGATATATCTCACCCTCCCATTCCATCTAACCAGGGACATGAATGATCCCTTTGTCCAATGTCTCCCTGCTATCCATTTATACTACCTGCCCATAAGTCATTTAAGTTGTCAGATCCATGGCGCTGGTGTTCCAGTAACCCTTATTTTACTTAATAATGGCCCCAAAGTGAAAGAGTAGTGATACAGGCAATTTGGGTATGCTGAAGAGAAGCTATAAAGTGCTTCCTTAAGTGAAAAGGCGAGTACAGTTCAACAATATACTTTGAGAGAGAGAGAAATGAGAGAGAGAGAGAGAGAGAGAGAGAAAGAGAGAAAGAAAATGCATATTAACATAACTTTTATTACAATATGTTGTTATAATTGTTCTGTTCTATTATTAGTTATTGTTAATCTCTTACTATGCCTAATTTATAAATTAAACTACCGTGTTTCCCCCAAAATAAGACCCAACCAGAAAATAAGCCCTAAGCATGATTTTTCAGAATGACATCCCTGAACATAAGCCCTAATGCATCTTGTAGAGCCAAAATTAAAATAAGACCTGGTCTTATTTTCGGGTAAACATGTTTTAGGTTGGTGCAAAAGTAATTGCAGTTTTTGCAATTTTTTTTTTTAAACCTTTTAAACCACAATTACTTTTGCACCAACCTAATATCATTGGTACGCATAGGAAAAAACAGTGTATATAGGGTTCATTACTATGCAAGGTTTGAAGCGTTCACTGAGCGTCTTAGGACCTATCTCTCAAGGATAAGGGGAGACTACAGTACATACCTTGACCCTATGACTCATTAATTCTACTCCAGTACAATGAAAATACATGTCCGCAAAAAGCCTTGTATAATAGTATTTATAGAAGGTGTATTCGTAATACCCCAAATTGGAAACAGTCCAAGTGTCTATCAACGGGCAATGGCTAAATTGTATGATATTAATATCATTAAAAAATAATTAAGAAGTACAAAGCAGTAATATGGAAATGTATGGATAAATATAAAATCAGGAAGCTGAGAAAGAATATCCAATCTCAAAAAAAGTACATACCCTCTGATTCCTTTTATATGAAGTCCTAGAAAGGGTGAAAAATAAATAAACTAACCCATGGTGGTAGCAATTACATTAGATTGCTTCTTAGGGCTTAAAGAATTAACTGGGAAAGGGCATGATGACATTTCCTTGACAAATGGCAGTGTTCTATGTTTTGAGAGATATGTGAGTTCCATTGAGTGAGCCCATTGTCAAAAGCGATGGAACAGTACACCTAAAAAAATCTATGCAACCCACTATTCATGTATTGCATCTCATAAAATAAGATGTTCAATGGCTAAAAAAAATAAATAAATAGAAACCAGGCAGAGTTTTAAAGATATTAAGAAGACTGAGTAACAATAACAATGTAAGAAAAATAAGGCTTTCATTCTCATTTTTCCTGCATATGTGTATGAGTGTCAGTATGTGTGTGTGTATCTCAAACCCTTGGCAATATTATCTTACATTTTCCAAAATTAAATTTGTCATCTAATCTCATAGTAACAAAAAACTATGGTGCATGTGTGGTGGTTTCTAATTCATCTGTAAGGATTTATTCTTCAGAACTTTCAAAATAGCCAGAGTTAGGTGATTTCGGATTCTTGTCCCACCCCCACCCCCAAAAAAAGGAACATAAATATAATTCTTAACCAATGTATTAATTAATATATGTTGTACTCTTCTTAGAAAAAGTGCTTGGAAAAACAAATGATATAGCTAAAATGTATAATGCTTGAAGAGAAAAAATGAGGAAATAACTTGTCATGAAAATAAGTTAGGAGATGCTATATAGATAGATTTGCAGATTACAGCTTTGTATGGGACAATCGGATGATTATTGGTAGGACATGAACATAAAGACTTTCTTACATAGAGTTAGTAGCGTCATCATTTACCCATACAGAGCAAATATTTTCCTAACTCTGCTATGCGATTACAACAATAAACAATTACTTATTTCCACATCTTCCCTCTCTCTCTTATTCATTTTTACACTCCTTAGAGAGATTTTGATAGGGCTTTGCTGACTTATTCATCAGAGCTATCATAGTTCTTAGGTCAATATGTGAATTTTGTAAAGAAAAATTAATCATTCCTAAATTTTTGGTACAGTAGAACAAGATTCTTTTAGAATAAAATATAAAAATACGGACAAAATATAAAAAGCCAACATACGAGAAGAATTTGGAAATCATAGTGTCTTAGAAAAACCTTGAAGAATTTTATAGCAGCCAAAGAAACCATATGTTGAGCAGAGTGGAGTATAATTTTAAAAGTTAAGACAATACTGTTAACCTGCAGTATGAAAACCCGTTTACATTCATACAATTCCATTATGTATTTTGGAGAAGAATTTGGAATAAAATTACTGACTTGAATATCTATATGTACAAATATCTAATTCTGCTGTTGAATACAAAATCACTTCCGAGACTTAAGTAAACTCTCTGAGGACTCAGCCATCTTCAGGTGAATTATTACATTTTGAAATTTACAGCAACATATCACCTTCTTTCAGAGTGAAGCAATGGTATAGTAATTTGTAAACAAATTTAGGTTGTAATTGTGCAGTACTGAGATTTATGTACAAATTTTGACTAAGGATACACATTTCATGAGGCAAATAGAACTTAAAAGGGACTATACTACCTACTAAGTCCTAATTTTGTTATTTTTAACCGGAAATATCAGTGTTCACAGCCTAGACTGCACATTTCTAAAATTTGACGTTAATTAGTCTGGAGACATTTCTTCATTGACAGTTTCGAACTTTTTAGTTACCCATCAAATTAAATTTCATGAATATAAAGCACTGTGAAAATCATTTCCTTTTCACAGATAATGAATTTTATTATTCCCTTTAAAAGTTTTATTAATAATGGTAACTGTCTCTATATAAGTTTTACTAAACAGCATCCTATAACACAAGAATGCTGAGGTCAAGAACTGTATTTTTATTTAACAGATATATACATATTATACATAGCATATAGCAGACCCTCAAATAATGATGTTTTGCTTAACACCATTTAGTTATATGTTGATGAGATCCCCTAGGTATTTAACTCTTGTTTATATCAATTAGCCAATGGTAAAATGGTTTTATTATACATAATTTTGTTTAAAGTCACAGAACCTGCTGATGACATAAAGTGAGGACTTACTGTATATATATAATGACTTAATTTCTGGAAAAATCAATGCAGGACACAAGAACTTACACTTACGTTTTTTAATCAGAAGAAAATGCACAGAGACAAATACAATTTAAGCTTAGCCTTTGTATAGAGTAGTACCATTTTAACAAGATCAAACAAGAATTAATTTTGCCAAGATAGGCAACAGAAGCTATCTTAAAATAGCCAAATGTTATTTTACATCTTGAGCTTATCTATTATGATTTTATAAAAGAAATAGTAGCATGTCTCCATGGTGAAAGTTCTAGAATATCTGTATGTTGTTTCTTCCAGTGAGTCCCTGATTACAAACATTCTACTTCTATTTGTACTAAGCTCTTTCTTATAGTTATTAATGATATGAAATCAATAATAATAACAATAACTTGCAATAATAACATTCTGTCTCAAAACTTCTTCGCCCAAAGCAAGTTCATTAGGTATATTTCCCATACCTACTTTAAATAGCTGGTAGTTTTACTTTGTCAAAGCAAAATATGGGTCACCATTTTTTCAGTTTCCTATAACAATAAAATTTACAAGCTTATAGTGAGGCAAACACAGAAAAACATCCCAAGGTAAGACACACAGTACAATTATCAGAAGTTAAAGAGTGGCATCACTACTGATTCATGGACATTGAAAGGTTAATCAAGAAATATTCTAAATAATTATGCCCACAAATTTGATAACTTAGATGAAATAGAACTTTCCATGAAAGGAATAATCTAAAGAAATTTACACACAGATATAAATAATCTAAAGAAGTATTTATATATTAAAATAATCTAAAAATAATTAATAACCTTCCAAAACAGAAAGTACCAGTACCAGATGGTTTCACTGGAGAATTCTACCAAATATTTGAAGAAAAATGATATTAATTCTCTTCAATTTATTCAAAAAAGTTGAAAAACTTCCTAACTCATTCTAAGGGGTGAATAATACCTGAATACCCAAACTAGAAGATTACATAACAAAGATAAATAAAAAGAAAACTACAAACCAATACCTTTCATGAAAACACATGCAAAATCCTTCAAAATATTACTAAATAAAATTCAACCATGCATGAAAATAATTATATACTATGAAAAAGTGGGATATAATCCAGATATGCAAGGCTGTTTTAACACTCAAAAATTAATTAATGTAACCAATGACAGCAACAAGCTAAATAAGAAAAATCATATCAATAGATGCCAAAAAAAGTATTTGAAAAAAAAATCCAATAATAGTAATAGAGGAAAACTTCCTCAACTTGATTTAAAAAATCTACAAAACACTCTGTAGCTAATGTCATACTAAATAGTGAGAAACTAGACACAGATATACCTCAGAAATATTGCAGGTTTGGTTTCACACCATTGTAATAAAGCAAGTCATAATCTTTTTGCTGCTGTAGGGTCTTGCCTTCAATTTATAAAAACTGCAACACCTGTGGAGCACAATAAAGCTAAGCACAACAAAACAAGGTATGCCTGTACTTTTCCCCTAAGACCAAGGCATGGATTTCTTATTCATTACTCCTATTAAATCCCTCACTAACACAGCCAGAATAAAAAGTACATAAAATATACACAGAATGAGAGGGTAGAAATAATACACACGGCAAATAGAAGCATATGAGAAGCTGCTCAACATATGTCATCAGGGAACTCAAATTAAAACACTGAGATACCACTACGCCTCTAGAATGACTAAAACCCCAAACACACAACACCAAATACTGATGTGAATATGGAGCAACAGGAATTCTCATTCATTGTTGACAAGAATGCAAAATGGTACAGCCACGTCTACTTGGAAGACAGTTTGGCAGTTTATCAGAAAGCTAAACATAGTCTTATCATGATGCCTCAATTATGCTTCTAAACATTTACTCAAACAAGCTGAAAACTTATTTCACACAAGAAACTGCACACAATGCTATACAGCTTATTCATAATTGTAAACATTGGCACCAACCAAGATGTCCTTCATTAGGTAAATGGATAAACAAATTATGGTACATCCAGAAAATTACTCAGCAATGAAAAGAATTGAACAATCAAGCCAAGGAAAAACAGAGGAACACTAAATGCCTGTTGCTAAGTGAAATACGCCAGTCTGAAAAGACTACAGCATGATTACAACAAAATGGCACTCTGAAAAAGAAGAGTCTATAAAGACAGTAATAAGATTAGTGGTGCTGGGAGTTAGTGGTGGGCAGAGGGCAAGAAATGTATAGGTAGAGCACAGGGAATATTTAGGGTCATGAAATCATTCTGTATGATAATGTAATGGTACATACATGACATCATCCATTTGTCAAAACTTATAGAACTATATAACACAAAGAGTGAACCCTAATATAAACCATGTACATACTTCAGGAAATAACAACATCAATAATGATTCATCAATTTTAACAAAAGTATCAAACTAATGCAAAAGATTAATATTAGGGGAAACTAAATTGGGGGAACTGTGTAGGGGAAGACGGTACATAGGAATTATTCTGTAGTTTCTGCTTAATTTCTCTTTAAACCCAAACTACTCTAAAAATTATGTATTAATTACAAATAATTTCTAGTTTCAGTTCTCCATGTAAGCAGCTTGGAAGTTCCCTACTCTATTCTAACAACAACAACAACAAAACAAAACAAAACCAAAAAAAAACTAGACTGAAAGATCAGTAACTCTTTTTGGATTTTTAAAAGGGGAGGATGCAGGGCAGACAAACCACTGTCCCCAAGGTTAGAGAGACAGACAAATGAATACAGAGAGTCATGGCTTACCTTACCGGGGAGAGATTCTCTAGCAGAAACCACCACGGAAGCAGAGGTGGGGTAGGAAGATCTGAACTGTGATTAAGGAATTGCTAGAGGCTCAGTACAGACAACTCTTGAGAGTTAAAAACTCCAGAGGGACAGTCAGAGGAAGATCCCACAAGATAAAACTCCAGGAGCTCCACCAGGTTCCTGCAATATATAATGGAGAAAAATCCCCACGTGTTACCAGCAGGAGGAGGGGAAAAGGAACCATTTTGAAATTGGCAAACGTTGATGATTATTGAAGATGAATGATCAGTACATTACACTATTGCTTCTACTTTAGTGAATATTTGAAAATTTCACAGTAATAACAACTATGATATAACATAAAACAAAAAAGAAAAGAAATACAAGTAAGAAAGGAAGAGACAAGACAAGAAAAGAAAAAGAAAAAATAAAAGGGCACTGTTTTTAACAAGGCCTGCTCTCAGGCGAAACTAGTTAACCAGAGCCTAACCTGCTGGGGTATCATTATAATTAGCTGACCTGCAGGAAGGGATATTGTCGTGCAGGTGACCCTGCTCGCTGCGCAATTTGTCGTGCGTGGCGTCTGGCGGGGTCTCTTCTCCCGCTCCCAGCACCAGAACGCAGGATATGGTGAGGCCAAAAAGGAACACCCACGGAGCCATAGGTAGGGGAATCATATCACTATATTTTCACTGGCGGCGTCCGCCTCTCTGCAATCTTCTCTTGCTAGCCCCCATTTTTTCTGCTAGCATAGCCACAGCAGTTATATTAGTGGCCAATGGCTTACGGGTTACAGCTGATGGTCAACTAGCCACAGCTGATGGCCATCTGATCATAGTTGATGGCCATTTACTACCCAAGCCAGCACCTTTCTATGTGAGGCCAAGAGCCTGGAAACCGCTTTTTGGGGCTTTGTCCCCACAGATATATACTCAACTCTAGCCAGCTCTAACTTTTCACATGGGAGAAAGGAAATGCCCAACTTCAGTCTACCCTAGCCATACTGTCCACCTAAAGGGGAAGGAAACAACTGAGAAATACTTGTGAAGTTCACAATCCAAAGGCAAAGGCTAACTATGAGATTAACTAAAGAATCATGAGACTTAATCATTGGACTATATAATGCTCCTCCTCCCCCCTCCCCACACCTTTCCACCAAATTACTAAAGGCCTGTTTGCAGCTGTTCCTTTTACCCTGTTCCTCATACATCTTGGCTGCTTCCAAGTTTTACAGTTATGAAGAAAAATTATAAGGCACACCAAATGACAAAAAACACAATCTGAAGAGACTGAGCAAGCATCAGAACAAGACATGGCAGGGATGGTGGAATTATCAGGCTAGGAATTTAAAACAATTATGATTAATATGCTAAGAGCTCTAACGGATAAAGTAGACAGTGTGCAAGCATAGATGTGCAATGTAAGCAGAGAGATGGAAACCTGAAGGGGGAAAAGAAAGCTGGAGATAAAACACACTGTAACAGAAATGAGGCATGCTTTTGATGGGCTTCTAGTAGATTGGACACAGCTGAGGAAAAGGATCTCTGAGCTTAAGGATGTACTAATAGAAGCCCCCAAAATGAAAAAAAAAAATCTCAAAACAATAATATCATCATTATAGCTCAGGACTGTCTACTGATAAATTCTCTGTCAAAAATTTGATGAAAAAGTTGTCTTCCACAAATACATTAAAAAGAAAAGCTTTTCAAGTTTTTGTCTTCTAAGATGTTTTATTGAAACTGAGTAATGAGATGCAATAAATAGAATTTAAAAGAATCTTGTCTTAAAGATGATTGGAAATTGTGGGGGAAAATGAAAAAAGAGAACAGAAACCATTGTTACATGGTGAGTCTTTAATGTAAAATAACTTCATATTTTAAAATGGTGGAACTGAAATTATAGACAACCATAAAAAGAATATATGTGTGTTGATGTGGGTATATAAAGCAAGTTAGTTTTCTGGTTATGCTAATAGAATGTGACAATAACTGAAAAAGTTTGGAGTTTAGGGGTATGTTTATAGTGAATTACATAGCTGAAAAGTTAAAAAATAACTATGAAAGCAATTCTCATACAAAGATATACAATACAAGCATATTAAAATAATCTATTTAAAGAAAAAGACTATAGGAATGGATTAAGAGAGAAAAATAAAACCTGCCTTGTACTGGATATAAGCGATTTTTTTAAGGCAAAACATTTTCAAATTTTAAGATCAAAGGTACGTAAAAATATATAATAACCAAATGGTAGGGAGTGGGGAATTCATTTATGTAAGGAGAAAAAAGAAGAGAATTAACGCTTAAATTCTAAAATTAGGTACTGCTTAATATTAATTACAAAGAGGGTTTTGAGTGAATTGTATGGTATGTGAATTATATCTCAATAAGGTTGTTAAAAAAGAAAGTTGGTTTTTGGTATGACCATTGAAACTAGCAAAGATGAACATTTCTCAAAATCCAACCATACGCCAGCAATGGAAAAGCCTTCAGTAATGTATCACACTAATTCCTTCTTCCATTCCTCTTAAGAATCATTGGATTTATGCATGTAATCAATTTGGGATACCTGGAGAAAGATTATAGTGACTTTGAATTGAGATAGCCACCTGAGGGAGGATATATTACCATTCTTAATTTGTTGATTAAGTTATCGACGTTATTTAAGAGCAAGACTGTTAACATCCTCACTCTGATTTTTATCCTGTTTTTAATTCAGCCCCTGAACAGTTGACTCAACTAAGCCATTAAGCCTTTTTTTTTCTATTTTTTATACTACAGTTCTTGTTTTTCTGTTGCCTATCTTTCTTTTGAATGGTTCACACCTTTTGTTTTTCTCATTACTGAAGCAAATACATGGCAGATGTAGTAGCAGGTTAGTCATATCTTGTATGGTCTAGCACACTCTGAACATGAAGTTGAAATAAAGGGGCCCGAAGAAAAGGAACTGCCTATGTTACAAGGTATATAGTTTTTTGTTTTTTTGTTTTTGTTTTTGTTTTGATCAGAGACATATCATTGTAGTTGGCTTGTTGCTTGTCATCATAAAACCAATCTCAGTTTGCTTGTACAATTTTCAAGGGCTTTATTTCAAGAGCTCCAGGGGATAATCCATTGTTTAAAGAAGGTAAGAGATACAAGCAGTAATCTTTTTTCAACATAAATTTTCTCTATCCACTCTTTCACTCATTCCAAATGGGTCAATGTAATTACATTTTTTTTTGACATTTATATATTTTATTTTATTTATTTATTTATTTATTTATTTTTTTTTATAAATTCTGGGGGATTGTCTGTGTGTTGCTGGAACTCAACTTGAAAAGTCTACTCTGTTCAGTTATGTATACCATGAAATTGTAAGTCTCCTGATTATTTAACTAAATCTAAAATAGCAAAGACTGTTGCTTATTTTCAAACAAAATGTCAAACTCCTTTAAATTATATTCATAAACTTCCAGGGTCATCTCTCTACTGTGTTGTGTGCCTAGCAGTAAGGCTAGTGACTAATGACCATATATTAATAGAATCATAACTGAACACTGTATTTTCCCAATTTCCAACAGGTCCATTGTTGTACAATAACAATTTCTATAGTTTCTGTTTTATTTAATATGATTGACTTTTCTTTCTCTTATGTTTTCAGCAATTTTACTTACACTAAAAATTAATTAAGCAGTAACCAAGTACTAGTCTTCTCACTTTTTTCATATCTGCCTTTCCTTATGAATTTACTTCTCTGATTCCACAGGATTCGGAACTTTTCGTACCAACAAAATAAACAAACAAGCAACCAACCATCTGCCACCAAGGTTTTGCTGCTTTGTATTGGGAGTGGATTAGTAACTGCCCTAGCATTAAAATCTCAGGTCTTCCAATTCTCTCAGCACCATTTATTGAAGAGACTGTTTTTTTCTCCATTGTGTGTTTTTGGCTCCTTTGTCGAAAATTATCTGTCCATATTTATGTGAGTTTATTTTTGCATTTTCAATTCTGTTTCATTGGTCTGTGTGTCAGTTTTTCTGCCAGTGCCATACTGATTTGATTATTGTCGCCCTGTAGTACAAGCTGAAGTCAAGGAATGTGATACTTCCAGCATTCTTCTTTTTTTTCTTAGGATTGCTTTGGCGATTTGGGGTCTTTTGTGGTTCCATACAAATCTGATGATTTTTTTTTTTTTGGTTCCATTTCTTTAAAAAATGCCACTGGGATTTTGGTGGGGTTTGTATTAAATCTGTATATTGCTTTAGGTAATATGGCCATTTTTACTATGTCAATTCTTCCAATCTATGAATACAGAATGTCTTTCCATTTCTTTGCATCTTTTTCAATTTCTTTTAAAAATGTCATACAATTTTCAGTGTATAGGTATTTCACATCCTTGGTTAAGTTTATTCTTAGCTATTTTATTCTTTCTATTACAATTGCAAAAGGAAAGCCACGTACAAAATATTGAAAGTAGACTGCTATCTGTTACCATGTACTAAAATTAACTAAAAATGGATCAAAAACCTAAACATAAATTCTGAAACAGTAAACTTATAGAAGAAAACATAGGTACTAAATTTATGGACCTTGGGTTCAAAGAGCATTTTATGAATTTGACTCCAAAGGCAAGGGAAGTAAAAGCTAAAATAAGTGAATGGGACTATATCAAACTAAAAAGCTCCTGCACAGCAAAAGAAACCATGGACAAAATAGAGGCAACCAACCAAATGGGAGAAGATATTTGCAAACAACAAACCCAATAAGGGGCTAATATCCAAAATATATAAGGAACACATACAACTCACCAACAAAAAAATCGAACAATCCAATTAAAAAATGGTCAGAGGACCTGAATAGAAATTTCTCCAAAGGAGACATGCAGATGGCCAATAGACATATGAAAAGATGCTCAACATCACTAATCATCAGAGAAATGCAAATAAAAACCACAATGAGATACCACCTCACCCCAGTCAGAATGGCTTTCATCAACAAGACAAATAGTAACAAGTGTTGGAGATGCTGTGGAGAAAAAGGAACCCTCATACACAGTTGGTGGGAATGCAGACTGGTGCAGCCGTTATGGAAGGCAATGTGGAGGTTCCTCAAAAAATTAAGAATAGAATAGAATAGAATGACCCAGTAATTGCTCTCCTGGGCATCTCCCCCCAAATCTGAAAACATTTATCCATAAAAATATATGTGCTCTGATGTTCATTGCAGCTTTATTGACAGTGGCCAAGACATGGAAACAACCAGTGTCTGTCCTTTGATAGGATAAAGACGATGTGGTATATATACACAATGGAATACTATTCTGCCATAAGAAAAGATGAAATAGTACCATTTGTGACAATATGAATGGATCGAGATTATTATGCTAAGGGAAATAAATCAGAAAAAGTTGAGAACCATATGATTTCAGTGATATATGGGACATAAAACTGAAAAAACAAACAAGACAAATAAACAAAAAACAAAAACTCATAGACATAGACAATAGTTTAGTGGTTACCAGATGGTAAAGGGGGAAGGAGATGGTAGGTGAGGTAAACAGGATCAAATATGCTAATGGAGGGAGAACTGACTGGGTGGTGAACACACAATGTGTGAGGGTTAACAGAAAATAGCAGAGGCACTATAGACAGAAACTATACATAATACTTTTGATGATTTTTTCTATAAAGGACAAATGGGGGAATGAACAGAAACTTGAGGTCAAGTCAAAAACAGTTTTGAAATGGAAGAGTTTGTTTAGGTAATGAACCAGTAGAGAACGAAAACTAAAATATGCAGAAGGAAGAGAGAAGAATTTCTAGAGTGGTGTACTTGTGTAGGCAAAAAGAAATGAGTACTGAATTGTTACAATATGGGGAATATTTCCACATTGTTCTTGTGTGGCATGAACTACTTAACTCCGGCTTCAGAAATAAATATATGCTAGCAACTCTGTTTCATTTATTGTATTTTGGTTCCTTTTGAATATCTGGTATTGTAATTTCTTGTTGAAATGCTATAAGATGAATTTTAATTCAAAGAAATATGGAAGTCTACAAATTGCTTTTGCATTTCATTGCATCATAAAGAAATGTTTCCAAGATTTTAATTTCTCAGAGAAACCTAACAAAGTTAGAATCAGTGTAAAAGATCCATGCATAGTTGATATTTTCTAGATCTTTATTCAGGAAAATAATCAATTATAGCTCTCACAAGTATGGCACTCTAATCAATTATTTCTGCCTGAACTCTTAAGAAGATAGTGGAATTCCAGGTGTGTTTAATATTCAGGAGATTGATACAATCAGATGAAAAATACAAAGGGTTTGCAAACTGAGTAAATGCTGTTACATGTTCTGGTTTGTGGTACCCAAACCAGATTCTGTTAATAGAGTTTTATTTCTCTCATTTATTTTTGCCCTTGCTGTTGATGCTGTTAATGTATTTTTAGGAGCCAAATATCTGGAGATAACCAGAGATATAGCCTGCGTCATTCATTACAGGTATTATTAGCTAAAAATCTGCTCTCTTAGTACAGGGCCAACCAGAAAGAACAACGATGAAGTCATACTTTTCCTTTTCCATTACTTACCACCAGTTCTTGCCCCAATCAGGTTTCTTTAAACACAAAGATATTCAACATAGTCATATTTCTTATGCTGATCACTTAAATATACCCTCTTTTGTTTTGGTGTCCTCATACTATATAAGTAAATAAATGAGAATTACATTGATATTAGATTAGAGAATAAGCAATCTGGCCACAATGACTAGCATCTAATATTTAAAGGGAACTTTTTGTTCCAGTATTATTTTCTTTTACTTTCCCATCGCCTAGCATAAATTTGATTGCAGATGGCTGCAGCAGAGTGGATTTGATACAATCTGAACCATGACTTTCAAACAACTTTAACTTATTCAGCATTGTTATATGATAACCTTACCAGTGATTAAGAATAATGTCCAACATGTCGTTTTTCTCTCATGGCATTAGCAATCTCCCTAATCAAATTCCAATGTCTAATTAGCATCATTTCAAGATTTAAAATCTTGTTTTTCTAAATAAAAACAAAATAAATTAGTTTCAAATATATCTGTCGAAGTGAAATTCTGTCAAAATGGATGTTCTGTAATTTATATTATCAGTATGGTTTTGTCATTTCTTGTCCAGTTAGCTCATTTTACAGATGACACCGGGAGGCCCAGACAAGCTAATTAATCTTGGGTCACACAGGTTAGGTAGCTTGCTGTCACATTAGTGTTTCTACACAGCTATCAGGAAAAGGCAGAATGACAAAAAATACCATGAACATGAGGTCTTCTAAATAACCCTGCTGTCATTTTTCAAATTGCTGCTTAATGCCTTCTTCAGAGCTGCAGCAAAATGTCAATGAAGGCTGAGTAGGGGACGGAATAACTAGCATGCAAATAGCAAGGGGAAACAAATCACATGCTCTCTAATGTTGAAAAGAGGGCGAAAAAAGGGCACCAATTATATCTATTATTTGGAGACGATTTCTCTCTTCTATGAACTACACACTTCTAGAAGATCAGTGCAACATTGGCTTTGTAATGTTAGTGTGATGACAGAATTTAATGGTATGTGGAGTTCTTAGCTTATTATTATTAAAGTGGCAGCCATCTCTACTTTTCTACCATATGAGCAAAGAAAAGCCTGGAGCATTAGCTTTTATGAGTGATGACAGTCACTTTACCCTGACAATGTTTAAACTCTTCATGGAATTCAAAACACAAAACTAGAACTTAAATGTCTGGTTGACTTATTTCCACATTTGTCAATAAAGCATTTAATAAAAATATTCAAACATCTTTGGAGAAACCACTGATTTTGAGGTGATTGCTCAGAAAATACTCATTACAAGGAAAAAACAGAAATTTAAACCATTTCTGCTCTTATGGTCCTTATAATTTGTGTAAAAGTGTGCAAGCTGTAAGTGCAAACGTTTTAGGGTTGTATATAGGCATTGAACTCAATGCTGGTCCACAGAGAAGAATAAGATTCTTTAGTTTGACTTCTTTAAATACTTCCTAAACCAAACAATGGTGGAATTTTATATTCCATAATTAATGAAAATCCTTTAATAAATTGTTTATTTATACTTCTGCAGACTAGGATGAAAGTTATTTGTTTTAAAACTACGGTTTAATGAGGAAAAAAGAGAGGAGAGTGCAATAGAGCTACACCTCATCACCAACTCTCGGATCTCATCATCCCAATTGCTCAGCTTTATTTTTCTCCAGAGCAGCAATCACTACCTGATACTTTACACAATAATTTTGCTACTGTCCCTCTCCTTTCAGAGAATGTAAATGCCAAATGGACAGAAATTGTGTTCGCTATCGTACTTCTAGTAATACTAGCACGTAATATGCTCTCAATAAACATCAGTTGAGTGAATAAATAAAGGCAGAAGAGGTTACTGGGTGCCCCAAAATGGTGGAGAAAAACAGTGAATAATGAAGACTAGGATTCATAAAGAGAAGGAAGGGCTATGGCAATTTTGCTTTACACCTTAGGGTTCTCTCAGTTTGGTAGAGAACACTGATATGGCTCTATATATAAGATGTGTGTGTGTGTGTGTGTGTGTGTGTGTGTGTGTGTGTATTTCAAATCTCAAAAAAATCTTGACAATTTATATTGTAAAAGAATAAATATACTTTTAAGAAAAGGAAAAGGAAGATATACAAACACAAGATAAGTAGCATAACAATCCATTTGCAACCCAACTCTTTTGCTTTTAGATCATATGTTCTATGGAACTTTTCCTTGACTTCCTGTGGTTTGAGACCTGTTTTTTCATCTTTCTGACATGTAGGTCAATATAGTACTCATGATCCCCTGGCTTCTGGAACTTAAAAACGCCCACCTCTCCTCTGTTGCATTGGGATCCCACCGTTTCTATTGCTGTAAAGTTCTGTGAGCACTAGTCCTAATACCAGCCCTGGCCCACAGAAGAAAGCCACCACTGAACAAAATGGTGCCAGTGTCCCTTTCATCAGTGTGTTTCTGATGGCTTTGGTGGAATGGATGTATCCTGTGGGCATTCTTGTATCCTAGTGGGTGGTCTGGTCTCACATAATATGAGTATATTCCTTCCTGCAAGGTCACTTTTCTGAACTATTTTGACCCCTCCTTGTACTGTGTGCCACAGAAACTCAGGCATGTTCACTTTGCCTAGTGTGGACAATTGTTATTTCCAGGCTTTTAAGAGCCATGAACTTGACCCATTCCCTGGGTGTTTGCTGAGATTTTATACCCCACGTTTGAGAACATGCCCACAAGTCCACGAATTCTTGCTTTACCAGTCTTAAGTTCTGCACCCCGACCCCACCGCCCATCGGCAAGCTCCATCAAAACCCATTCACAGGAATGATACTCATATTCTCTCTGGTACATACTAGCTAATTCTTGCACCTCCTTTAGGGATCACGTGACCAGCTGCCAAGGTTCTTGATTAGTTTCAAACGCTGCTCATTGTTGAGTTTGTGACCGGTTTCCCACTTTTCTGTACTTTTTCCACTCCCGATCTGGTCTGGCAGGGTTTTACTGCAAAATAAAACAGAAAAGCAGAAAAATCATGCGATATTTTTAATACTAGGTGATAAGTAAGACTGATTGAGGCACTTTTAAGCTTTGAAACAGAAACATATTGCATGCATTAATATAGGGAGATGATTTGCTTAAAATGGATATAGTTACTCTTTGTTTTATCTTAAAAGGGAGGCTTCCTCAAATGAAAATATAGAAAGCTGATGTCATTTTTTGAAATGTTTACTTCAATTACATTCATTTATCTAAAAATAAAAGTCTTACCATTTTGAACGTAAGGTAGAAATTAAATATCACCTTTAGGAAGAAACAAAATGTTGAGAGGTAGAGAGGCTGTGAACTAGAGAATCCTAATAAATGGGAATTTTCTGTTGATAGTATTACAACACAATACTATTGAATATGTACCTCTAAATTTTCTCTTTGGTATTGCTTTGAATTTGAGTTGCAAACATCCATTTAATTAGAATATTGTTAGAAATATACATAGATTTTGGAGAAGTAAAAGAGAATGCTGTGCCTATTGAAATACTCATGATTTGCTTTCTCATTTGGAAACAGCATATTGCAAAATGCATTTCAGCAGCAAATTTCCAACTTAACAATATTACATTACTCCTTCTGATTTCCCTTTCATGTTTTGTTAAGAAGCAACTTTAAACCTCTGCTCTACTTATAGCAAGGTTGATGCCTTATGTGTTTCTGATCAGTGCACTTATTAACATCACTCATAACTTTATATAACAAACACAAAAACCATTACCCAAAAGTCAGAATGGAGAGTAGATACCGTGTTTCCCCAAAAATAATACCTAGCCGGACAATCAGCTCTAATGCATCTTTTGGAGCAAAAATTAATACGAGTGGGTATTACATTATTTATATTATTATATTATATTATAGACCTGGTCTTATGTTATAGTAAAAAGAGACCGGGTCTTATATTAATTTTTGCTCCAAAAGATGCATTAGAGATGATTGTACAGTAGGTCTTATTTTCGGGGAAACACGGTAAATGAAAAACATGAGATTTATGGAATACATACATACTTACATATATGCAAAGACTTCTTGTCAGACAGGCCTAACTGATGGCACCAATTATCCAATGCAAATTTTATACGTTGATACTTTATTTTTTAGAGTAATCTTATCAAAATATGAAATTCATATTCTATGAAAACATTGTTCATTTCTTCTAAGTGTGCTACTTGTTTTATGTCAATACCTTACCGATTTTATATAGTTTTAAAATATTTTACATTAAATATTTGTTGGTCTCTATAGAGGTACTTAAATAAATTGCTGAGTCAAATTAAAATATGTATGTAATTTATTATGATCACTATATTACATGAGTGAGGGAAGCTCATTTTATTACTTAATTCATGCTCCATAAAATTACTTCCCAAACATTTTTCTAAGTTTTGGGGGGTGGGGAAGGAGGTTGGCAAGGCTGCTCCATTGATAAAATGATAGATTTATGGCAGTTAGAGTCCACTATAATAATGTTATAATGTTTCCTTTTAAAAAAGGTATTTGAAGTTTTCCATGTCACACCTTAAATAAAGGGTCACATGGTTTGGAATTTTGGGAAAAAAGTGATGCTAAATTTAAAAATATTTTAAATTCACACTATGTAGTTTTTGTCAAACTGGAAACTCTATTCTTCTATAATAGCTTTGTATACCTTTCATAATTTATCAAATGCGAGGTAAGATTGAAAACCACAACTTTTACGCACAACTACTGAAATACATCACTAAATTTTTTTTAAAAAGGTAGGTTAATGGCTGCATTCCCTATTGTGTAAATATGTGGAAGAAATATATTTAGCATGCACCAATTCCATCAACAATATCAATGAATGATTTCTACTTATATGGGTACCCCCAAATATTTTATATACTTAAGTTTCAGTAGTTTGATTTTATGTTAAAGTACAATAGCTGACTCTGCTCCCTAAGAATAAGAGAAAGAGGGTCTGTGGTGACCTTAATTTTAACATTTCAAGTTACTTTTACTGATAACTTTTAAATGTGAGACTGTATTCTAAAGCACAAATGTATTATTCATAAGGTAAATTTATTTTCTTAATGAGGAGATTTTGAGAATATAAGGGGCACTGTTATATAATAATAAGAGATCAGGAGGAATAACCTAGGATTGCTCCAGGGAAACATGAGTTTATAGTTATTTTAATTATTAATAGTAAACATTGTTGACAGTTTACCAATATATCCATTGCTAAATTTAGCAGCCTCCGTTTGCCTTCTCTTTGCATTCCTAATCCTATTGTATGGTATAATTTAGGAAAAATAGAATGGAATTGAGGAATACAGATATTGTACTAAAGTGCATAGGTTCAAATCTCAGTTCTTACACGTCCTGCTATGTTGTTTGGGGCAATTTACTTAAACTCTCAATGCTGTATTTCCCTTATCTATAAAATGATACTGAAGATTTCAGGAAATATTTCACGTATTTGTGAAGACTGAGGTATAAACTATTTAAGACAGTGCCTAACTCATAGTGCATGATTAATAAGTATAAATTACTATTAGTTGCTGAAACGTGTTATAATAAGTTTTCAATGAAAAGCAGGAAAGGAAAAAAAGCTGAATCATATTTGTTCCTAATCAAAACAATGAATGGTAAATTAGGCATGTACAATGGAGAATAAAGGTTGGGTGACTAGATGTGAGGTAGAATTTTAATTTTTCTTAAGCTCATATCTCTATAGAGTTGTGTGTATGTGATGAAAGAAAAAACACATATGTATGTATGTATGTATGACTGTTTTTAGAGCAAGTTTAGGTTTACAACAAAACTGAAAGATCTCCAACATACACTCTGCTCCTACACATGCATAGGTGTCACAATTACCAATATCACTCATTAGAATGGTACTTTTTTTTTTTATACCAAAAATGAACTTATCTCATTTCTTTCTTCAGTGTTGTATAATTTTCTGAGTACAGATCCTTTACATCTTTGGTTAGATTTATTCCCAGATATTTTATAGTCTTTGGAGCAATTGTAAATAGATGGAAACACATTCCATGTTCATGGATAGGAAGAATTAATATAATTAAAATGTCCATACTGCCTAAGGCAATATACATATTCAACGCAATTCCTATCAAACTACCAACGACGTTTTTCACAGAAATAGAACATATAATCCTAAAATTTATATGGGACCATAAAAGACCCCGGATAGCCTCAGCAATCTTGAGAAATAAGAACAAAGTGGGAGGTATAACGATACCTGATTTCAAACTATACTACAAGGCTACAGTAATCAAAACAACATGGTACTGGCATAAAAATAGATACATAGATCAATGGAACAGAATAGAGAGTCCAGACGTAAATCCATGCCTATATGCCCATCTAATCTACGACAATGGAAGCAAGAATGTACGATGGGGTAAAGATAGTCTGTTCAATAAGTGGTGTTGGGAAACCTGGACGGACACATGCAAGAAAATGAAGCTGGACCACCTCCTTACACCATATACAAAAACAAATTCAAAATGGCTTAAAGACTTAAATGTAAGATCTGAAACCATAAAATATCTAGAAGAAAATATAGGAAGAAACTTCATGGACATTACCCGGAGTAAGATTTTCACTGATATATCCCCTCGCGCGAGCGAAGTAAGAGAAAAAATAAACATGTGGGATTACATCAAACTAAAAAGTTTTTTCACAGCAAAGGAAACCATCAATAAAACAAAAAGGGATCCTACTCTATGGGAAAAGATATTTGCCAATGATATATCTGATAAGGGATTAATATCACAAATCTATAAAAAACTTACTCAACTCAACTCCAAAAAAACAAACAACCCAATTAAAAAATGGGCAGAGGATTTGAGGAGACATTTTTCTAAAAAGGACATACAGAAGGCAAGAAGACATATGAAGAAATGCTCAACCTCACTAACCATCAGAGAAATGCAAATAAAAACCACAATGAGATACCACCTCACTCCAGTCAAAATGGCTATTATCAATAAATCAACAAACAACAAATGCTGGCGCGGATGTGGAGAAAAGGGAACGCTAGTGCACTGTTGGTGGGACTGCAGATTAGTGCAGCCACTATGGAAAACAGTATGGAGGTATCTCAGGAATCTGAAAATGGAACTACCCTATGATCCAGTAATTCCACTCCTAGGCATCTACCCGGAGAAATCCAAAACTCCAATTCAAAAATCTGTATGCACTCCTATGTTTATTGCAGCACTTTACACAATAGCCAAGATATGGAAACAACCAAAATGCCCATCGGTAGATGACTGGATTAAGAAGCTGTGGTACATTTATACAATGGAGTATTACGCAGCCATAAAGAAGAAAGAAATCTTATCATTTGCAGCAACATGGATGGATCTAGAGAACATTATGTTAAGTGAAATAAGTCAGAAAGAGAAAGACAAGTACCATATGATCTCACTTATATATGGAATCTAAAGAAAAGACTATGTGAATGAACTAATCAGAGTAATTTTTGGGGACGCATAGAAAAAACCGAGAGTGGTTAGATGGGTGTGTGGGAGGGGGTTGGGGATAAGGGGAAAGGTGAAGGGATTTGGAAGCAGCTGGTAACCACAAGATGGCTTCAGGGTTTTTCTTTTGAAAATTAATTTGGGGAAGGTATTCTATAATGTTGTAAAGATTTTGTTGGGTATCCGATGGACATGCGTCCTATTTGGGAGATCACCTCAGGGATACTGTGGATACCTGATCATGGCATTGTACATCAGAAGCTAAACATTAATGAATGCCAACTATAATTTTATATATATAATGTGATGGTTCAGTGTGAGGTCGGAGGGATAGTGGATGGGGGGAGGGGGGTTCACAGTATGAGGGATATAAATGATGAACGTCTAAGTATTACCTTGTTTTGTACACCTGAAACTAATAAATAAATTAATTTAAAAAAAATAAAAATAAAAAATAAAACACACGGACTTGCAAAAAAAAAAAAAAAAGAACTTATCTCAAAGTTCATAATTTACCTATTTACCTTAGGGTTTACTTTTGATGTCATATATTCTATGGGTTTGGACAAATGTATAATCACATATATCCATTATTATAATATCATACAGAGCATTTTCACTGCCCTGAAAACCTTCTGTGTTCTGATTAGTTCTCCCTTTCACTTTTCCCCATAGCCACTGATGATTTTGTTGTCCAACTAGATTTTGTCTGTCAAGGAATTGTTCCATTTCATCTAGGATATCCAACTGGTGAGCACAGGACGTTGCTCACAGTATTTTTTTATTATTCTTTTAATTTCCACTGGATGTATGGTGATATTGTCTCTTTCATTACTGATATTAGAAATGTGGTCCTCTCTCTTTTTTCTTAGTTAGCCTGGCTAGAGACTCATTAATATCATTGATCATTGCAAAGAAACTACTTTTGGTTTTATTGACTATCTCTACTGATTTTCTGGTTTTAATTTAATTGGTTTCTGCTCTAATCCATACTATTTTTTATTTTCTGCTTACTTTGTATTTAATTTTTGCTTATTATTATAGATTACTAAGGTGGAAACTTAGATGATTGATTTCAGATCTCTCTTCTGTTCTAAATATGCATTCAATGCTATAAATTTCCCACTAAGCCAGGATTGTGCTGCATTCCACAAATCTTGGTAAGTTGTGTTTCCTCTCATTTAGTTAAAAATATTCGTTATTTCTGTTGAGATCTCTTCTTTGATCCATGTGTTATTTAGAAGTGTGTTGCTTAATCTCCACCTATTTGGGGATTTTTTAGTTAGCTTCCTGTTATTGATTTATAGTTTAATTCCATTGTGGTATGAGAGCAGACATTGTATGATTTCTGTTCTTTTAAATTGTGTTAAGGTGTGTTTTATGGCGCAGAATATGGTGAATATTCCCCGTGAGATTAAGAAAAATGTATATTCTTCTGTTGTTAGATTGCAATAGTCTACAGATGTCTGTTATATCAGGTTGATTGATGGTGTTGTTGAGTTCAACTATGTTCTTACTAATTTTGTGCTTGCTGGATATATCCGTTTTGGAGAGGTGTTCAAGTCTTTAACTATGATGGTGCTTTTATCTATTTCTCCTTGCAGATCAGTATTTGCCTTACATAGTTTGACCCTGTCTTATTAGGTGAATACACATTAAGAATTTCATGTCTTCTTGGAGAATTGATTCTTTTAACATTATGTAATGTTTTCTTTTATCTGTGATAACTTTCCTTGCTTTGAACTTTGCTCTACTTGAAATTAGTATAGCTACTCCTGCTTTCTTTTGATTAGTATTAACACTGTAATATTTTCCATGGATTTACTTTTTAAAAAAATATTTTTTAAATTTTTTTCAATTACAGTTGACATACAATATTATATTAGTTTCAGATGTACAATATAGTGATTAGACATTTATATAACTTACAAAGTATCACCCCATTAAATCTAGTAGCCATCTGACACCATACAATTATTACACTATTATTAAGTATATTCCCTTTGCTATATTTCACATTCCCATGAATATTTTGTAACTACCAATTTGTATTTCTCAATCCCATCCCCTCTTTCACCCATTCCTCTAACCCGCTCCCATCTGACAACCAACAAAATATTCTCTGTATCTATGAATTTGTTTCTGTTTTGTTTGTTATTTTTCTTTTTAGATTCCATATACAAGTGAAATCATATGGTATGTGTCTTTCTCTGTCTGCCTTATTTCACTTAGCATAATATTCTCTAGGTTCATCCATGTTGTTGCAGATGGCAAGATAACATTATTATGGCTGAGTAATATTCCATTGTATATACCACTTGTTTATCCATTTATTGATGGACACTTAAGTTGCTTATATATCTTGGCGATTGTAAATAATGCTGCATTGAACCTGTGATTAAAGGGAAATCTTTAAGAAAAAAACTCAAAATATAAATAATAAAATGCCAATAACTATATATCTATCAATAATTACTGTAAATTGACAAAATGCTCCAATCAAGACATAGGGTGGCTGAATGGATAAGAAAAGAAGACCCTACATATGCTACCTACAAGGGATTCACCTCAGACCAAGGCACACAGAGACTGAAAATAAAGTGGTAGAAAAAGATATTTCATGATAATGAAAAAAAAAGAAAAAGAAAAACTGGGGTAGCAATACTTATACCAGACAAAATGGATTCTAAATAAAAAGCTATAACAAGAGTCAAAGAAGAACCCAGTAGTCCCACTTCTGGTTATTAATCCAAAGAAACCCAAAACACTAATTTGAAAAGACATATCCATCCATGATGTATGTATCTTTCTATTAAAGTGGGTTTATTATAGACAACATATAGTTGGGCCATATTTTTAATCCACTTTAAATCTCTGTCATTTAATTTGTTCATTATACCACTGACAGTCAAAGTAATTATTGATATGGTTGGATTGACATCCACCATATTCATTACTTTTTACCTGTTTGTTGCCCTATTCTTTGTTCCTCTTTTTGTCTTCCATTTTTTTCCTGTCTTTTGTGGTTTTAATGGACAATTTTATGATTCCATTTTCTTCCTTGTTTAGCATATCGGTTGTACTTCATTTTTTACTTTTTTTAGTGTTTGCCTTAGAGTTGCAATATAAAGTTTCCACTAATCCACGTCTACTTTCTAATAACACCAGATTATATCATGGGTAATGTGATAATTACGGAAAAATCCTAACACTTCCTCCCATCCATTATATCAATGCTTGCAATAGTTTCATTTATGTAACATAGATAAGGATAGATAGAAAAACATACAAAAATATATATACAAGCATACATAATTGAATACATTGTTGCTATTATTTTTGAACAAACTATTATGTGTTAGTCCAATTATAAATAAGAAATATAAAAATTTTTATTTCACCTTTACTTCTTTTTTGATGCTTTTCCATTCTTTATGTAGATCCAAGTTTCGAACCTATATTGTTTTCCTTTTCTCTGAAGAACTTACTTTAACACGTCTTGCAAGGCAAGTCTATTGACAACAAATTCCCTCAATATTTGTTTGTCTGAGAAAGTATTTCTCCTTCACCATTGAAGGATAATTTTGCAGGGTACAGAATTCTAGTTTGGTGTTTTTTTTCTCTCAGCTCTTTAAAGATGTCACTCTACTGTCTTCTTGCTTGCATGGTTTCTGTGGAAGAAGTTATATTCAATTCTTATATTTGTTCTTTTATAGGTAAAGTGTTTGCCTCCCTACTCCCATGGCTTCTCTCAGAACTTTATCTTTGGCTTTCTGTAGTTTAAAAGTGATATGCCTATGTGTTATTTTCTGGCATTACTTCTGTTTGGTGTTTTCTGAGCTTCTGAATCTATGGTTTGGAGTATAACATTAATTTGGGGAAATTCTCAGTCATTATTCTTTCAAATATTTTTTTCTGTTCTTTTTTTCTCTTTCTTTTCCTTCTGGTATTCTCATTATGCACAGGTTACAATTATGTTGTTGTCCCAAAGTCCCAAGAATGTCTGTTAATTTTTTTTTTCAGTCTTTGCTCTTTGTTTTTCAGTTGTTCAGGATTCTATTGTTATATACTCTAGCTCAAGAAGTCTTTCCTGAGCTGTGTCCAGTCTAATACTAAGCCCAAGTGTGTTTTGCTTTTTGTTTTTTGTTTTTCTTTAGCATTTCTTTTGGTTCCATCTCTGTTGACATTGCCCATCTGTTCTTGCATGCTCTACTTTGTCCATTATAGTCCTTAGCATTTTAATAATAGTTGATTTAAATTCCTGGTCTGGTAATTTCAATATCCTTGCTATGTCTAATTCTGATGCTTGCTTGTTTTCAAATTTTATTTTATTTAGTTTATTTTTGCCTTCTGGCATATCTTGTAATTTATTTTTGATAGCTGGAAATGATGTTCCCGGTAAAAGAAACAGTTGTAACTAGGCCTTTACTAACATGATGGTGAGGTATAGAAGGAAGCATTCATATAGTACTATGATTAGGTCTCAATATTTAAGTGAGCTGATGCACCTGGACTGTTAACTTGACAAGTGTTTTTCAGTTTTTTTTTCCCCCTTAAGTGGGACAGGATGGTTAGAGCTGACTTGGGTATTTGGTACTTGGTACTGACTTGGTACTTGGGTATTTCCCTTCTTCTGGGTCCTCTGGCTCTAACAATATCCCCGCAGGCTAGGTTCTAGTTAACTAGCTTCTCCGGAGGGCAAGCCTTCTTAAGAAGAAAAGAGTGTTCTGGTTTATTTCAAAATTTTTCCTTTTTTTTATCTCCCCGCTGGAGCCATGTGGAGATTTTTCTCTGATATTTACTGTTGGAATCTGGATAATCTTCTGGAGGTAAAGCTCACAATATTGTCGGGAACTTCCTGTGACTGGGTCCCTCTGGAGTTTTTAACTCTGAGTTACCTGGAATGAGCTTCCAAAAATTTGTGAATTACAGTTCAGGTTTTCTTACCCCAGCATTGGTTCCTCCTATAGTTTCTACTTGTGACTCCCTGTACTCACTTGTCTGTCTCTCTAATCTTGAGGACAGTGGTCTTCCCTGTCCCCTTACCTCTCTTAGGAATCCAAGAAGTTATTGTTTTTCATTCTGTTCAGCTTGTGACTTATTGTTACAACGGAGTGGTGACTTCTAAGCTCCTTCTAAGCAGAACCAAAAACTGGAAGTTTTTCCCTATAGATTTTCATCTGCCCAACAACAGCTGCCTTGGCTCCAACTCTTTGTTCCTCAGGACCTTGGACATCATAGCCCTACTAGCTTACAACTTGCAGATTGTATCAGAAGTTAGTGACCAAAACTGAAGTTCCATGGTAATTCCAGTTTTCAGACGTAAACATATCAGAGGTTATGACATGATGTTTATAACCACCATCCTTTGTCTGCAGAATCTGTGCCTACTGAGAAGAGCATCAGCTTTCCCTTCAGCCATCTCTGTTTTGTGTCTTTGGAAACTGTCCCCAACTGTGTGGACTCCGAATCTTGTTTTTCGCCTACCTAGACATTCTTTATTCTATACATATATTTTCAATATACGATTGCCACTAATATACCTGATTGATACTCCAGATTTTTATATTATATTTTTTTCTTAAACTTATGAGGAAGTAAGTGAGAAAGGAACAAATACAGCATAAAATATTTTCAAACAAATTAATCTATTCTTGAATGGAGATTATTTGCATCTTTACAACAAAAAAGTATTATTAATTTACCTTTGAACAATAGTACACAATTACTTTATTCATTCATCATTCTGTAGTTGTGATCACTCATAGTTCTCAGAAAACTCATATGCTCAAGATTATAGGTTCTAAATAATTATTGTTTTCTAGTATGTATTTTAAGCCTTAATATTCTTGCACTAAAAAAAAAAAAATCAAGTTAAATGCATGAGTAGTTTTCAAAAATTCTCTGTGATATTCATATTCATGTTCTTTGACAGCCTGTTGTTGAAATCTAATTTATGACAACTTTATCTTGAAAAATTCCAGTATTTGAACAATAAAATAAAATAAAATAAACTATTCTAATGACATGACCATCAATTGTGCTATGTCTGTGACATGAGATTTAGAGTAAAAAAGTATACATGGAAATGAAAAATAAAGACAATTGAAAGAGTTCCAAAATTACACAAGAAGGAATGTATTTGATCTCTTTAATTCCTCTCACTTTCATAAACTTGGTTACCAGTCTGTAGAGTTGTTCCTTTGGGACCTCACATATACCTCTGTTTCCTTTTGAATCATGCTGTCCTAAGTAGCTTATGTTTCTATATTTTGTATTTCATGTTAAACTAGGCATCTGTTGTATACCCTTCTATGCTGTATAAAGACTGAAGTCACATGATAATGGCAATCCATTTTACAATATCATTTCACTTTATTTTCCATAATAACTGGCAAGGGTTTACTCTACATTCAGGGCATTTTTTTTTAATCCTTCACTTATGAAAAATAGGTTCTGGAAGAAAATGACTTGAGGCAGTAAATGGATTATGAACTAAACATGAGTTAAATTTGAACTGGACCTCTGATTTCCTGGATTCAGATTCTTTTTAATAGCCCAAGGAAATTCAATTAACCCAACCTTCAGAATCTAATTACATTCATTGTTTCAAATTAAAACGCACTTTTATCCTTTCATTTATTAAACATTTGCTAAATTCCTATAATTGACTGTCTTCACAAATGCAAAGGAACATGGCAAATGCTTTGTCTTCCACATAAATTTCATATTTAAAAAATTCACTATTTTTCCAATAGGTTTTTGTTGGCTTACTGACTCATCTTTAGTTCATTCCCACTGATGGAGGCAGATAGTCTAAACAACTTTTCAGACTGTCATACATCCTGAATTCCCTATTAAAGCTTATTAAACCTCTTTCTGTAAAGAATTGAATTAGATAACATCTCTACCCCAAATCCAGATATTTAGATGATATATTTCACACGTTAGAGTTGGAAATAAATGTAGAGGCCAAACCAGTTATCTCATAAGAAAGAGGAAACAATACAAACATGGTTAAATTTTTTCAAAAAGATCCTGAGTACCGTAACAGTTATTGATAGCAGACTAAGACACCAACTTCTAAATATTTGTTACAATATACTATCTATATAAACTACTACTTTAGGTACTGTGGTCACTCATGCCACCTGTGCTACACCTGCTACTACTACTGCCACCAACATTATAACATAACTATGTTTTAAATTTAAAAGAAATATTTTAATATATTTTTAGTTTCTTATAAGTGATCCACATCACCATTCTGTATCATTCTTTTTCAGGTTACTTTTTGTTACAGTAATACACTTCATGGGCAAAAGAAGGCAGTTAAATTTAGAAGTCAGAGGTCAGGAAAATATTTAATGTAATATAAAAAGAAATTTGATCAAGAGGCTTTAGAAATGCTGAAAGATCAATACATCATTAGAGAGGATCAAAAGAATAGATAATTCTTATTTTTTTATAGACAGTTTTCCTAAGAAATCACAAAAGTACGAAACAACTTCATAATTCTTGTATGAATACTATCATTCTTGACATTCCAAATATTCTACTTTTATTTTTTACATCTTTTCTTTTTCTATTATACACTGTATTCCATGGATATGACCATTCTCTTTTTCAGTTACCAATATGGTTGACATTTCCAAAGTGAAAGAAAAAATTAAGAGGTGTTAAAAGGTATTTTTCAAGAGCAAATAGAATGTAAGTGCAAAAAATGGAAAATGTGTGTGTCTTTGCGATAGAACAGAATACAGAAAAATGAATATGCTTTAAAGTAGGATATATAAAAGTTTAAAAATTTTGCAGTCTCTTTTTAACTGCCTGCCACGAATAGAAGATGATATCAGTTGAAAATATTCATTTTCACATTACTGACCTTTAGATACTTAACGACATTTCAAATGACATTCACAGCAGTGAATGAGGGACAGGTATTCAATAATTTAATATATATTCAAATGAACATTATATTAGGAGCAAAATTTATGAAAGGGGATATGTTATAGCTCAAGAAATGTTGATCGATTATTAGGATAACTTAAACTATATGATTATGAAGGGACCAATAAATTCTTTTATATGAGTGCTGATTATTATCTTCTGCTTTAAAGAAATTTCCTATGATGCCCCCAAAGTTACCTATACTAACCTTTTCAAAATTAGAGGATTGTGACTTACCTGAAACTACTGATCCTTAATCAACATTCTAGGGGATAATGATGGTTCTCTGTAATTTTTTTACTAACTATGGATGTGTCACCTTCATAGGGACGGGTGTCCTTAATGTTTTCTCTCCACCTAGGTTATAAAACAAGTGTTATTTCTGTTGTTTTTTATGTGTGTGTGTGTGTGTGTGTGTGTGTGTGTGTGTGTGTGTGCTGTGTGCCCCAGTGCTGTATATTAAAGTTAAAATTACCAGGATGCAGTATATTGAAATAACCATGTTTTTTTTTTCAAGCTGTTTCCTTCCTTTTCCTACCACCCTGTAATACAAACAAATTATAGGCCATTAAATATGAAACAGATTTTGCTAAACCTTGAAACGCCAATGCTATCCTTCTATAGAAGAAAAAAATGTGAATCTTAGAAAGTTAAATTGCGTGGGTAGTTTTAAATAACTTGATCTAATTGAAGTTTGTGGACCATTCCATCCAACTACAGTAGAATACACATTCTTCTCAATGACAAATGGAATATTCCCCAAGATATACCACATTCTGGTTCAAAAAAAAACTGTAATATATTTAAAATGATAGATATAAAACAAAATATGTTTAAGAAAAAATAGATTTAAACTAGAAGTAAATAATGGAAATGAAGCAGGATAACCTGTATATATTAAGCATTTAAGTAGAACACTTTAAATAACACATAGAGCTAAAAAAGACCTTCAAGAAAAATTAAGGATAAATGAGGATAGAGTCTCTGTTCATAGATTGAAGGATCACAGCCATGAAAATGTCAATGTTTCCAAGTCTTAGCTATAGATTCAATGCAATCCCAATCTAATTCCCAACAGGCAATTTTGTAAATATTGATAAACTCGTACTAAAGTTTGTATGGAAAGCCAAGAGATGACTAGCCAGCATGATACTAAAGAGACAAACAAATTTGGAGGACTTCAAAGAGTTTAAGGCTGTACTAATTAAACTATGTTCTATAACTAAAGGAATAGACACGTAGATCAACACAACTGGCACTATACAACTTAAGATTCACTATAAAGCTACAGTAAATCAAACAGTGTGATATTGTGAAAAAATAGACATATAGAGGCGTGGAACAAGAGAGCCTAGAAATAGACCCAGAAAAATATAGACAACTAATTTTCCTTTTTTAATATATATATATATATATATATATATATATATATATATATATATATATATATATTAGTCATTGTTTCTTCAGATATGGTTTTCAATTCCTTGCTCTCTCTCTTCTACTTCTGGTACCCATATGATGCAAATGTTGGCATGCTTGATGTTGTCCCAGAGGCCCCTTAAACTATCCTTGTTTTTTTTTTTTTTTTTGGATTCTCTTTGCTCTTCCGATTGGGTGTTTTCTGTTACCTTATCTTCAAAATTCCTGAATTTATCCTCTGTTTCATCTAATCTGCTATTGTTTCCCTATTATACCAGGAGTGTCAAAAAAAATGTATACACAGGACTTGTAGTCATCTCTGGATATATTATTATAATTTAGTACAGTTTTTTTTTTTCCTTTCTTAAAATGTGTATACATTTTTTTTTGGCATCCTCTGTATATTCTTTACTTGAGTTATTGTATTTTTCCTTTCTGACTGGTTCTTTTTTATGTTTTCAATTTCCTATTTTATGTTTTATGTTTTCTATTTCTATGTTGAAGTTCTCATTGAGCATCCTTATTAACAGTGTTTTGAACTCTGTGTCTGGTAGATTGCTTTTCTCTTTTTTTTTTTTTTTTTTTTTTTTTAGTTATTTTCTGGAACTTTGTTCTGTTCTTTTATTTGGGACATGTTTCTTTGTCTACCCATTTTGGCTACATCCCTGTATTTGTTTCCCTGTGTTCGGTAGAGCTGCTATGTCTCCTCATCTTGGTAGAGTGTCCTTATGTAGTAGGTGTCCTGTTGGGCCCCATGGCATAGTCTTTCTGGCCACCTGAGCCAGGTGAGGTGTTCCAGATGTGTCCTTTGTGTGGGTTGTGTGTGGCCTCCTGTTGTAGTTGAGCTTTGGTTGCTGTATGCACATCATGCAGATTGGTTGTGAAGACTGGCTGTGACTACAGTGGAGGAGCTGTTGTGCAGTAGCTGACCCTATGGTGCAGAATTCAGTTTAGAAAGGCTCTTGTTCCTGCCCAGTCTGCACTTTTGGTGTGTCATCCTTGTAAGCAGCCTGGTGATGCTCTGGCTTGGTTGAAGCTGACTACCAGGTATGCTAGCCCCAGGGCCTTCTAGAAGGTGCTCTGCCATAGGCCTACTTCAGGCTCAGCCTATGCCCTGACTGGTGCCAACTGGTATGAGCCACAGATGGCTGCCACTTGTGTTGGCTTGGAAGTGCCTCAAGCAACCAAGCTGGGAAATGAGGCCAGCTGCTGCTAGTACCGCACTTGGGGCTGCTCAGGAGGAAGTAAGGAACATGCTAAAGCCAGGTGCTGCTTGTTTGTGTTTCGTAAACCTTAGAGAGATTTTAGAAAAGTCTGCAGCATGAACCAAGACCAGCCATTATTAATGAAAAGCCACAGGAAGAGGCTGGGGTGTGCCCAGAAATTGGGTGAGGTGGGGTCTCAGGAATCATCAGGGCAGGGTGGATGAACAGTATTAGCCAGGTTGATGGAGATTCAGATATGGCGGCCTCTTGCATCTGCACATTGGGAGAGGGGTGGCCTTAACAATAAAACAACAACAATGGATTATACCACAACTTCTGTCTGGGAGAAAGCTGCCCCTCTAGTTCTCAGACTATAAGCTGGACAACTCAGTTCTTATCCATATATTCCTGGCACCTTTTGAGTTATTGCCCAGCATTGGAGTTCAGAGTGTCTCTGTCTGTCAGTGTGCAAGTCCATACATGGGCCGCCCTGAGATTCTAGCTACCCTACGTCTCACTCAGCCACTATCTCTGCTTTTCACATCCAGAAGTTATAGAGACTTCTCTCCCTGGCACTGGAACCCTGGGCTGAGAAGCCTGGTGTGGGGCTTCGACCCCTCACGCCTCTGGTGGGAATCTCTACAGCTGAGCTATCCCTCCCAACTTTTAATGGTTACACGAAGGTGTATGACCAGCCATTTTGTGTCTCTGCTCCTCCTACCAATCTTGAGGTGGCTTTTTCTGTATGTCCTTAGTTGTAGGGCTTTGGTTCAGCTAGACTGCAGGTGATTCTCAATGATCATTGTTCTGTAGTTTAGTTGTAATTTTGATATGGTCATGAGAGGAGGCTAGCAGAGCATTTACCTATTCTGACATCTTGACCAGAAAAAATGACAATTGATTTTCAACAAAGAAGCAACGGCAATTCCATGGAGAAAGAGTAGTTATTTCAACAACTGATGCTGGAACAAATGGATATCTATAACAGTCAATGTTAAGACAATAAGAAGCCACAATTTAGAAAAGTGTTTGCAAAACACACTGCCTACTGAAGAACTTGTATCTGAAATATACAAAGAAATTTAAAGCTCAACAATAACAAAACAAACAACTTATTAAAAAAATGGGCAAGGGGGCAGCTGAATGGTTCAGTTGGTTAGAACATGAGCTCTTAACAAGGTTGCTGGTTCAAACTTGTTAAGGTGGGTTTGTTTCATTTATTTTTTAGTTGTTAATTTTATTGATATATTTTATTATTTTCTTCCTTACACTTGCTTTGGATTTTTCTTTTCTTTTTAAAATAAAATTTTACACGGGAAGCTTAACCTATTGTTTTGAGATTTTTATTCTCTCATACAAATATTTAATAGCCTAAATATTCCTCTAAATACTACTTTAGCTGCATCCCCCAAATTAATATATACTTTTATTTCTTATTCAACTAAAATATTTTAAAAGTTTTATTGTAATTTCCTCCTGAGTAATTCACTATTTAAAATTCTTCTGTTTAATTTCCAAATATTGTGGGTAATTTTTAGCTGACTTTTTATTTTGTTAATTTTATATTCAATTCCACCATTAGCCTAGAACATACATTGAATAATTTCAGTTCTTATTCATTTGTGAAGGTTTGTTTTATGGAGCATAACATGGTCTATTTTAGTGAATGTCCCATATGCTCTTGAAGAAATATATACTCTGATTTTTTGGGTGCTCTATAAATGTCAATTAGATCAAGTTGATTAATAGTGATTTTCAAGTTTTCTGTATCGTTACAGGTTTACTGAAGCTCTGTTGTTAATTCTAAACATTTAGTACTGTTATGGTCTTTGGATAATTGATTATCTATTATTACTGTTCTTTATCTGTGAGAATATTTCTGTGCTAAAATCTATTTACTCTGATGTTAATATAACTTTTTCCACTTTCTCTCTCTTTCTCTCTCTCTCTTTCTTTTTTTTTTTAGTTTTAGGTATACAAAACAATGTAATAGTTAGACTTTTATCATTTATACCCCTCACAAAGTGATAACCCGCTCCCCCAATCTACTACCCCTCTGACATCGCATACAGCCATTACTTTTCCTCTCTCTCTATTCCTAATGCTGTACTCCACTTCTAGTGACTGTATATTAAATTATAGTTGACATTCATTATTATTCAGCTTCAGCTTCAGGTGTACAGTGCAGTAATCAGGCATTTATACCACCCTTGAAGTAGTCTCCCTAATAAGACAAGTGTCCATTGGATACCCTACAAAATCTTAACATCATCGATTAGATTCCCTAAACTGACATACATATCCCCATGCTAATCTTGTGCTTTCTAACCCTCGCACCTTCTCCCTCATCCCCCCACCATTTATTCTCATTTTTTCTTGATAACTCTTTGCTTAGTATATATATTTCCATCCTTTTGTTTTTAGCATATTTATATTTGAAGTGTATGTGTGTGTATGTTGTGTGTGTGTGTTTGTGTGTAGACACATGTAGTTAAGCCTAATTTTTTACCTAATAATTTTTATGTGATGATTTCTATGTTTTAACAGGTTTTCTTATTTTAATACATTTGTCATTATTATAGACATGGTTGCCAGCTATTTTGTATTTAATTATATATGTTCCATCAGTTCACTGTTATATTTCCCCCTTCTTTTTCTGCCATCTCTTTTATTAACTACTTTTAACATTTCATTTTAACTCCCATAATCTCATTACTTATTATTTTTAAAAAGTTTTTAGTGGTTTTGTTAGTATTTACTTCTTTACTAGTCAGATTCTACCTTCAAATAATATGCCACTATTTTACTATAGTTTAAGTAATTCAAAATATACTCTCAATTCTTCCCTTACAACTTTGTGCTATTTTTGTTACACATTTTAATTATACTTTGATTACACACTAATGCATGACTGTTGTACTTTAGAGAGTCAATTATCTTTACATGCAATGAAAAATAAGAAAAAACGGAAATTTGTAGTTAACAATTTATTCCACTTTAACACTATTTCTTTATCTAGATCCATATTTCTTCTGTTATCTAATTTCTACTGTCTCAAGAAACTTCACTAATATTTCCTGTAGTCCACGTCTGCTGGTAACTTTTTAAATTATCATGTATAAATGGAAAATCTGTAATATTTATCTTTATTCATCTGTATGTTATGTGTTTGTTTTTCTGTTTTAAATATTTTCTTTTATACTTGGGTTGTGAGCAGTTTATACACAATATGACTAGATATATTTCAGTTTTTTTGTTTTTTGTTATGTTTGATGTTTCAATCCTGTTTGGAGTTATCTGAACTTCTTGGTTCCGTGAGTTTCTGTGTTATTAATTTTGTAAAAGTTATCTTCTATTATTTCATCAAATATTTATTTCATCCTTTCTTCTCCTGGGATTTCATATATATATATATATATATATATATATATATATATATATATATATGTGTGTGTGTGTGTATATATATATATGTATATATAAATATATATATTTATATATATATATATATATATATATATATATATATATATATATATGAATGTTAAGAGTCACTGACATCACTCTTTTCTCTGTTGCTGTACTTTTTCTTTTTGCTTCTAAAGTTTACATTTGATTATTTCTTACACTTGTCATTTTTCTTTTAAAATTATCTATCTGACCTTGAAAAGTTCACCTTTTCCAAAAGAGCTTTTAACATATAAATCATAGTTATTTTTAAATCTTGCAATAAAGCTGACATTTCTATAGAGTCATCTCTGAATCCCTTTCATATTTTTAAACATTGAGAAGGGTCTGATATAGATAGGTAGATAGATAGATAGATAGATAGATAGATAGATAGATAGGTAGATAGATAGATATAGATACAGATATAGATATGCCTTTTTATAGAAAAATTAAACTGCATGCTCAAAATTAGTATTGATTATTAATGTTTTCAACAAAATTAAAACACCATATTATATTGAAATATTGAAAGCAGACAGGTACAAATAAAGTTTAAATTAGTCCTAAAGCTCTTCAATTTATGTAAAGCATAGTAAATACATATGTAGAATTAATGATGTGGCCACCATATATCTACTTAATCTGATTTTAAGTTGACAGCAGTGTCATCTATCAATTTAGCAAGAATATAATGAAACATGCCAACAAACAGAATTGGTCTGAAATTCCTTAATTTCTGACTTCTGGTTATAAATTATAAATAAGAAATTTTAAAATGGAAAATTTCAAATATGTTTTCTTTTATTATGAGCCTTTATTTAAACCGATTTTCTAGTAATGGGTTCAATAAATAGTTTAAATTTTTCTGACATGATTGTGGAAAGTAAATTGCTCCCAATATTGGAATCAGATTTTCTGCTGAAAGCAAGGACACTCATTGCAGTACATCTTCTCTATTACCCGAGAAATGCTTTGGAGGACAGTATGTTTGCAATTCCATATTATTCAAAATACTAAATTTTAAACATACAGCCTTAAGCTTAAAAGATGTCTATTTTTTACACAAAACAGGGAATATTATGATGAAATTTCTTATTCTACAGCATATTTTCTATCTAGGATACATGCCATTGAGATTTGAAAGCAATAGCATGTAAGTAAATTTCTGTTATGAATGTTAAACTTTTTGAGTAGCTTTGGGATTTTTCTTAAATGTCTAGCAATATCCAGGGAGTTTAATATGCCAGAGCCAAATATTTGATATCAATATAGTACATTGTAATTGACCGTAATTATACCACTTATCCTTTCTAGTTCTTAACTTTTTTTCTGGGACTAGGAAATAAATTTTATTGTGGCAATTAAATCTTTATTATGCATCTCTGGAAGCTAAGATTATATAAAACACGTATATTTTGGCCTTTGTATTAATATGCTATAATGATCACTGATTTCTATTACATTTAATTTTAATGGATTAAAATTCAATGTAGGCAAGAAAAAATTAATAATGTCATTTGAAAGTATGATTTGCCAAATTAAATGGAGTCTTCTTCTCTATTAAGTCGCAATCCCTTCAATGAACATGGAAACAAATCTATTTTTTACTGCTGATGAAGCTCTAAATATGAATGAGCACTTTGCATTTGCATACTAGTAAAGCCTAAATGTAAAAAACGGTGTTGAATATCACCTCAACCTTCATTGTCTTGTCCAACTGAAAAGATTTAAAATAAAGTTGATAAAATTGGAATTTATGACACCTTGATCATCTATCATAGTATAAATTCTGTAACCAGTCTTAACAAAGAATCATTAAGAACATAGTACTTAGGAATTGAAAAAAAATTAAAAGATGTTAAAAGATATGGTAACTGAGAATTCAGAATGAAACGAATCAAATGATTCAAGGGTAAACGTATAACTTTTTCCTGCCAGAAAAAACATGCAGCATTATTCCCTGTTTAAATGGTGATGGAAGGAGAACTGACTCTGGGTGGTGAACACACAATGTGATATATAAGCAATGTATGATAGAATTGTACACCTGAAACCTTTGTAACTTTATAACAAATGTCACCCCAATAAACTTCAATAAAAAAAATCCTAAATGCTGCCCCTTTCAGCATAATTAACAATGACACTAGTTATAGCTAGCATTTATTACCATACTTGGTATATATAGTTCACTAACATGACTCCTCATCCTCTCAAAGACACGGATTTTAATTTTAAAACTATTTTGTATATAAGAAATAGAAGCCTAGAAGATAAGTAACTCGCTCAAGGTCACTTAGTTAGGATCTAAACACAATACCTTTTCACGATATCATGTTTCATTTTTAAATTGGAATAGAGGTAATGGGAAAACATATATCCTCTATCTTAAACAATTGAAATCTTTTACTCCCTATTAAGTTCATTATTATTTCCTGTGTATTACAAACTAACAAATAGAGGAGTCATTGACATTTTATTTATCTCATTTTCAGTTACCAAACACTGTTATTTATTCTCTTGAAATCTCTCTTTTTTTAAATTAAAGTTCATTGGGGTGACAATGGTTAGTTAAGTTACATAGGTTTTAAGTGTACGATTCTGTAATACATCATGTATATATCACATTGTGTGTTCACCACCCAGAGTCAGTTCTCCTTCCATCACCATATATTTCAACCCCTTTAACCTCATCCACCACTTCACTGCCCCCTTAACCCTCTGGTAACCACTAAACTGTTGTCTATCAGTTTTGGTTTCTTTATTTGTCTTTCTTGTTCCTTTGTTGCTTTCAGCTTTACATCCTACATATCAGTGAAATTATATGGTTGACTTTTTCTGTCTGACTTATTTCACTCAGCATAATAATCTCATCCATGTTGTCCATGTTGTCACAAATGGCACTATTTCATCTTTTCTTATGGCAAAATAGTATTCTGTTGTATGTGTATACCATATCTTCTTTATCCAATCATCTATCGAAGGACACTTTCATTGTTTCCATGTCTTAGCCACCATAAATAAAATTGCAGTGAAAATCGGAGCACATATATTTTTACAGATAAACGTTTTCAGATTTGAGGGCATATACCCAGGAGAGGGATTGCTGGGTCATATGGTAAATCTACTCTTAATTTTTTGAGGAACCTCCACACTGCTTTACATAGTGGCTAAATCAATCTGCATTCCCACCAAAAGTGTATATATTCTTATTATAATATAATATATTGTTAAATACTAAATCCTGTTCAGTATGTAAAACACCAGAAAAAACACACAATAGTGTGATTAAAGTTATATTCACTGCTGTTATTGCAGTTTGAATCACTTCTTTATCATTTCTATATTCATTAAATCTTACTGATATATAGAAACACTTAGGTTTATATATCAAGACTCAAGAAATAGGAACATTGATTATAGAGATTCTGAGTTGGTAAGGCCAGAGTAATTTTCAACTTATTTCAATTGTGGGGAAAAAAAGGTAGATTTAGTCTTCTCTGTTAATTCAAATTTATGTTTTACTAAGCTAATCTTACTTAAATAATCAAGAAAATTCCCTCTTTTTTAATGTCACTATTTTAAAGGCGAAACTGAAACTTTTCAAGCCTGTGGCATTTATTCCCTCCTGAAATTCTAATCTACTTCCTTTCCAAGTTTACCAAGTCATATATAGTGTATTTGGCCCCAATTTTCTATTTGTATCATTATGTCTACTTAACATCAGAGTGTTCATCAAGATATTTTTTTCTCTCAGGAGGTGAGAGGATAATTTTGTACATTTCATCTCCACCTTGGTACATCAGCTAATTCACTACTTTGATATATTCCAGATACCTAAATACAAGTTTATTTTATCTCCTCTCCTTCCCACTTAACAAGTTGATTTATTCACAGTTCCACATATCTCTTTACCATGCTAGAAAAAAAATGCATTTATTTACTCTTCATCCCGGAACAAAATGCATTTATACCATATAAAGTGATGTATAATTAATAAAAGAAACTAATGGATGCATACTATATATGATAATTCTGTCTTAATATTCTCAAACTTTATATCAAAACAATTTCTGGTACTTTTTATGATTATTTTCATTATTTGATCAACTGATTCGCACATCATTTTATACTTTCAACTTATTTGAATAATGTATAATAATTTTCAGTATTTGATACTAAAGTGCAACAATTTGAATAGTGGGGGGAGGGCTATTGGCTGACCCTTTGTCCTTTTAAAATTATCTTAGACACTTTAAAAAGTTTTTTGGCAATAAGCACATTCCCAATGTTTATTGCTTTTTCTTGCATCACAACATGGAATGAGCTACTCTAAATAAAAGAAGTGCCTTTTAAAGGAAAATATTATTTCCGAACAAATCTTGGTAATAGAGATACACAGTAGATTTCTTTCATTTAATACGTATTCTGTAGCATATATTACACAAGAGTGTTTTATGCAAGGTACAACAAAATAAAATCCCTTTTCTCTTGCTATTATATTAAAGTGGAATTATTTTATAATTTATTTTTATTACTCTCATTGCTATTGTTACATTTATTATTAATTTTATCAGAATACTATATTTTATTTATATCACAGTATGTGAAGTGTTAAAGTTATTGTGTAATCTTAAATTTGTATATTATCAATTTTCAAGAAAGAATACATATTTTAGGGTTCAAGGACATAATTTTAATTTGGTTTCTCTCTCTCTCTCTCTCTCTCTCTCTCTCTCTCTCTCTCTCTCTCTCCTCTCTTTGTAAACTAGGACTTTACCCCAAAGAAAAAGTAATGTGCAGGCAATTGCTTAGTTTGCCAAGGCATGTTGCTTCAAATTTCAGGGTATCTGAAATATTTGAGTATTAGAAACTAATGATATGCTTTCTAGTGCAGTAACTTGGCATGTTGCTAGATTATGTATTCCCAACAAAACACCACTGTAATTACACTGTAATCATAAGGATCAATGTGCAGATCTTCTTTTGATCATGCTTCTTGTCTTCTGCCTTGCTAAATCAGTAATTTAAGATGGAAGCTTATCTTCAGAGAACAAAGTTCATCTCCTACTGCATTTATTGGAATCGGTGCACCGCAAGTAATAATAGGAAGAAAGATTTTTTTTAAAAAAAGCCACAAGTAGGCTACCAATGACTTATTTTTCTTTGTATTTCTCTACACATATGTGTTTATATGTTCTGAGTTTTACTGGAGGAGAAAGAGATGGGAGGAGATTGGCCATTACATTGTTCCAAACTCAAAGCCAGTAGAAAGATTTGCTGAGATCAGTGTTTCTAATAATCAGTAAGAGTTACAGAAAAAAAAAATAATATAGCTATCTTCTTTTTCTTTATCATTAATGAAACAGTTCTTTAATAATGGTAAGTCAGTTATTTATAAGTTTAAACTGTACAAATCTCCCCAAATTCCTCATGAATAGAAATAAGAAGTGAAATCCTCACAATTTGTCAATGTTTACTATGATGGAAAAGAGGTTACAAAAAAGTATAGTGATATGTTGTTATCTCCATTTATAGAATTGTTAACATACTTATAGTTAAGAATAATTAGTATATCCTCTTTAACAGGATAAAATTTGGAGGTATTAAGACATTTTTGCTGAGCTTAATTTGAATGGCATTAGTGGCCAAATCTACTGGGAACAGGCAAACCTGTACTGTGGTCTATTAGTTTTTTCCACTAACTAAAATTATTATTTTAATCACCTGGTGTTCTAGTTTCCTTAGCCATAAAACGTGGTTGCTGAGCTAGGTGATATTTAATATTGTTCCATATTTGATCATTCTATTTTTAAGTTTTCAAAGAACTTTTGTTGAGCGTGGGTCTGCAGGAGAAAAAAATGGAGAGGCTAATTTAGGATGGTAAATGATTTTATTTTGGCTGTATGTCAGAAAAGAAGTTCTCAGTTTATTTTGTGAATTCTATGTTTTATTTGTTTTGCTATACAAAAGAGAAATGCACATTAAATGTATGTCAGTCCACAAGTTATTCATCAATAAAACAAGAACAAGAAAGCAGTTTACATGTATTTAGTGTAGCTGCCCAGGTCCCCCCTGTCCTGGCTTAGATGATCGTTATTAAGAATTGTATTTCTCCTGCGTTTTCCCTCTAATCATGACCTTAATCATCTCAAACCCATATAAATATTCTTAAAGTCTCCAAGCTCCAATCCATGTCAGCTAAATAGCTCTTGAAAACTAATCTACCAAATATGTGAGTCCAAGTTTTTCTCATCCACATATATCCATAATTATTTTCATCACTCTGATCTGTTAAATACAAGATCTTCAATTTTTGGCCTTCACTCACACATTGCACTTATACTTGATTCTAGTAGTGGGGAGTATTTATTATTATATTTGGCCTCAATCTATTGACAATGATCTTATTTGCTTATACCCAAACACTACATATTTACATTTAAACCAGCATATATGATGGAATAGAGTACTGTATGGATGAAGTGTGGCAACGTTTGAGGGTAGTATAGGTTTCTCAACCTTCATTAACACAAAAAATGGAAATTCTGAAAGCCAGTACAACTGAGATGACACCTTGTGGACTCATTGCACAGATAACATCTCGAGTCCCCCAACCAATTCCATAGCCTGTGAAAATTCAAATTTCCCCCGAGGACTTGTGCTAATTTTTTCAGCACTTTCATTCTCCTGGCTTCCTCTGCTCTTATGTGGTGGCTTTCTTTGTTGTCTTTGTTCTTTCTGTTCCAGACTAGGCTCACATGAATTTTAGGTGCCTTTTCTTGTTCTTCCAATCAAAAACTAGTCACATGAAACATTCATTTCTTTAGTAGATTTATTTAGTATTGTGGGGCGGTCAAATCATGCATCACAAAGGGTAAACCATCTTTATGAAATCCATATTTGTTGCTTCCATTTTTCTTTTACCTTCACATTCTTCTTCTATTGTTCAGAGCAATTCTATTCTTAACTGATTCTGCATCCCCATTTGCATGCCCATGTAATTGAGGTACATAACAGAAAAAATGTTCTTCTGTGCAATACACCTGGGAAGAGATTTGTGCTTGTGGATAATTTGCTTCTTACAGAGACAGTATATAAATGGGATTTACTATCATACAGAGCTGGATCTAAACCTGATCACTCCGAGGGGACAGAGGTTGTAGTAATGAACATCCCTGTAGGAGCCAATCCAACTAGAATTCTTTAGCAAGACCAATACCAAAGAGACAATTTCTAACTGCTAATAGTTAACATTTATTATAATGACTGAATGATTGTACATTGGCTTAGTTCTTAGTCTCTTAGCAGTTAGGCTTTCTACAGACACGTTTCCTAAGATTAAGACATTAGCATTGTATTCCAATGGAATACAGTAAAATAGAACACAGTAAGGTATAGTCAAAAATTGATCAGTTATTCTACTTGCAAACTTGGTTATTCTGTTTTTCCCCTGAAGGTGGATATTTACAGCCTCATACTCATTGTACTGCATGGAGTACAGGAATGATTCACTTCATTATTTATTCTATTCCATCCTCAGAATACAGAATGTCTGATATGTCTGTGTTTCACAAGGGTCTTTCTCAGTTTGTGAGTTTTCATACCCAAATCCCAATCTTTCTTGGGAGCATTCTGCAATGGCCCTTGGAAAAGAGTTAGCAATTGGATGCAGATTTACCATGTGGCTTGGAATCCTAGAGAAACTAATCTGCAATTCTACCCTGTACTAGAAAGTTGAAAAAAAATGTTCCAAGTTTATCAGCTTTACTCCAGTGTATAATGACTTCCCTCTCTATTCGCTGCACTGCTAAAGATGAAACAATTGCGTTACCTATTTCTAGAGGGTACTGGTCATATTTTGGATTTTAGGTATTAGGTCACTTTGCAGCCTAAGATCTCTGATGGGCATAAAATTTTTCTGTTTGTGGATTATCTTAATTCTTCTTATTTTTAGTGTTGGAGTGACATTTCCCTGCATATTTTGTATTTTGATGGAAGCAGAAGTTTTAAGCCATGCTTTCTTAAACTGTTATCTCACTTTGCACGTTACAAATTTATCAATATCAGGATATTTCTTTTACTAAAGCATTTAAGAGAACACAATAGTTTTAATATAAAAATAAGCTGAACTCATATTAATCAATAAGTAATATTCCAATGTCATAAGAAAACAAAATTAAAAAAAAAGACATAAAAACATTAAAAATGACTCCTTCTTAAGGAAATTCTGACACATGCTACAACATGGATAAAATTTGAAGACAATGCGCTAAGTGGAATAAGCCAGAAATAAAAGAACAAATATTTCATAATTCTATTTATATGAGGTATGTACAGTAGTCAAACTCATGGAGACAAAAAATACAATGGTGGTTGTCAGAGGATAATTATTACTAATGGCTACAAAGTTTCAGTTTTGGAAGATGAAAAAATTCTGGAAGTGGATGGTGGTAATGGTTGCACAAGAAAGCAGGTGTACTTAATGCCACTGAAATGCACACTAAAATTATTAAAATGCTAAATTTTATGTTTTATATCTTTTACCATAAAAAAGCTCTTTTTAAGCTCCATCTTTATGGATCAAACTCATTGACTTAGTGCATATTAATTCATTTTTTCATTCATTCATGTATCCATTCATTTAAGGGTATTCTCATCTTCAGTTTTTAATTAGTTACTTGGGTTTCATTGATCAGTGGCTGTTTCTAAAGCTGAGAATAGGAAAATGAAAGAGGACATCAGAGCATCTTATCCTCTTATCCTGCCAGAAAATAATCAAGTGTTCAAAAAAAGTGCGATATCAAAGAGATATGGAAGCTAGGCTGAAAACATCCCAATGGCCAAAGTTGGAATACTTTGAACAACAAAGTAAATAACATTGAATTATAACTCAAATAGTAAAACGAATGTATGTAAATCCACACTAATTTAAATAAATTATTAAATTAATGCACAAAATGGGGAAGAAAGGGACAACACCTCTTTGCACAAAACCCCAAGTAATAAATATAGAAAGATGGAAATAGAAATGCAGCATTACTACACTAGAGTAATAATTGCTGCAGGCAAGATCCACAGGTTATGCTAATACTATTGTGCAAAAGTTTAAGAAGAAACAATTTTTCATAGTCTCAAAAGGTATTTCTCATATTTTTTATTACAAATGGAAACAAGATATTATATTGGAGAAACATGGCAGATGCTGTAGAGTTAGTATTTTTTTTTTCCTTTGCAATACACATAGATGTTACATTCCCCATGATGTCATACACTAAGAAGGAGGAAATCACTTCTGTGGTATTCTTCCCCAAAATTCATAATTTCAGTTGTACAATGAATAAAAAAAGAAAAAGAAAATCAAACTCCCACAAATTAAAGGAGTCTATAAAATTCTGAATGCCAACTATAATTTTATATATATAATGTGATGGCTCAGTGCGAGGTCGGAGGGATAGTGGATGGGGGGAGAGGGGTTCACAGTGTGAGGGATATAAATGATGAACGTCTAAGTATTACCTTGTCTTGTACACCTGAAAGTAATAAATTAAAAATAATAAAAAACAATAAAAAAATAAAATGCTTTATTGAATCCTGAAAAAAAAAATTCTGAATCAATATTCTTAAGAATTGTGAAGATCAAGAAAGACAAGGAGGAAATGAGGATTTGTCATAGATTGGAGGATGAAATGATCAATGACAAATTCAATGTAGATATTAAATTGAATCCCAGAATGGGAAAAGGATATTATTGGAAATGCTGGTTAAATATGAAGAAATTTTGTAGTTCAGTCAATAGCTAATTTCTTAGTTTCAATTACTGTGTCATGAGTATGTAAGATGTTAAAATTTGTGTGAGTTAGGCGAAGGGTATAAGGGAACTCTGTACACTATTTGTGCAACTCTTCTGTTAGTTTAAAATTATTTCAAAATAAAATGTTTCAAAAATAAATTTTACCCACACATTAAAATAGGACTTTTTGGAGCAATCATTTATCCTTTTTTAGGGAGGAGATTATTTTAGATACTTGAAAGTAACAAAATAGTATTTATTGACAGTGCATATTAATTCATTCTTCATTCATTCATGTGTCCATTCATTTAAAGGTATTCTCATATTCAATTTTTAATAAGTTACTTGGTTTTTCAACATACAAATATAAAAATATCACCTTATTTTTATTTTCATTTGATACTTCAATGCAATATTTAACTGTTTCTCATTTTGGAGTCTTATATGCTATTCAGTTATATATGTAATATATTACACATTTTACTTTAGTCTGACTGGAAAATTCACATGAACATTAATTAACCTGTTATAGTCTAATTATTGTCTTGATTGCCATTTGTGACAAATATAATTATTAATATTGTATCAAACCTTTATCGAGGTGATTATTAAATTGTCATTATGTACCTTGTTATTGTTCACAGAATGCTCAGAAAATAAAAAAACAGAATCTGAGAAAAAGTAGGTAATTCTAAAAGAAATATTTTCTCTGTTCTTGTGTTTGGTATTTAGTTATAACCATTTCTAAAAGGAAAGGATATTTTCTAAATGTGAAATCAAAACCTACAACGAGACTGTTAAAAGCAGAAAACTACTATTTATTCTCTAACCAAACAAAAAAAGATCTAATGCAGATATAACATCTTCTGTCCACCCAAAGTACTTCAAATTATTCTAGTCTTATTCTTCGAGGAAGCTTTCAGTCACTAATGTATCAAAGCATGATGTATACGTAAAAACACCAAAATAATTAAATTTGTTAAACATTTCTTTCAGAATATAGAATGATCTGTCTATTTTGTGTATTGCAAATTGCTACAAGAGTTGATTTCTGACTTGAAATATGCATTCCCAAGAGCTATAAGGCTAGCTATCACTTTTCTTGACAATGTAGTAGAGAATCTAACAGTTGTCAAAAAGGATTGCTATGAGCCTCCTAAAAATACAAGGTAAGTGCAAACCCTTTTAATCTTTGTCCAAGTTATCTCAGCTCTAGAATGTGCCAGAAGAGTGAATAGTAATGACGATTTCATTTTGAAAGATACTTCTAATTGATAGTGAAAGGATAATAATTAAATCTCCATAGTACTCTGTAATCAAAATTGTAAAGTAGATAACTTTTAAATTTGAGAATCTTAATGAAGATTATTCTACATTCCTTTATCACTCTACCATAGTTTCTAATTCTGCAATCTTTTTACTTATTTGTGCCACCTCTGCAACCCTGTATTATGCATGACTACCTTTGTGTGGAAATTTGATTTGCTCTGCCCTTCATTTCCTTCCTTCCTTCTTTCCTTCCTTTCTTCCTTCGTTCTTTCCTTCCTCTCCTTTAATTTGTTGTCATAATAATGAATTAACATTGATGTATCAGTATTAACAAAAATGCAGACTTCATTTAAATTATCTTAGTTTTTTTTATGTAATTTGTTGTTGTTGTTGTTGTTGTTGCTGTTGTTGTTGGTCTGGGTTTCCATTTGGATACCACATTACATTTAGTTATTCTATCTCCTTAGGCCATTCTTGGTTATGAGAATGTTTCAGACTTCCCTGGTTTTTGATGGTCCTGATAGTATTTTTAGTTAGCAATATGTATTAAAGTTTCTCCATATATATTTTTATGGCTTAATAGCACATTTTTTAAATTTCTGAATAATAATCCATTATATGAATTTCTGAAGTTAGGCTATACATTTACTTATTGAAGCATATCTTGGGAAAATTATGAATAAAGCTGCTATGAAAATTTGTATGTAGGTTTTTGTGTGGACATAAGTTTTCAAACCAGTTAGGTAAATAAATACCTTGGAATGTGATTTTTGGATTGCATGGTAAGATTAGGCTTAACTTTGTAGGAAACTGTCAAACTGTCTTCCGAAGTGGCTATACATCTTCACCAAGAATAAATGAGAGTTTCTGTTGGTCTATATCCACACCAGCATGTGGTTTTGCCAGGTTTTGGTTTTTCAGCCATTGATGATTAAGTGTTGTTGTTTTAGACATTCTAATAAGTTTATAGTAATTTCTATTTTAAATATTTTATTCCCTAATGATAAACGAGGTGGAGCATCTTTCATATTCTTAGTTGCTGTCTGTATATCTACTTTAGTGAGCTTTCCAGATATTTTGCCTGTGGTTTTTTTTTTTTTTTTTATTGGAAAATATTTGGGTGCAGTGTGCCTCTCCAGGGCCCATTAGCTCCAAGTAGCTGTCCTTCAATCTACTTGCAGAGGGCACAGCTCAGCTCCAAGTCCACTTGCCGTTTTCTACTTAGTTGCAGGGGGTGCAGCCCACCATTGATAAACTTGACAATGAAAATGATAGAAGGCAGAAATAGCAAATATCAGGAAAGAAAAATAAAACATCAACATAGACCCCCAAATTAAAGGTATGGTACAAATCTCATGACAATAAACAGATGAAATGGCCATATTGCTTGATAAAACAAATTCCCACAGCTCACTCAGGAAAAAATTAAAAGGTTAAATTGTCCTATATCTTATAAAACAAAACAAAACTGAGTTTGTTGTTAAAGCTTTTCAAGCAAAAAAAAAAAAAAAAAAAAAAAATTCCAGACTCATATAACTGCTTCCAAATATTTGAGGAAACAAACAAACAAACAAAAACAAAATACAAAAAACCAGCTAACAATCCTACATAATCTCTCCAAAATATAAAAGAAAACAGAACATTATTTAATTTATTGTATTAGGTCAGCATTATCCTGATAATAAAAGTAGAATAAGACGACAGAGAGAATTCTACAGACTACAATTATTCAATAATACATTAGCTAATTATATCCAGCAATATATAAAATAATAATAGATCACGAGCAAGTGGGATTAATCCAAGTGTTAAGTACAGCTCTGGCCTATACTTCTACCTCTGTTGTACTAAAATATCTCCCTTAAATACCACCTAAGGCTTTATGAATGGTTCCTTGTGATCAGCTGACAAAGGAAAAAAAAATTAGGATTGGTTTAGAAGCAGTTCAATACAGGTATGTTACTGCAAGTCAGTAATTCACTATTGTTATGCTAAAGCCCCATTCAAAGAGGGCTCTAATTGTAAATGGCAAGAGAAAAATTCCCAGTCAAAAGAGCTTTGAGCAATATTCTTGTTTGTCTACTTTCTGTGAAGGGAACATCGGCCTGAAATAAGGCTACATAGGGTGCCATGGCTAGTTTATCGAGGGCCTGGAAGAGTGGAATTAGGAAAATTAGAGACTAAGAGGTCTGGGAAAGAAGTGGACAAATGAACTCCTGTGAGTGTGTGCTCTGTGTGAAACTGTCTTACTTCAGTCAGTACCCATGAGAGAGTATCCACCATAGAGCAGGCACTAAGAAACTGGGTGGACAGGATAACTTGAGCGATGGATGTCAGAGAAATGCTGCTTTTAGCCACTCTAATTGAGTAAAGAACAGAATAGCCATGGTGCCAACAATTGAGGCCAAGGTTGGGACCAGAAGTATGCACTTCCTCTTCCCGAAGTTGATGTAGTTCTGCCTCCATTGAATGTCTGATCCTCCAGCAATGGTGACCAAAGCTAAGCCCTTGCTATAATACCATCACAGATGGAAATGACATAGCCACTTGATATCAAGTAAAGACATTGGAGCTCTTCTACCCTGGGGAGAAAAATCATTCTTCTTTACTGGAATTGACAGGAATCACAGACATGCATTTGCCTTCACTTCTCACGGTGCTTCAGGCAACATCACTACCAAATAGTTTTCAGAATGCCTGATTTATAAGCATGGGATTTGGTGTGCAACATTTTGTGTAAAGGAGCTATGACATTCAGAATCACTGGTCCTCTCATAACCCCCATTGCCTTAAAACAGTCAGCCTCATTAAACATTGGAATATTTATTAATGGATCAAGTAAGATGCCAGCATGGGACTGACACTTTAATTTGTGGTTTCTGTCCTTCAAGATGTTGAAATAATTGTCGACGTAAACTGCTAAGTCCCAAACAGCTAGGAAGATGTTTCTAGAAATTGAGGGGTAGAACTGGCTTCTTTTACCATCATTCCAGTGACCCACTTACAGATTTTGTGTTTCCAGTGCCCACAACATTAGGATATTTTGGCTTAGAGATCCTGTTTCCTGGGTTGTGGCATCTTAGCCAGAAGACAAATAAAGGGTTCTGGTGAACTTGAAACTATGAATGCCACTTAGCTCATTTGGATCTCTCACGACAATCAACCATCAAGCAAAGGAAATTTATGCTATTGGGGGTAATCAAATTAGTTATATAAAGATTTAGATTTGATGCTATACTATATTGGAGAAGTAAAATAAGAGTGGAACTTGGAAGAATCACTGAACCATCTCTTTTTGATTCCATGTCTGGTGATAAGAGTAAATTTTCAATTGCAACCTGATAAGGAACAGGGAAACCCAGGGTATACACTCCTTAGAAATGAAAGTTTGGCCACCTCACTAGATAAGCTGAAATGCTCACCAAGAGTGAGAAATATAGAATGGGTGATAGAGGAGGGTGTGATAAATATCAATTATATTCTCAGAATCAGCTTTAAAAAAAAGATTGTAGTTTGTTTCTCACAATCTCCTTGATCTTAAGTTTTTAAAGGGATCAAAATCAACTATCACCTTGGAGAGTCAGTGGCAAAGTAGATTTAATGTGGAGTATGAGAAATTCTGAGCATGGCAGAGGAAGCACAGTGTCAGATGCATTTTTGTGCCTCACATTATGTTCTCTAACCTATCTCTGATTTCTGCCACAACTATGGTAAGCAGTCAGCTCAGGTCACAGCTAGACCTTAAGTCTGTGCTGCTGGTCTCTCCCAATTCTTGTTCAAGGACTTTGCTGTATTCAGGTGAACAATCTCAGCCCTTGCACAAAAGCAAGATAAATTAAATAAAATTAAAATATTGGTAAATACTTAGCCTAAATGCCAATCTCTTAATTTATGAAGAAACACCAGAGGCATTTCTAATAAATCCAGGTCAAGGAAAAACACTGTATTAAAAAATTCTAAACACTACAAGGACCTGAAACCTTCCAAAGTTTCCTTATGCCCTCCCCACATACATACATACATATACACATATATGTATATTTTGGTAGTAAGAATACTTAACGTGAAATCTCCTTTCCTAAAAATTTTTGAAGAGCATAGTAGTTTATTTTTAATTATATTTCTATGTTGTACAATAGATCTCTAGAATATATTCATCTAGCATATCTGAAGCTTTATACCTATTAAACAACTTTTCTTCAAAGAAATGTCTGTTGATGTCCTTTGTTCATGTTATAATTAGGTTACATTTATAATTTTTTTGCTATTGAGTTTTAGGGGTTGCTTATATTTAGAATATTAAGCCCTTATTAGATAAATGCTTTGCAAACATTTTCTCCTGTAGGTCATTTTGTCAATTGTTTCCTTTGCTGTGCAGATTTTTAGTTTGATGTATGCTCACTTGTCTATTTTTGCTTTTATTGCCTATGCTTTTGATGTCATATCTATGAAATAATTGCCAAGAAGCTTTTCTTTCATGTTTTCTTCTAGTAGTTTTAGTTTCAGGTCTCACATTTAAGGTTTTAATCTATTTTGAGTTGATATTTCTGTATAGTGTAAGGTAGGGGTCAAATTTCATTTCTTTCTTTTTGTTCTTTTTTGATTGCATGTGAATTTCCAGTTTGCCCAACCACCATTTGTCAAAGAAAATATCATTTTCCCATTTTAGCAGCCTCATAAAAGATCAGTTGATCATGTATGTGTAGGTTTATTTAAGAACTCTCTACCTTCTTCACTTGGTCTCTGTATCTGTCTTTATGCCCGGGCCATGTTGTTTTAATTACTGTACATTTATAATATATTTAGAAATCAAGAAGTATAAAACCTCAAGCTTTATTCTTTTCCTCAAGTTCTCTTTGACTATTCTGGGTCTTCTGTGGTTCCGAATAAATTTTAGGATTGTTTTATCTATTTCTGTAAAAAAAAAAAATAAGATTTGGATGGAGATAGCATTGAATCTGTAGATAGCCTTCGGCAGTGTGGACATTTTAACTATATTAAGTATTTGAAGCTATTAACAAAAGAAACAAAAAGAAAAACAAAGGATCGTGAGGAAACTTTGGGAAGTATTGAATATGTCTATTTTGTGACGGCAGTGATGGTATCATAGCCGTTTGCATATGTCCAGACTTATCAAATTGCATACAATAAATATTTACATTTCTTGGTATATCAAATAAATAAATAAATAAATAAATAAATAAACAAATATTACAGAGAGTCAAAAAAGTAGAGTTGAAAAATAGAAAGATATGTATTATTTTTAGATGGGAAGATGAAAGGAGAGAGAGAAAGAGACAGAAAGAGACACACATAGAGACACAACAAGAGAGAAGCCAGCATAACCTTCATAACAAAGACTGGTCCAATATCATTGGTAAAATATATGAAATATACTGGAAAAAATATTAGCAAATACAAGAAAATAAGTTAAATTAATGGTAGATTAATTTTAGGAATCTAAGGAACTTAAAGGGGGTTAATACAAATCCATGTGGAAAAGGAATCATTTTAAAACACAATGCAAAGAAACTTTGTGATCACCAAATAGATGGAGAAAAGAGTTCATGGTAAAATGCACTGCAAATTTATGACAAAAACTCTTTGGAGGAAGTATGGAAAACATGCGTTCTTTCCTTTCAATTTTTCTGTGAACTCAAAACTTCTGTAAAAATAAATAAAGAAACAAAGTCTTAAGAAAAAATGATTTTAGTCCAGGGATAGTTGGGATCACCCTTTGTCTAATAAGAGCAATTTATAAGACACCTACAGCAAAAATCATCCCTCATCCATAATGATGAAACGTTGAAAGTTTTTCTACTAATGTCAGGAAATGTTATAGAGCTATCTACATTTCTACTCAACATTGTATTAATGGAATTAGTCACTGTATAATGCAAGAGTAATTCATATAATGTACTGTGATTCTAAAGAGAAATAAAACAAACATGGATCTCAGAAAACCTAATTATATATAAAACATAAAATAATCTACAAATAAGTTATTTGAATTTAATAACTTTAACAGGTTTATTAAGTATAGGTCAATCCAGAAATCAATTGTATTTCTATACAGTAACAGAAAGAAGCTAGAAATGGAAAATTAAGTCTATTGCTTTTAAAATGATGCTAAATGCATTAAGCTCCTAGAAAATATGCACACAAAAAAGTTGAACTCTACAAAAATATATAAAACTGAATGGAAAACAGTTTTAAAGATTAAATGCAGAAAAGAATATTTAATGCCCATGAATTCAAATATATAATTTTTAAACACTTTAAATCTCTCCCTATTGATTTATTGGTTCAGAGCAATTTCAAACATAATTCTATAATCTCAAAATATTTTGTTTGTGCATGAATGTTTATGTAACTTAACATTCTGAATCTAAAGTTAATACAGGCAAGTGAAAGACTACTCAAAGGCTATTTCTATAGTCAAAGTATTCGGAATGCAAGAGAAGTGGCGATTACTTGCCTTATTAAAAATCAAGTATTATACAATTGTAGAAATTAATGTAGAGTTTCATTTTACAAAGAATAGATAATTTGATCATGAAAAACAATTACTAGGCACAGAGTCACATTAAAATAAAGAATATTATTTATTAAAACACCATAAAAAGATTGAGTAGACAAAATACAAATTAGAAAAATGTACTTTCAACATTTAAATTTGACAAAGGCTAAGAATCCAGATTATGAAAAGAAGGTCACAATAGCAATAAAAGTCAAAAGAAAATTAGAGACAGGCTCTTCACAAAGGATGGAATCAGAATTATCAATATATATAAATTTTAAATGTTATACTTCATCAGCAATCAAGGAATTGCATACTTAAAGCAAATGAGATAATTGTCACACCAACCAGATTGGTAAAATATACAAATTATTAGAGACAGTATCAAGTATTGGCAAAAATGAAGAGAAAAGTGGTCATTCACATTCCACTAGTGGGAGTGCAAACTGGTTCAACAATTTTGGAAAAAAATTTAGCATTATCTCATAAAAGTTGAAGTTGTACATATTCTATGACCCAGAAATCTAACTGCAAGGTATATAACCTGGTTAAACTCTTGCCCATAGACACTGGGGAATAAATAAGAATGTCCATACTACAATTGTGTTGTATACATTTGTGTGTGTGTATATATGTATATATATACACACATGTGTACATATATATGTACATATATATCATTTTATATATTTTTGTAGAGTTCAACTTTTTTGTGTGCACATTTTCTAGGAGCTTAATGCACTTAGCATCATTTTAAAAGCAATAGACTTAATTTTCTATTTCTAGCTTATTTCTGTTACTGTATAGAAATACAATTGATTTCTAGATTGAACTATATTTAATAAACCTGCTAGTTATTAAAGTCAAATAATTTATTTGTAGATTGGTTTATGTTTTTTATATAATTAGGTTTTCTGAGATCCATGTTTGTTTTATTTCTCTTTAGAATCGCAGTGCATTGTATGAATTACTCTTTCATTATAGAGTACCTAACACCATTAATACAATGGTGAGTAGAAATGTAGATAGCTCTAAAACATTTCCTGACATCAGTAGAAAAACTTTCAATATTTCATCATTAGGGATAAGGTATGATTTTTTTTTTTTGCTGCAGATATACATATATATATATATATATGTATATATATATATATATATATATATATATATATATACATATATATCCATTAACAACATAATGAATAACTAAATTGAACTGTACTCATTTAATGGAATACAGTACTATACAAGTGTAAATATGAAAGGAAAGTGAGCAATTTAAGGAAGTTCTGAAACCGATCATCCTTACTACTTTGATTAAATTTAGCTTTAAATCCTAGTTCTAGAAATCACATCCCTCTCTCTGTACATACCCCTGAGAGACCTAGCCTTTCCCCCAATAATTAGCAACCCATAGGCAGCAGGGGACAGTAGCCCGGATCTGACTAATGGTGACATGGTCCAAAGATCTGGCTAAAGAGAACATCTTGACCTAAGTTATGTTTCAGCTCCTGAGGCCTAGGTGGAAACACACCCTGGCCACTTTTCCATGAGACCCAACAGAGGAACTTCAGAAAAGACCTCAGAACTGTCCTCAAGACCTGAGGAAATGATTCATTACCTCTATCTCACCTCCAACCAGACAGATCTCAACACAACCCCAAACTCCTAACCCACAGTGTCTTTTGATTTTGTTCTATATAATCGGTAACCTACATGTCATCAGGGAGCCAGGTCTTTGAGCGCTGGCTCACCTGCGTCACACAGCTTGGTGCCGTTTCCTTAAATAAAACGGTACTTTCTTTGCGGAAAACTCCTGTTCCTGTCTCCATGGGCTTTGATGCATCCAAGCAAAAACGAACACCTTGAATTTGCTAACAGTTCCTCTTTACTGACTTTAATATTCACTGTGTACTAGAGGCTTAAGGAAGGTGTACAGTGAATTTGAAAAGAGTCATAAAAAATTTAAACAGAATCACTAAGCATTTCTGAGGCCCCAGCTGAAGTTGGCAATCATAAATCAGTAATAGTCTCAATCAGGAGTGTTATCCACTTACTTGTAACAACACTTAGCAGAAACAATTAGCTCATTGAAAAATGCACTCAATTGACTCATTTATTTTCTAAAATATTTATTAAGAACAACAATGTCAGGCCATACTGAATCCCTACTTTATACAAAAACAAACAAACAAACAAACAGCTGTATAAAGTGGTTGACCACTTTGTATATAAACTGACTTGAAGGCAATGTTGTCAACTAAGGGTTTTAGACAAATATATGTAATTTTACATTAAAATATATGAATATTATTAAACTCATGAAATAAAATGCCAGAGAAATTCAGAGAGGTTAGAAACTATAAACTAAAAGTATCTCTAAGAGTAAATGTGAAAGCTTCATTTATTTTCAATTTTTAATTTTTTTCTTTCAGATGACTGTGATCTGCCACGTTTTCTTATATTTTAGCTCTATCCTTCCTGTTGTTTTTCCATTTTGAATTCGGTCTTAGTTTTTTAGAACAGAAAATAAATTGGTTTTTACCAATTTTATCATAGTGAAACTTAAAGAAATATTTACCAGGAGCAAAAACACCAAATTATAGCTTTTGTATGTGCCAATAAATATCTTAGTGGCCCTGAAAAAGTAACTTCTCCTCACTTAACCCATTATGGGGATTTAGAACTAAGAGTTATCTAAATTGTTAATATTAAAGAAACTAATAAAAAGCTAAAGACACCATAGATCTATTTTAACACACACACACACACACACACACACACACACACACACACACAGCTAAATGTAAAAATACGTTCACAATATAAATGATAGGATTCAATGAAAACTTTCAGATTAATATGTGGTAAAAATTGCAATTGATGAAATCATTTAAAAAATTTAAAAAAAAAGCACACAAGGGCAAAAGACAAAATATAAATTAAAACATTAGATTTCATTGTTTCTTCATATACCTGTACTACATAATTTTTATAAATTGACTATATTATTTACATATTTATAATCCTGCTTATTTCATCTGTAAAATAAGGACAGTAATCATATCATCCTAGAAGGACTGTTGTGAGAACTATTCAAGTAACACCCATAGTCATGTCATGTGCTTCAACTCCACTCTGGTTGACAGCAGTTATTCTTAATGAGTGCCATTTGAAAGTGTAGAAGAAAAAACATTATTCTTGATTTTAAAAAAAGGGGGCATCGATCAAGTACTACATAAAACAAAAATGACTCAATTATTAAACATTACCTTATGCTTTAGAGACCCAGAACGCTACTAATAACAATCTGTTTTCCTCCATCCCCTTTGTTTGCAATTCATTATGAAACTTGATAACCAAAAAGGGTCCAGCTATATAAAAACATGGGTATACAAATAATAAACCATATTAAAAAAATCAGAGTAGAAATGGTGCCTTAAGAAAGGTGGAGTGAAACACTAAGAATATGGTGTAAGGATGGGTCCTCAGGAAGTATAAATGCATTATAGCTCAAAGTTAAGTAAGGATACTGCAATTTTTAATATTTGGGTAGATTAGTGGAAAAGAGATTAAAATAGAGACATTGCATCCCAATCTGTAAGGAGAATCTGTAAGAATCAAGAAGGCAAATTGCATAGTAAGTAAAATTTCTTTTTTTCTGTCTTGGTTGTAGTTCATTTAAACGTGTCTTCATTCCCACCAATTGACATATGTAATGTATGAGGATTATAATAAAATCAATCAAGACCAAAGAGCTATTTTTTGAAATCATGGAAAGTATTGGTACATGAAAGGTGTCGTATTGTTAGGGAAATCACTCCCCAGTAGAATCTTGTGAAGTAAGTGGGGATGACTCCATACAACCATTCACCAGGGCTATTTAGTCATCAATTGCTACATGGCTTTCATAGTAGCTTAATGTTGATCTTGGAACCCTATAAATAGAATCATGTTATATGAACAGGGAGGGCATAGAAAACATGTTGCACTTAGTAAATATGACACAATTACCCAATAGAGAATGAAAGGTATTATCTTGTTTCTATTTTCAAACTCATCCTTTTAGAGACAAATATCTACACCTGAAAATAAGATTATTGCTTACAAATAATCTACGTAGATATTTATTGTTTCTTATATTTAACATCTCAGTTCACTAAATAAGACATATTGTTACTTATTTTATAGTCAGAGAATTACTGCCCGGTGTTGATGTCTAGTGACTTAATAACAGCTGAAAACTAACAACGTGTGAAATCATGTTATTTATAAGGTTGGGAAATTCTTCTTGGAATTCTTCAATATAAAAGTTTCTATATACATGTAAAATATTTTATCTGGAAAGTTTTATCTTTGTATTCAAAGACAAATATTTTATAGCAGAAAGTGTTAATCTAATACATAAAAGGGGAAATTTAAGCACAATAGTTTACCAAAGATCAGTAAATGTTTCTATAAAATTCAAATAAAATAAACCATCATTGACTATGTGGTCTATTTGTGTATATTATTTTCTCTGAATACAACATAATTTTCTTTCCTGTTACTGACCAAAAAAAAAATGGTAAAAATGTGATAAAAGATGTTGAATTTTCACATGACACTTCACACTCCCTCAATTTTATACTCTTTACTTTTTAAAAGAATATTAGTTTTATGTAAGCATCTTCCAGCAAAAGCTTTTAAAGGACTGCTTAATTAATGAAGCTCAGGAAAGACTAATTATTGCAGCTATCCTTTGGGTCTTTTATGAGAAATGCTTGCTACCTTCTTCCCTCTTATTTTACAAGTAGTTTTTTAATTGTTAGTCACCTAGCTGGGACATTTAGTCTTAACTCTATCGCCAACGTTATTTTTTGTTTGTTTGTTTGTTGTTGTTTTTGACATTGGGTAAATTTTATATTACCTGTCTCTTTCAGTTTGTTCATAAGTAAAATGAGGATCTTTCAAAAATTAGTACTTTTAATGTTTTCTCAGATAGAGTCAGAGATTTATGCAGAGATAATTTAAGGACTGTCATGGGTTTATGTTGCAGAGCTCCAGGTCCCAGTCGTCCACTGGACTGTGACTATACCCATTCCCTTGACGTCCACTCTTGTGGCTTTGAATAGTGTGTATTTGTATATTCCTCTCATATTTACATTTCTAGCTCACATCTTTGTGTGATTCATATGTCCAGTTTCACATATCTAGCTGTCTATTCAATCTTTTCACTTTGATGAGTAATAAGACCTCTAGAAGTCAGTACATCTAAAACCAAAGCCTTATCTCCACCCTCAATACACCTCTACCATTTTAATATTACTTAATAAGCCTCCTTAGTTTGGTATTTTTAGTTGTGTCAGCGAAGAATTTTGGAGTCATTTTGACCCCTCTACTTTTCTTACACCCCACACATAATTCATCATGAAATTTTTTGCATGTGTACTTTTGAAATATAGTCATAATTTGAACTTCCCATTTCTATTGGGTAATAACCTGGCATGAATCCCCACTGCAGGTAACTTGGATTGCTTTGACAGCTTCTGTAGTGTAAACCCTGATAGTTGGATTTTTCTCTTGTTTTGTAATACAGGTGCCTGACCTAAACTTTGATTGCCTGCCCAGGAAGCCACTTCAAAGGAATCCACTTCAAACGTGGCTATCTGGAATAAACACATTGCCAGCCACAGACTAGATAAAAAGCCAGGCAGCACTGGTTTTCCATCCCTCTCCTCGACCCCCCCCCCACCAGACCACACACACAACCACCCACCCCCAGGTTGTTCCCAGTCTCCTTTATTTTAGAGATCTTGGTAGATTTCTATACTTGACCATTTGGGACAATATATTTTTTTCTCTTCCTATACTTTCAATTTTGGCTCATATGTATTAAATTTACCAATAAAGAGTGAGCCCACAAAACCCTAGGCTCCCAAACTCAACTCCAACTAAAGCGGAACCCCAGGCCCTATAACTTTATCTCTCTTTCTCTACCCATGACCTTGCTCTTTGGCCCCAGTTGTGCTGTGTGCTTTCCAGGAAATTTGCGTAGTAAACCATTTATTTCCCCTAAAGTTTCCCGATGGTTATTGACGTGGGTGTCTTACAATCATAATAAGAATTACAAGATCCAGTTCAGTCATAACATTGGTTATCGATAGACTGATACTGGTGCAGAACAATCTCTTAGTAAGTTTCTTTGGCAGTCTACTTTCAGTACAGCAGCCAGTTTGATTCTTTGTCTAAGTCAGATAATATCACCCCAAGGCTTGAACCCTTCTAATGGCTTCCCCTTTACATTCACTGTAAAAGCTGATTTCCATACAATGTGCAATCAGGTCCTACATAATTTCTCCCATACACTTCTGTCATCAACTCCCACTACTCACCTCATGAATCACTCTCTTTTAGACACACTGACCTCCTTGCTTCTAGATGCCTCTTTTGCTAAGAACATGGATGCCAGATAGCCACTAGTTTAACTCTTTTAGTATTCTTTATAATTGTCCTTAATGCCCCTCTTCTCAATGAAATAACACCTGTTTACAACTACAAACCCTCAAGCACCACTATCTCTCACACTTTTGTTTCCACGCCCCTAATTTACATGACACTTATTACCTTCTCTCATACTAGACAATTTTCTTACTTGCACATTGTTTCAGATTTCTCTCATTCTTCTACAATGTAAGCTCTAAAAGGACAGGTGTTATAAATTTTTTAAACAGCTGTATCCCAGGTGCATAGACAAATATATTGTTCATAAATATATGTTGAATAATCAAGTCAATTAATAAACGCATAAAGAGGGATATGTTCTATGGCAAGGCAAAATCCCTTTCTCCTTTATCACCAAGTGTTATTAATAAAAACTGCAGGTATACTGTGTCTTTGACAAGATTCCTGGTTAGGCCTCAATGCCTTTATTAGGAGCATCAGGTTTCCATTTCATAGCTACAAATTAGATTTGGATGGCAGCTGATTGAACATTTGCTTCCAGTATGGCCAAATAACTCTGATAAAACCAAAGTTCTCAAAGAAAAAAATAAAACTATATGTTGAAAAATAACCATAAAAGTAACATCAAGAAGAATAAAATAGGCAGAGTTCATGGAGAGTGAGCAAGAGCAAACAATACTGGAAAGGAGTCAACTTTTGGAAGCAATGTTACTGAACTCAAGGGGTTCTTATTGTTTAGGACTCTGCGCTTTCTGGGCTTGTTTGTCTATTTCCTTCACCAGGATAGGAAAATTTTCAGTTATCATTTCTTCAAACAGATTCTCAATCCCTTCCTTTCTCTTTTCTCTTTCTGCTACCACTATGATGTGAACGTCGTTATGCTTGATGTTGTCCACCAGGTTGCTTAAACTATCCTCATTTTTTGAATTCGTTTTTCTTTTTGCTGTTCTGTTTGGGTGTTTTCTGCTACCTTTTCTTCCAAATTGCTTATTCTATCCTCTGCTTCATTTAGTCTTCTGGTGATTCCTTCTAGTGCATTCTTTATTTGCAGCTATTGTATACTTTGCTTCTGACTGGTTCTTTTTTGTGGTTTCTATGCCCTTTTTTATACTTGCTATCTCCTTTTTGAAGTTCTCAGTAAGTTCTTTGAGGACCTTTATACCCAGTGTTTTGAACTCTGTCTCTAGTAGGTTGCTTGTCTCCATTTTGTTTAGTTCTTTTTCTGGAGTTTTCTCCTATTCTCTCATTTGGGATGTACTTCTTTGTTTCCTCCTCCTTTTGACTGCCTCTCCATGTGTGTTTCTATGTATTAGGTCTACCTGTTTCCAGGGCCTCTGTTATGTCTCCCAGTCTTGGCTGGGTGGCCTTATATATCAGGTGCCCTGTGGGGCCCTGGCACACTCTCCCTGGCTACTTGCTCTGAGTGCTCCAGGAGTGTCCCTTGTGTGCGCCTCCTGTTATACTTGAGCCTTGATTGCTATTGACAAGTCAGTGGGTGGGAATGACCCTCAGGCTAAGTGGCTGTGGAATTTGGCCATGTCCATAGCTTAGGGGTTACTGTGTGGGGGCTTACCACAGTGAGTGGGATTTACCCCAGTAGGCTCTGGTGCCTATTGAAACTGTCCTTTGGGTGTGCCACTTGTGTGCTAAATTGGGCTGTGCTATGCTGTGATCTGAAGCCAATCTCCATATATGTTGTTTCCAGGGGCTCTTGGGAATAGCTCCAGTGCATATCTAGGTCATCTAGTGCCTGTGGTTGGATGGGGACTACCTGGTAGGAGCTACAAAGTGATCTGCAGTTGCTCACTGCCTGTGCTAAACCTAAAGGCACGTGGGAGAGATCACGCTGTGAACCGAGAATGGCTGCCACCAGTATCAGGAATAGGGTAGTTCTGCAAAAAGCCACAATACCCCAAGGCCTGCTCCCTTAACATTCAGCCATTGATAAAGACGCATACGGTATACCAGTTGGGTGAGGCAGAGTTTCAGGGAGTCACTAGAGTGGGGAGAGTTGTGGTTATCAGGTTAATATCACCAGATTCTGGTTTGGTGCCAGTGCTGAACCTGGAGCTACTCAGCAAAAATCTCAGAGCACACCAAGGCCACTTGCCACCTGCCTGGGGCCCTTAGGCTCTGACAGTTTTCCAAGAAAGAGTGTAATGAATATGGGGCTGGCTGCTCCCTGAGAAAGTGCCTCCGGTGTGAGGGAGTTGAGTGGTGGGTGTCCCAGGGAATTAGCAGGGTGGAGCAGAGGAGCTCACCAGGCCAATCAGCTTCAGATTTGGCCATGTGGGGGAGGTCTCAACAAAGGAAAGATGGTGCCCGCCTACTGGCTGTACAGGAGAAGTACCCCGCACAGGGAAAATGGCTCCTGTCCTCCGGCCCTGACCTGAAGCTATACACCTCAACCTATCCACTCTATGCCTCTGAAGCCCCCCGAGACACCATCCCTCTGCCAGAGCCCAGTGTGAGTGCCTGCTAATGAATACATCCATGAGCATGCTCTTTAAGAGGACATCTGGGTTTCCCACAGCCTTCTGTCTCACTGGAATGATCTAAATCCCTACTGTTTTTCACAACCAGATGTTGTGGGGTTTCCTCTTTCTGGTGTCAATACCCTGGGCTGGGGAGCCTGGTGTGGGGCTGGAGAACCTTGCTTCTCTGGGAGAACCTCAGCAACCAAGATGTCCCTACTGATTGTCAACAGTCACGCGGAGGTTTGGGCCCAGCCTGATCCATTTCTCTGCCCCTCCTAACAGCCTCAATGTGGCTTTTTTTTCACATTCTTAGTTATGAAAATGAAAACTTCTGTTCAACTAGACTTCAGATGATTATCCAGGTTGATTGTTTTATTACTTCGTTGTAATTTTAATATGTTCATGAGAGGAAGAAGGCACAGTGTTTATCTACTCTGCCATCTTGGACTTCCTCTCATCATTCAATCTTTTTAAAAATATTTTTATTTAAAACATGTCCAAACTATAATTTTTCCTTAATACTCTTTGTGTAGGAAAGGAAAGATTTGAGTTACTATTTGAGTTCCAAAGACAACAAAGAATTATTTTGGATGTCCTGAAATAGCATGCAACGTAGTTATAAGAAATACATAGATTTTGATGTTTGTATTTTGATAGCACACTTCAGGGAAATCATATCTTATGGCGTAAACATAGTGTTGAGAATTTGTATTTTGAATTATATTATAGGATTTATAAACACAGCTTCCTCCTTTATGCCTCTAGGCTTGTTCTTTCTCCAGAGAGAGAGAGAGAGAGAGAGAGAGAGAGAGAGAGAGAGATTGAATAATTGCCAACTATGATCTCCTATTAAAAAAAAAATCAATGTTTCTCTTTTGATGATAAATTAGCACATAGAGTAAATCATACTATATTTACTAAATATAGTAATCTTGCTAGGGAGTATACAGAGTTTGTGCTAAATCTTATTTTGGAAAGTTATCTACACTTTTCATTTTGGTAGTTTTTAAAAACAATAAGCTCTATCCCATCAATGTCCACATTATTGGGAGGGAAATAAAGCATAAAAAAAAGCAATTCAGTAGTTAACACAGAGGGTGAAAACTGCTGGCAGTGTGATTGTATTTTGCTGATATATCTTTTCAGAGGCATAATATTACTGCCCCAGAAGAATCAGTTCTACTTGGTGAGCATTCTACTTTGTAGGTTAAAGCAGTGTCAGCATTCACATAAATGACAGTGTTCTGGGTATTGCATTCTAAATACCAAATCAGGACTCAAAGCCCAAAATACATCTACTGCCTGGTAGTGATATTTGTAATTTATAAACAGACTACAAAGCTTTTCATGATTGTTTCTTAGAAATATAGCAAAAAGTATAAATACCACAATGTCATGTAACAATTTTTGATGAACCCTCAAGTATAAATGAACAGCTCTGCCCTGGAAATTATTAGGTGTTAAGGAAACAAAGGGAGAATCATCAAAAATTGCACAGAAAGAACAGGAAAACAACAACAACAACAACAACAAAACAGAACAACAACAATACTAGTCAGTATTGTAACCAGATATTATTATACCAAAAACTATTAGTGTGTATTAAAATAATATAAATTTTCCTATATAGGGATTAACTACATTTGTTTCTTACTTAAAAACTATGAAACTTTGCTTCCTAATTAATTGTCACAATCTTGGGAAATTTGTCTGTAGAGGCATCTCAAATTTCTGAATTGACTGAAGAAGCATCTTATGAAGCACTAAACACACTGCGACAACCATTCTTAGCAAAAACTTTGCCACATAAAACTTCTGTTTCCATCGCCTCTTTCAAAATATATTCCAATTCACACTTTCAATGCTCTCAGTTTTATTGTTTAATACTGATGTTTCCTGTTTTTTATTCTTGTTCCCCACAAACTAATACCAACTCTTACACCATATTTATTTCTTTGTGTATAACAAATTCTTAAATCTTGGATATTCTATTTTCACAAGTAATCTGAATTTATTGTGGGTAGTATTTTAGAATAAAATATTGAAGAGATTTAGGAAAAGAAACACTTTTTTTTCCCTTAATTTTATTCTCAAAATAGACAGCGAAGACTTCTATTATGAACAGAATAGTAGGAAACAGAAATACCCTTATCACGAATGTTGTACAAATGTAAAATAATAAACAACTGGCAAAGTCCATTTGCAGTTAATATAAGAAAAGAAGATATTCACAGATTCAAAAAAAAGGTATACAAATTTCCCTAAACAGCTAATGTTAATGCAGAGGAGTCAGGGTGAAACACTACAGAAAACAGTGGGGAGATGATGTGATTAGAGAGAAAAATGAGCCAGTGTAATGGCAGGAGATATCAGAAAATGCAAGCAAAAAATTTGCTTGGAAATTTAAACATTTGCATGACAAATACATCTTACTTGAGCTGACCAGAAGAAAGAATAGAAAATCTGTCTAGCCCAATATCTCTTGAAGAAATTTAATCCATTATTAAAAATTTTGCTAAATATAACTCTTCCAAAATTTAAAGAGGAAATAAAAGATTTGCCATATATGTCCCTGATAATTAAGAAGAGGGTTATTAACTTCTTTTATGAGAGAGCCAATATACAAAGACTATTCTGATTCCTAGATTAAAGACTTAAGAAATGAATAGGCATGTTAACAATGCAGTTTAAGACTATGTCTTCAGTTTCGCTTGCAAATGATAAATAGCCCAAACCTAACCCTGATTGCCCAGGCGTTAAATTGAGAATGAATTATTCTATTTCTTATTGGTTTGTTACTGGCATGTTTTCTTCCATCATTACCACCAAAACCGAACAAACTGAGGATTTGTCAGGTATCAGGAAAAAAACAATTAACGTCAGATTGGGAGACCATTCTTGCTGGATATTGTTGAAACTTGGAATCTTGTCAGGGTTTATATTATGACTATTTAGTGTTTGAACACTAAAACAAAAAGGGACAGGATGTGGAATAGAGATGTAAAAAGGCAGAGTCAGCTAACAATGTGTGATGAATTAGGTCATTTATAGTTCATGTGTCTAGTATTAAGTTATAGTAGATATGAGGAATTTTTTTAAAAAGATAGATATTCAAGATGAAGATTAGAGATGGTGAGAGCATCAGACATAGGTTTTACATGTTAATAAACATACATAAACATAGCAAGAATGAATTACTTATGCAGGGAACAAGCCGTAGATTGCTGATTGTAACATAGTGCAGGACTCCTCCCCATACCCTTCCTTATGCTGTACTCCATATATATATATATATATATATATATATATATATATATAGTTAGCATTCATTATTATTGAGCTACAGCTTCAGGTGTACACAGATTGTGGGAGGAAGGTTATCATTTGTGAGGGGTATAAATGTCTAACTATTACATTGTTTTTTACACCTGAAACTAATAAAAAAAAGATCACCAACTACTAGCTATAAAATACAAATAATTTTGATACAATTTCACTTGTATGTATATGTATATGAATTGAAAATATGCATCTGGATATTTAGATAAATTTCAGAAAATAAACAAACATAGGTAACAGGAATCCTAACCATGTACTAGTGATTATCTCTGAAGGTCCCCTCATTTTCTCTTCTTTTAACACAAGTTAATTGACTTCAGGCACCATAGGTTACTTTTGCCTATTTTTGAAAATTGTACAAATGGAATCATACAGCATACTCATATGATATTTTGTACCTGGCTTCTTTTGTTCAATATGTTTGTGATGTACCTTCAAGTTGGTTACAGCAATTTTACTTCAATTATTTTAATTGCTTTGAATTGAAGTAATATATGTCATGCCAAATATATGAGAGCCAGTGAGAGAAAGGAAGAGAGGGAGAAGGAAGGGTGGAGGGAGTTCTCAGAGAGAGAGAGAGTCAGAGAGAAGAGGAAGATAAGGCATGCAAAGAAGGGATGTAAATAAGGAAGGAGAATCAGCAATAACCTGACTGAACTCAGACCAAAGAGGAAATGGGACTGTATGAGTGTCAACCAATGCCAGGACCTAATCTTAGTGCCCATTCCCCTAATCCTTTTGATCTATTTTTTAAAAATCTGAAAATATATGTATAACTCAGTGGAAAGGATTAAGTTACTTAGTTGATTGATACTAAGTGTTTGCTGCTTTTGTGGGCTAAAAGCTCAATTATTTAAAAAAAATAAGAAAACTTTAAAAAATTACATTCCTCCTAACTTGTTTCTTAATATAGCCTAGGATTATGACTATCATACATTGCCTTCCAAAGAGGATCACTATCCATATTTGCATACATTCATCACTAAGAGTTGTGCTTTCTAACTCTTTAGAAAGTATGTATTATAAATGGAGTAAGTGCTTGCCTTCAAGAAAGTCAGTGAGGAAGAGATGAGAGCCAGTAAAGCAGAGATAAAGAAAAATAGACCAAGTTAGAGGAATTCCATATATCTAGATCATGAGTTTGAGATGATATTCAGAAAGTTTCCAGTTTTGGGATATGCTTTGAAACTGTGACATAATTTCTGCTTCTTCAATAGACATTGGGACTGCAGCAAGCCTGCATGATTTAAGGTAGAAGCAAACTTAACTGTAAAAGGTGCATACTTTGTCAGTTACACAAAGAGATTCATATTCTAAGCCAGAGACAGGCTAAGTTTTACTAAGGGCTGTCTGCTCCTTCCTTCCCACCACAAAGGATTCTCCAATCTGATACCATATACCTCTAATACCACAGTGAAACTAGTTTGGGAGAAACCAATTTTTACTGTTTAAAGAACCACTGCTTCACTCTGTTAATTGAACAAGAAATGAATGACTGTGCCAATGAAAGCTTTCTTCTTCAATGTGAAAAAAAATAAAATAAGAAGGGGGTGCTTTAAAAGAAAAGGAAAAGGGAGTGACATGTAATTTCAGATATTTAAATGTATATTATTTATATCCTAAGTTTTATCCTTGTTCAAAAGGACCTCTTTATGTATTCTGGATGACCGACCTGAGGCTGCCCCTACAAACACCTCTCTACTGAAGAAAAACTTCTTAGAGAAGGGAAATAACTCTTCCTCTACTGCTCCAAGGGGGAAGGGGAATGGGATGGATTTTAGTGTGTTGGCAATAAAAGTTACAGAAAAGAAAGGGATACTGGAATTTCATCACAATATTATAGACCTACAATTAAAAGTCAAATGGCAAAGACTTGTGCATCAGAAATAAAAGAAAATAATTCATTGATGTGAGGAGTAAGGTTTTTTTTGGTTAATTTTCAAGAGTTAAGCAAGTCCTGCTGTATCCTTATTGAGGAAAGACATTAACCATACAATAAAGATTTCCAATAGAAGAATATATAATCACTGAATATGGGGAACATATGATTGTGTAAAAAATAAAGTCAGATTTGCTTATTATGTGAAACTCAGGAAATTAAAATAAACAAACAAAAACAAACAAACAAACAAAACCTTAAAATGATCATCCTTCCCCCCAAACTAAGTATTTTTTTTTATCTATTGTAAGAATCTACAATCAGATTTTTTAATGTCCTCAAGACATTTTTATCATTGTTAGAGATAAGAAAAGGTAGTTCTTGAATTCAGAATAGTGAAACTGAAAGAGGACATCAGAGAAAGAACACATAAATTTAGAACATTTCAGTTAGTTATTAAGAAATCTGGCAACAAGTTTTTAAGATGATGGGAGTGAGAACACTCTAAGTTATAAATCATTTGGGCTAAGAGCAAAAAATCCAAGATGCTGCTGACCATGACTTTCAAGAAAAGTTCATAATCAGAATAACAAATTGACAGCGATATTTTGGTATTATTTATATGAAAGCAATTGAAAATGACAGTGACCACCAAATATGACAAAAAAGAAACAGAAAAGAATATAAAAAAAAAAACTCTTAAAAAAAACAAAAAAAACAAAAACAAAAACAAAAACAAAAATCTCTGAGGCTCCATGAGAAAAAGTGAAAAAAAAATTGTTATATATTTTCTTTTACAGTATTCATTCTGAATATTTGCCATTTTGAAAAGAATATTAACAGTTTATAAATATTTGGGAAATCAGTCTACATTAGCTTATCTTATGATATTTTGAGTCATTTAATTTAATTAATGACTCAAATATTATTTTTAGGTAGCATAATTTTTCTCTTATCTTCATTTTTCTCAATTATTATATAAGGAAGACAGCAATGTGAACACTACAAAATTTGATGGAGCTTCCAATTAAGAAGAACTTGTACAGTTGCCTTTGTTCTTTCACACTGAGCATTCAATAATATTAGTCACACCTCCCAGGTTATATCAGCATTTGCTAATTATAATTTCTGGAACTCACTGTTGGCAATGATAAATTATGTTAGATTATTACTTACTTTAAATACCTTAAGAATACCATTAATATTAGCAGTGTTTAATTTAAATATTGATAGTACTATTTAAAAGAGAAAATGAATACCAAGAGGTAGCAAGGCTAGAATTTAAACTTTTTTATTACTGAGCTAATGATGATTTAATACTATTTTAGAGTAAATTTAATTATTCTACTCTCTTATCAATGTCCAATTGTGCTTCTTACTATTATTTGATGTCAGTTATGCAAAAACAGACATACATATACTGTCATTATCAGATACTAGGGATCTGTGCATTAATTTTAGCTGAAATAAAACACATATATTCTTGAGGGAAACTTCCTAGGCCAAATTGTGTATGACATATATAACTTGATCATAAGAGTTTAGATAATTGTGTTATAAATCTTTGGGACACTTAAAGAATTTATATAATATTATCTCCAACACTCAAGGACAATTTGAAAATTACATAAATTAGAAATTATTCAATGTTCAGTAATTGTCCGTTAGATAATGTGTTACTTCATGCTGTACAAAACTGAAGCACTTCTGGTTTATTTGATATAATCTGAGAACTGCATTACTTTTTTAACATTTATATTAAATACAATTGAAAGCTATGATTGATGATTATTAAATCATATTAACTGGAAAGAAACTTATAAAAGATTCACTCATTTTAGAAGTAAAAATGCCAAAGAACACATACATTTAATAATTTTTTTCTGCATCAAAAATTTAATGAAAGCAACAGAGAGAACAATGTTGTTAAAAAAAAAAAAAAACACAAACAAACAAAAAAACCCGGGATTGATTTATCTTCTCTATGTATGTCCTTAACATAAAGTCATGCTGAAATTTAACTGAAGTTGGGAAATGAGAGCCTCTGAGAAAGGCATCTGTTTTACTTTTATAATGGTAATAATGAATTAAAAATTTCATTTATAGACTAAAAAGCACCAGCATGTCTAGATAAAGGAAGGATTATTAAAATTATCTTTTCTTAGTACTTGATCTTGTAACCATTTATTAGTGTAATTTTTAGTTATTAAATAGCTTCATTGTAAAACAGTAATTGAACATTAAAAAAAAAAAAACTTTCTATATTCTGAAATGTAGTTTTAGAGGGAAAAGGATAGATAGTGACTAAAGTTTCGAAGAGAAAGCTTATCTTTTCTGTTCCCAAAATAGTTTGGGGAATTGGAATAAAATTGGTTTTATAAAGTAATTTAACTACTTGAGATACTTAGTTCCAAGTACACACAAGGAACCTAAACTATTTTCAATACCAGTTCAGAATTTTATAAAGAATTTAGATTTTTATACAGTAACCACATAATTAAAACCTAATTGTCAGTGTTAGAGATAATAAAATCATTACAAATATTATTTTCAATAATTTTTTATGGCATGTTCAATATTCCTGAGAAAATTAAAATATTTTCCATGACAAAAAGTCAAACTTTAGTTGGTCTTTAAATTATTGTAAATATGTTAAAGTGACACAGAAAGTTTGTCTGTAAACTTTGATCAGAGTAGCTAAGGAAATTTAAAAAAATTAAATATGACTAAATTAAAGAGCAACTTTATTCACATCTCCAAACTCGGAACTCAAATGCCCCTCAACTGGTGAAGGGTAAACAATGTAAGCCACACTATACAAGAGAATGCTACTTGAACCACCAAAAGGGACAAACTGTTCATACATGCAACATCATGGATGAATCCTACATGCATGTTTCTAAGTGAAAGAATATCTGAAGATTTGTGTTGTGTGGTTCTATTTATGTGACATTCTAGAAAAGGCAAAGATACTAGGAATAAAAACAGACAGTGATTGTCAAGGGTGAGAGTAGAATTGTTGATAAAAAGACAGTATAGGGAATTTTAGGGTAAACATCTGTTCTGCACAAAAATATGCTGATGGTTCCATGACTCTATGTATTTGTCAAAACTGACAGATACATACACCACAAGAAATGGTTTTACTCCATGTTAAATTTTTAAAATAATAACTAAAATAATAACTAAGATGTAGGGAAAAGATAGAATGTAGACAGTGACAAATGAATGTTTTTCAAGAAATCAAAAATAAAACTCTAGAGTATGCGAAAGAAAGAAGCTGACCTATATAATTAGAGAAAACAGTATTTTCACTGGATTCTGTAAAGCTAAAGACAAAAAGACCTACACAAAAAAATTGTACTCTAATTGGTAAATTTGCTTCTAATAAGTATGGCTTAGGAATTTTGAAATACTTTATCTGTAAAATAGGGTGGAAAATATAAGAAAATGCAATATAGACAAGGACAGGTTTCTCACTGTAGGAAAAAGCAGTCACAAATCAGGAAAAAGGAGAAGGCTGGACTGAATATGGGATGCGGGATCTGTGGTAGAGGTATCAATACAGACTCATATGTATATTATAAAAGTAGATGTATTTTAGGGTAGGTTGGTGAAGGCATGCTGAAAGGGCCTGGGTGTTAAATGTCAATCACAACTCAATAAAACTGTGGGGGGTGGAGAGGGCTCCCAATGCCCAAAATTGGAACAGCTTGAACAACAAAATAAGTCATAATAGTTTCGATTACATTCTGAAAATAAAATAAATATCCATGAATCCATACAAATTTAAATATATACTGATGGAAAAAATTAAATGTGGGATGCATAATAACTTCTCCTTATATACAGATGTATTCCAATGATTAAATGTAGAGGAATGAGGGATGTAGAAAATCACCGTTAGAACACTATCAATGTATGCTAAATGTGTGAATAAAATTTTAAACAGAAACAGGATATTTGCATAGTGTCAAAGTATCTCCCTCAAAACATTTAGTAATTACTAAGGGAAAAATCATAACTTAACAATGGGAGAAACCTGGAAGATGCCTCTTAGCCAAGTGGTCATAGTTAATATTACCAGGAATGAAAGTTGATGTCATTATACCCTCTAGCGTGAGACATTGAGAAGGGAGTATGACTTCTCTGGTATCCTTCCCAATAACGTATAACCCCAGACTAAGCATGAAAACACAGAATTCAAACACAAATTGAGATACGTTCTACAAAATATCTCACCATTTATCTTCAAAAGAATCAAGATAATGAAAAAGAGGTAAAGATAGTTATCGGTATGGTATACTGGATTGTATCCTGGAACAGAAAAAGGACTTTAGTGAACGAACTTTTAAAATCCACATTATTTCTGTACATTAATTAATATTATTTTACCAAAGTCAATTCTTAGGTTATATTAAATACTTTATTGTTATATATAGTGCTAACTTAAGGAAAAGCTATATAATGGGTATACAGCAAATTTCTACATTTTTTGGTACCTTTTCTATAAATCTAAAAGTAGATCCAAATAAAAAGTTTAAAAGTGTTTTTCATGCATATGATTGTATGTGCTTTGTCTGACATATCAATAACAATTTAACTTAAAAAAATGTTTTGGATTCTGCTTTTCATTTATGCTCTACCATTTCTGAACAACATTTTAAAAAGGTCCAGAATAAGTTGGAACAAAAAAATATTCCCTTTTCCATTGTAGTTACTGTATTTTCACTTTCCTCTGTCATTGATAATGTTGTCATGAACAGAGGTTCATCTGAAGTCTAAGGTATCAAATTCCCCAAATGCTTCAGATTTGAAATATTAATGATTGACGATTGGGCTTGTTTGACCTTCTCATTATTTAAGATGCTATTGGATGACATTTGATTCCAGTTGATTACATTCTACAAAACCTGACATTTTTAAAGGGATAGAAAATAAAAAGTCACTTGAATATCAATTGTGTTATACAACCTCTTTGGTTTTCCTAAAAAGCGGGGGAGAGGGGAGGGAACCTGGAGGTTAAATACCATGGTTATAAATATTAAAATATTTAGTAAAGGGTACTACTGATTTTTAGTCAATATTTGGATCTCAGATATGGGATGCTTCTATTTTTATATACATTTCAGGGAATTTACTTATTATGAGTTATAAAAGTACTAGTTTAACCTGGACACCATCTGTAGAAAATGCCAACATGGTTGGAGCCAAAGTAATTGCTTAGTCATAGATTTTGATTTTACCAACTCTTCATATATTTTTTAGAAAAAGGACACAGAAATACTGACAAACAATATTTATCAAAAAGCTCACTTGCAATAAATCATATTTAGAGAAAAATTTTCTGAAGTGCCTAGGGCTCATTTTGTCTCATAAATATTCTACACTGGATCCCAGAATCAATCCCAGTGAAAAGCAAACTGAAATCTATTTTTAACAATATAGACTTTATTTTTTAAGAGCAGTTTTAGGTTCCTAGAAAAATTTAGGAGTGCGGCAATTTCTTATAACCTCCCCCATTATCAACATCTGCTACCAGAGTGGTCCTACTTGTTAGGAAGCATAACCTGCACTGACACATCATAATCATCCAAAGTCCATAGTTTACACTATGGTTCACTCTCGTTATTAAACATCTTATGGGTTTAGACAAATACATACTACTATGGTTCCCCAAAAATAAGACCTAACTGGAAAATAAGCACTAGTATGATCTTTCAGGATGACATCCCCTGAACATAAGCCGTAATGTGTCATTTGGAGCAAAAATTAATATAAGACCCGGTTGTATTTTCGGGGAAACATGGTATGTGTTCATTGTTATGGTATCACACGGAGTATTTTCACTGTCCTAAAAATTCTGTGTTCTGTGTACTCATTCCTTCCTCCAACCAACCCCTGGCAACCACTGATCTTTTTACTGTCTCCATAATTTTTCTTTTCCGGAATGTCATATAGTTGGAATCATACAGTATTTATCTTTTCATATTGGCTTCTTTCACTTAGTAACATGTATTCATGATTCCTCTACCTGTTTTCATGGCTTGATAGCTCATTTATTTTTAGTGCTGAATAATATTCTATTGTCTGGAATAATATTCCACAGTTTATTTATCCATTCACCTACTGTATGACATCTTGGTTATTTCCAAGTTTCAGCAATTATGAAAAACTGCTATAAAACACTCATGTTTAAGTTTTCTTGTGGGCATACGTTTCTGACTCCTTTGGGTAAATACCAAGGAGCACAACTGTTGGACGTTACAGTAGTCAGAGTATGTTTAGTTTTTAAAGAAACTGCTGAAATGTCTTCCTTATTTTATTTGAATTACTATCAGTATTTAACATTGAAACACTTCCTTCACTTGATTTCTAAGACCACGCATGTTCTGGCTGCCTCCTCTTTGCCATCGTCCCATTAACAGTGGAGTGCACCAGGGCTCAATACTTGAGCATCTTTTCCACCTACACTCTTGGATTTTATCCTCCAGATTCTGGCTCTATATGAAGTTTATATGCTGATATCTAGACTCATGTTGAACAATCTCCTAGAAAAATCTATTTGGAAGTTTAGTAAGCATCTCTAATATATTCAATATCTGGGCCCCTCCATATTCTTCTATGGCGTGTACCTGAGATCTTCTCCATGTCAATTTCATCTACTGTTACTAAGGCTAAAAATGTTGGCATCATTCTTATTAATTCTTTTACTCCCCAATACAAGCCATCATCAAATAATATGGATTTGCTTTCAAAATATATCCCGAATTTAAAAAAAAAAATGTCTCATCACCTCCATTGCTACAACTGGGGTTTATGATGTCTTAATGCTTCACCTGATTAGTGCTGCACCTCTTAAATAGTCATCCTACTTCTGACTTTCATCCATCTTCCTTCTGTTATCAAAAGAGGAGCATCCAGGATGAACTTATAAATTATAAATTAGATCATGCCTCTGTTCAAAACTCTCTATTTCCATCTCACTTAGAGTAAAATGCATTATCCTTCCAGTAACAGTCACAGCACCAGAGGATTACCTCTCGGCCCTAATCATTACTGTCTTCATTTATGTGCTGGCCACTCAGCAATTCTGCCTTCCTTCTGGTTCTCGATAACCGCCACATGCTTCCACCTAGGACTTCTGCCCTTGATATTCCCTTAGATCAGTGCATGATTTTCTCCTTCACTTCCATCTAGTTTTTCTATGGATACCATCTTTTTAGTGAGTGATTTTATAAAAGCTCTGTCTAAAATTGTGCACTCTTACTCTAACACTCCTTATGATTACTTCTCTACATAGCAGTTATCACTTTATGATGTACTATACTAAACTTTTGTCTGTCTAGTGAAAATGTATATTTTATGGATTACTTTTCTGTTTTGCTCTTTGCCTCATGTCCATACATAATTCAATTCCTGGAATATTGTAGGTGTTCAGTAATTATCTTTGTAATACAGATATATTTTGATATTTGAGGAATCATACATGATAATTTTCTCTTATTTTTTAAAATTTTAAATGGCTTTAAATTTTATTTTTATTTTTTGGAATATTTTTTTCATTCGATGTAAATCTGAATTTGCTTAATACATTTAAAAACTTTTGACATAACTATTCATTTTTTAGTTATTAATTTTGTTGAATAATACTTTGGGTGGAAGAGGAGTAGCCATCAGTGGGAATGAAAGAACATTATTCTCTTCCCAGCTGGCATTCTCATCTCAGCTTGCAGCAGTTTCTCCTTTAAGGCGTATAGATCAGCCAAAATGAGTTTTGAATGGTTCAGATTAATGTCCTGTATTTCACAGGTTATCTTTCTAAAATCAGTTGCCATTGAAACTTTTTTCTCTATCATACCTTATTTTTAGGCCATTTCTGGCCTAAAATAGTTCATATACAAACTTAGGCTACTGAAATTAACCTTTGTTTCTTCAGTGTAATACTACCTGTTTTTCTGCAATTTGAAATTCCGTCTACATTTGACTCTTCTTCTCCCATACAGTTGAAAATATTTATCTGAGAGTCTAAACACTATAGCAGGGGTTCGCAACAGGGATGGAAACAATTTTGCCCCCAAGGGGACATTTGGCAATATCTGGAGACACTTTTGGTTGTCACATCTGGTGTGTGCTATTGTCATTTATTGAGTTGAGTTGATATCTTTCAGTTCATGAGAAGACCTTCCACAACAAAGAATTTCTGTCCCAAAATGTCATTAATGACAAGATTGAAAAATCCTATACAATAAGCATCTAAAACATATGGAAATCTTCAAAAATAACTTCAGTGATCATCTATTTTAAAAATTAAGTGGCAAAAAAAACATTCTATAATGAAAGAAGAATTCACTGAGCTAATAAGTATATATCTATAATGCCACACTGTTTTAAGTCAAATACTTTGGAAAGAATAGTACAAATTGTAATAGAGAATTTCAGTAAAATCATGTTCTTGGAATTCTATTTTGGTTGAGTCAATTCACATCATTTATTAGAAAAGAATTGTCTTAAAACAATGAATATATTCAAATATATTTATTTTGTCATAAAATATATTCCATTGTACACTGTGCTTTTTCAAAACTTTTTAGACTTAGACATCCAAATTCTAAAAATGTCATTAACCTGCAACAAGTCAGATTCTGAGCATCTAGGTAACTGATGTACAATTTTCTCATTCATGCACAATCAACTGCAATTCTCTTGTTATGGATTTTTGAAAAGTTAACAGAAGCTATGATTTAGATATGCTATTTAATTCATCCCTTTATGAAACATTATGTTAAAAAATACATTTATCTATTTTCCTTCTAATCATTTTCCATATCCTTTTCTCTCAAAGCAATTTAATCATATTTTCTTTGCAGTTTTCATGGAACTCAGGTGAGCAAAACACTGTGACTCACAATTATTAATAATATTCTAGGCCGTATATGAAGAATGTCAATATTTCTGAAAATATTCAATTATGAGTATTGTTTTCTCTCTTTCCTTTTGTGGATTTAGAGTGCAAGTCACAAATTAATAATTGTTTGGATTTTTTCTTTGCCACTTAATGACCTGTTATCCTTCCTATAGTTTAGGGGTTTTATATATATATATATTATACACACATATACACACACACACACACACTCATATATACATACACACATATTGCCATATTCTCTCTCTGAATTCAAAACCCAGAGAAAGATAAAAAGTCAAAAATATCAAGACTAAAATGTCAGTTTTATTCTTAATAAAATATAGGTTAGGGATGTGATATTTTTTGCAAGCAAGTGACCTTCCTAATGTACCTCTCACAATATTGTAGCCCCTCTCCACAATTTAGATCTTATGTTCTATAACCGATGTGCATGTTCATAATTTATATATATATGTAACTTAATTTGTGAAATTTCGGTATATACTAAACATTAGCAAATATGCCTTGCAAAAACCCCCTCCATGTCTGCTGATTTTAAGTGATAAGTAGTAATTTTGCATGCTTCTGTATGATATGACAATAATATATTTTTCTAAATAAATATAATAAAAACAGTAATGTAATTCATAAAATTTAGAAGTTAATTCAATAAACATCTCTTGTACCTACTACTTGCAAGGTGATCTGGTCCATGCTCTGAAAATATCAAAATTATTAGGAAGTAAGTTATAGTAATAGAAAAGTTTACATTCACGAAATTACCATAAAGACAAACCTCCAAAAATAGAACAAATAGAATGTATTAAATGATATGAAGTTAGAAATAAAATGTAGCAGCTACACAGAGAAAGAAGAGGCAAGTCTGTCTGTGGAGAGTCCATGAAAGTATTTTGGCTCAGCTATTATAATGCCAGGCTCACGCAGAGAAATGTCCCAATGGCAGTCAAGGAGTGAAGTGAAAATTAGTACTGGTTCTGGGGTCAGCAAATTCAGTGTCTGTGGGGGAAACATTTACTCATCAATGGGTATGAAAGAAAAGCGTTTAACTTTCTAGCTGTGGTTCAGACTACTTCCTCTCATCATTTCTTCTCTCTAGCTTCACCAATTTTTGTGTTCCTCAACAATTCCATGTTGTTTTGCCTCTTCACAATGTTAGCATTAATTTTCTCTCTGCTTGTTTGCAAATATTTTGAATTTTTTAGAGATAGTTTTAATACTATTCTGTTCTTGGAAATATTGGAGCAGATGACAGACAATAAATAAAGTTTGGGAAAAATTATTTTCCCTATTACAACTAATATTTTATGAATTAAAAAATCATTTTATGTAACATTTCATTTAAACTTCGCAACATTTCATTAAACAGGCATTTACGTTCTGCACATTTAGACATATACAACTGAGATTCAAAATTAAAGCAAATTACTTTATGAGGTAACTCAAAATTTGCAGGGCTCAGATTTAGACTACAGATCTTAAGCAGACAGAAAGAAAAAAAAAAAACAGAAAATTCCATTAAAAAACAAACAGAAAAAGAAACCTCCATCAGAGCAGTGGCATTTGGCCAATGTATTTGCTTCGTCTTAATCTCCTGCTGTTATTAATTCACCAAAATTTAAATAGAAAGTCAACTTTTTACAAATTCACTATATGAAAACTTTTGTGTGACTGTGGGAAAAGTATGGAGGCAAGCCAATTTAATTAAACATTTATTATTCTGAAAATTAAAAATCATCTTAATGCTTACATTTAAGATTGCTATGCTGAAATGAATATTACATGTTCAAAATGGTATAACTTTAAGTGACGAGGCAATATTTTCATGCCCAATGCCAAGAATAGTACATATTTTGTGACAGAAGGAATGTTACTATTTTAAACCAAGAAATATTAATATACCTACATTATTCATATTTGTTTTTCTATAAATGTACGTTAAACACAGGCACACAGTGACTCACATAAAATGTGTTATAATTATCATCACTAGTGATGTTCTTTATTTAATGTCAATCTTTCTCTTTTCTAACCACCAACATCCACCATTCATTATAGATTTTGCATATAGAACGCAAGAGTTGTTTATTTTCAATATTAAATAAATTTAAGCAGCATATAACACTTTTTGATTCTCAATTATGTCTTTATTGTTTAATGGACTTATATATGTATTTTATATACAATAATAGAAATTTTGTTTGGAAGCAAATTATTTGTAAATTAATATATAAGTAAATGATGGCATGAAAAACAAATAGACGTAGTGTTAGTTTAAATTTAAGGTTGCCCTGTTTGAGATGGGTAGGAGCCTGGGGTGAAAGATGTAGGCCAGAACTCTTTAGGCAAAAATTGGCCTGTTACCTTCAGAGTGGGTGACTGATATGGACAATGAGAGACAACATTTAAGGTGAAACTGAAATCAAGAACCAGAAAATCAAGAAATCAAGAACTTTCCATTAAAGACATCAGTTTTACAGGTCTACCATAACATATAAAATCCAGGTATGTGATATTAATATACGAACTGGAGTTTCAAGAAAAGTTGGAAAGATGTTAATAGGGAAGGTAGAAGATAGATCCTTTGTCACGTCACACGCAATGAGAGTTGTGGGGAGTGAGGAGGGTGGCGCAGGGTTAAGAAAAGACCGTAGTCAATAATAGATTATAAGCAGGGCCAAGGGACCCCCAGTCTCAAGTACTGGAAGCCCCAAATCCGGCCTATGCATTAGTTTTTATTAGTTAGGAGGGGAAGTAAAAGAGATAAAGCTTGTCAATCTCAAAATCTGTGAATCCCACACATCCTAATAGGAAACTGATTCAAGCCAATCACCCTTGCCTGCAGGCAGCAGAACCATAAGTCGCAGGATGTTTTGTCCCCAAGGGACAAAACCTTTATGCATATGAATAGATGAAAAGCACATCACTGAATCACTTCCCTTGCAGGTTGTGGGAAGGAATGTAGCTACAGAGGCAGAGGCTTCCCTTAGCCTGGGGAAGTTGGGGGTCTGTGCCCACCTCTACAAACCCTGTGGGTTCTCCTGTTGGTCCCTACTTGACTGTGCCTGGCTTGAATTGTTCCCCTCCCCCCTGTGGGGAATCTTACTCATCTTTTGCTTACTCTGACCTGTCATCTTTTTGGGACCAAACAGGGAGACATGAGGTGCAAACACAAAGGTGAAGCAAAGTCCCTGAAAGGATCCATCTCATAGACTCTCATTTCTGTAGGGGCAGGTACAAGGAGACAGATGGGTAAGCTGCTGCGTGGCAACAATCCTTGAGAGACTTTGAGTGGCTAGAGGACATGTGTAAGAACATTATTATATAATGTATTGATATGTGGGAAGGAGATTGTTAAAATAAACACAGATGAAATCTGTGTTCATATGGTTCATTAGTGGTAAGTTTAGAGACTAGAGGTATTTTAAAAAGAACAGTCCTATAACAGAATTGTAAGTATTTTAAAATCTAGTTAATAGGTTATAGATTTTTATAAATAATATTAAGTTAATTTATGTTAAAAAGTAAAATATCTGCTAAATTTTAATAGTGTTAAAGAATTTAATGAATACTGGTTGTACATGCACTTTGTGTCAGGAACTGTACAAGGTCTTTTTTTCACAGACCCTAGATGGGAATCAGGATGGGAGATGAATCCTGATGTTCTCAGATTGGTTCTCAATACAGTTCCAGTGACAATTCTGTCACTGTTATAGTGAGAGTGGGCAAGATAACAGAGAGGATCATTGTCTGATTTGGTGGGTATCAAAAGAGGGTGGGGGGTAATGTTGAGTTTTGAGTTGGAAGAGACTTGCAATAAAATATAATGCTTTGTTTACAGAGAAATGCAAAAATTTTACCAAGAGTTTACTGAGTTAAAGCAAAAAATCAAATTCTAAATACAGAAAAATTCGCATTTCTCATGAGTCTAAAACCGTGACTGGGTGAATAAAAGCCATGTACCAGAAGTATTGGTAAATGAGTTGTTTCTGACAAGCCCTTGCCATGATTCACTGTCAAAAGTCCCTGGCCTTATGGTAATGTCCTTATCTGTCTTTTAACAGGAGTTTTAGAGGGAAGACACTTTAGTGGGTGTATATTTCCTAAAAGACACATGGCAGCTAGGTAGTAATAGAACAACTAAGCAGAAATATAATGAATGCTTATTGACTGGTGGAAATATGACTGTTACTCAAGGATCCCCATGGATAGATGTCGCGACAGTTTTCTCCCATGGGCCCCGCTAAGAGCTCCATCCCCCTCCTTTCGGAGCAGTTTTCCTGTGAGCAAAGCAGTTAGAGACTTTCCCATCAAAACAATGCTGAGCGATCACAGCTGTTAGGCACGGACCTCCCCGGCATCCTGGCCAGATTTAACCAATCCCTAGCATCGCAATAGCGTGAATCCCCCCAAACCTGGAAGGCTAACCATATAAAACAAAGCACCGACCCCAGTAAGTGCTCAGTCTCTGGAAATAATCCCGCTGAGCCCTCCAGCATAATAAAGCTGTGTTCTCCCTGATCTCTGCATGCCACTTGAGTCTCTCCGTCCTCATCATTTTTCCGCAACATAGAGATTTTACTTTAAGTAGAAGGAATGACTGTATCTAGCAAAATAGTTTAAAATATTGTATATGATCACAGGATTATACCATAAAAAAACATATTTTGATTCACAGGGAGTTTTACAGGTTGTGAACTGATCTGGATTAAATGGTTCAGATTAGACAGAGCTGCAGTATTTGGTAGATATTCTCGTAGACATAGGCAATAAGTATATGGTCAAGAGCATCCCATATAATTTTCAGTACAATGTAAACATTAATAGCCAAAATCTGATTTTTAGACACAGAATTTTGATGTATTATGATAGATTACTATCTAACAATTTAACAGCTATTTGTTTATGGCAAAAAATATAATTACAAGTAATTACTATGTACTCTTAAGTAAAGTAAATCAGATTTAATATGTAAATATTGTATGTATATATTGGGTTGGTGCAAAAGTAATTGCAGTTTAAAAGGTTAAAAATAACTGCAAAAACCGCAATTACTTTTGCACCAAGCTAACATACACATACACACACAATCTGTAATGTTAAATAACAAAATTGAAAAGTATTACCTCTGGGAGTAGAGGAGTTACAAACATTTGACTTTTCTATACCATATTTTTAAGTTATCTACTGTGACTGATATTGCTTATGTCATAAAATGTCAATGAATTAAAGATTTTATTTCTTAGAATAGGCACAAAGAAACAAACAGAATTCTGTCTTGACAGCCTTTTTTTCACCTCTGTATATAGTATACATATGTCTTAGAAACAAAGTGCTTTGTATTTAAAATTTAAATGTGAAATTCAGCCACTAGCATAGACTTACCTTGAAAAAAGCTTTCATAGTGTGATATATAGTATAATGATTGAAATCAAAATTTAGACTTCAAGTCTTTTTTGGTAAAAAAAAAAAAAAATGCTTAAGAGTTAAATAGTTATTTTACTACATCAGGAACTCCCAATCCAGTAATATCGTCTTTACCTGGGAACTTGCTAGAAAAATAAATTTTCATGCACAACCCAGATATTTAAGCAGAAACACTGGGTGTAGAGTCTAGCAATCTGTATTTTAACAAGCCCTGAAAATAATTATAAAGAATGTTAAAGTTTGAGACCACAATCTGCACTACAATACAGGCATACCTCACAGATATCTCGTGTTCCATTCCAGACCACTGCAATAAAGTGAGTATTGCAATAAAATAAGTCGTAACTTTTTTTCTGGTGGAATATCTTAATTTGCATTTAATTTGTAAAAATCACATCTGTGAAGTGCAGTGAAGCTAAGCACAATGAAAAGAGGTATGCCTGTATATAAATAAGAGTTTTAGCAGCTTCCACCTGTCTAAATTCACAGAAGGATAGCTCATTATAGTGATTACTTATTTCAGATACTCCCTTGAGTACTATGGTCTAAACTTTTTTCTTTTCCCAAAACTTTCTCAGTCAAATATTTCTTAATATTTCAACTACTGAATAATTGTTGGACTGAAAGATTATGCATTTTGAAAACATGTTTCATTCTTAAGAAACATTCATTTTTCTTGGTAGCAGATAAGAGAGAGGATTTAAACAAATAAAACATATTGATATGCTAATAACATGTAAATCCAAGAGTCCAAATGAAACATCAAAACTACAAATAGATATGCAGGGAGAACATCTAAAGGAAAAATAATACAAGCGCCGTTTATAAAATGCAAAATTCTAGAGAGCTGATAAGGCCATTCTATGCAGAAATGTCAATGAGTTGTGAATTAAAAACAAGGCCTAGGGTTCTGTTAAGGTTCTCCAGTTAAGCTTACCTGAAATTCGTTTTGGGAAATTGGCAGAAGTGAGTAATAAATAAATAAATAAAATTGAAATACTGAGTTAAGCTAATCAGGTCAACAAAAAGCCAGAAACTAAAGTGAACTCCAGCAAGTGACAAAGTGATGTGTTTAAAGGCAGCAAGTGACTGGAGTTGGTCTCATCTGGAAGATGAGACATATATGCCTCCCTATTATAGTGTCCTCATTTATAATCACCACCACCTAGATTCCTGGTTCAAGGCGGAAAACTTAAAACATATCTTATTAAAACTAAAAAGTTTGGTGGGCATGTCAATCCTTTTTGACAAATCACTACGTTTCCAATAATTGCTTTGAACTATAATTAAAACAGATCAATTTACAGTAAGATAGGAGTTTCCTGACCTGTTGATTTTATTAGGCTTTAGAGAGTCAACGCTCAGAGGATATTTCCACTGTGCTTTCCATTACTGAGCAGAAAACTATGTACATTTATAACCTCTTGGCAAAAACTCCCATAAACTACATCTCATGCATACACATCTATATACTTGATGCAAACTTTATGTTTCAGAAGTCATTTTGATTGTATTACAATTTTCTACTGAAAACTGAGTCTGGTTTGTGGCTCAGTTCATTGTACATTCAGTTAATAAAGCCACAGTTATGACCTTGATCTCCATTTTAGAGTGAGTTTTTCTTTCTCAGGCATTTCTTTCTCTTGGAAAGCTGACTCCCATATTGTGTACTACTATTTCTCACAAGAGAGCAAAAGAATGAGATAGAACCACTAACTGTAAAACCAAAGTGAAGCACACGTTCCACTATAGCAGGTCATTAATTACAGGGGAGCAGAGCACATTCTCAGTCACATTTCCAGGTATTTGTGGGCATTCTGTTAGTTTCACATGGCACTCCCTCCTTTTCCCTTCATTACCACCTTGTTTTTCAACTCCTCCCTCTTGGCTACGCCCCTCATGCACTACCTTTCTCAAAAATCTCATTCCCTCTGCAATGATGGCACTGTTTATCTGAAAATCACTGGCGTAAATATTGATTTTGACATTTCATAGTCACTGTAATTGCTTCTAACACCGTCATAAAGGACTGGGGAGTAAGTCATCCTAATATACAAAAATGCCTACTGATTTCAGAAAAGAAGACACAAAATGCTTACATGGCTGTTGTCATTGTCACTATTCAGCCATTATCACATTTTTAGTTTACATTTCTGCATTTATTTGTCCAAATATTGAGGAAGCAGCTGATGCTGACGATCAAGATCTTAGGAAAGAAGCTATGGCCTTTTACTGAAGAAGTTAAGAATAGGCAGATAGTAGTTGATTCAAGTTTCCTTTTTGTTAAGAGAATGAAGTGCATTTGCCTAACCTCGATTCCTTTTATACCCCAGCCTCAAACCATTAGCAAGTTCTGTTCATTAAAATTCAGTACAAAATGGAGACCAGACTTGAAAAGTCCCTGAGCAGACAAAACCAATTAAGTCACATAGCACACTTAATTTAGCTTATTTTGCAAAACAAGCAAAGCTTCAGTCACTTCTAGTAAACGACTCTAATACTCATAAATGAAACAAGCTGTTCCCAAAACTGGCATGAAGTAACTACTTTTAATAAATGCCCTATCACTAGGGTTATAATAATATAATAACCAATCATTGTAAAGAATAAACAGCCTCCACATTTTCACTCTATAAGCCAATCTGTAACAATATCCTCTGAGCATCATTCCACTATGGGTTTGAGAGCTCCCAGTTCAACCTTTTTTATGTGCACAATAAACTCTTAAAATAAATAGTAAAATAAAATTACTATTTTAGTGATCTGGTGGTAAGTTTGCCATTTATGTTTTTTTGACATTTATAAATAGATTCAGTACTCAATCATTTCATGTCATCTCTGTCAGAACCAACCCGCTATAAGGATGCTTAGACCTTCAATTTTGTCAATATTTTCAATAATCCATCTGCTCTCTATAGTACAGTAGTAATCATCCTTTTGAAATATTAATCTATGCTCAGGATTTTCTAATTGATTTTCATCTCTCTCGGGGTAAAAGCCCAAGTGTAAATGTGACCTTAAAGACCTTCTTGATCTTTCCCACCAACCCACAATTATTTGAATTGAACTGTACCTCACTCCCCGCATTCACTCAGCTTCTCACCAGTGATGCGTCTCTCATGCGCACAGGAACATTTGTCTTTGTCAACCTCTTCCTTAAAGTAAAAATAAAAAAAATAAAAAAATTATCTTCCTTAAAATAGAAAAAAATATTGAAATATTAAACATATTAAGAGTGGTATTTTATGACTTTATTGATTAAAATGTGAATATACTTTCTCAATACAACCATGTTTTTTCCTTCTGAAAAAAATTAAAATGTAAAACATTTGTGGGTGCCTAAAAAGTACCATGGGCTGTGGACATTTCATCTACAGTGCCTAGTGGCCAGGTGACTGTTCCTATGCTGTGGGGACAGAACCAGGAGTGCAGTTCCCAGGCTCTTGCTCTCACGTGAGAAGGTGCTAACTCGGGTAATAAATGCCATCAACTGTGACTGAATGGCTATCAGCTGTGGCTAGTTGGCCGTCAGCTGTAACCAGTGACCCATTGGCCACTATTATAACTGCCGTGGCTACACTAGCAGAAAATGGTGGCTAGCAAGAAGATGGTGGCTGAGCTAGCAAGTGGTGGAGTATGGATTGCGGATTGCAGAGAGGCGGATTGCAGCTAGCAAGTGAGGTTGGTTGGCAGAGAGAAGTGGACGGCAGGTTACAGATCGTGTGGCTCCTGCTTCCTGTGTCTCCAACCCAGCCGCCAGCGAGACTGTAGTGGTATGACTCCACTATCTATGGCTCTGTGGGTGTTCCTTTTTGGCCTCACCATATCCTGTGTTCTTATGTGGGGAGCGGGACCAGAGACCCTGCAGGCTGCCCTGCATGACATATGCTTTCTGAGTGACATACTTTATACTTGATAAGGGGATATCTGGAACGTGAGTCCTCGAATTATCCACAAGTGTGTTGTAAGGAATAATTACATTTTTTAAAATGGTGATTTAGGATGATATGTCAGATGCAGTTATGGGAATAACACTACGGAGAAGCTTATGTTAAGTGAGGGAGATTAATGATAGTCACAGGTCCTGGAAGAAGGAGGCACAGCAGGGGGCCATATAGCAGGAGCTCCAATGGGGACAAGAGAGAACGAGGACTTGTGGGCAAATACACTTATTGAGGGTTAGGGTGGGGTAAACAAGGAACCGGTGTGAGGGAATTTCATTATGCACTTGAATGTCACAAGGTCACAGGGGAGGACAAGAAGTGGAGTTTGTAGCAAGGATGAGCCTTACTACACTGGTGCACTCAGTCACCTGGACAGGGTGCGCATGCATTGTTAATGGGGATGTAGAGGCATCAGGAGATATAAAGTTTGAAAGTCACAGTACATGAGGTTTATTTCTACAGGTCTCTTCCTTGAAGTTTTTCCTTGGCCTTAATATAGAAAAAGTCCAAACTCCAGCATTCCTTATCCTCCTCACTTTTTTTTTTTCTTTTTTTGCATTGTGTTTTTTTAAGATCTGACAGATTTTTATTTGCCTGTTTATTTTTTTTAATCCATTGTCTCTCCAAACAAGAATGAGTGCTATCTGAGAAAAAGAATGTTGCGTGTTTTACACATTGCGTTTTTTCAGACTCCTACTGAAGTGTAGCTTGAAATAAGCCTAGAATGTAATAGATGTTCAAAAAGTAAGTCATCTACTAAAATTTTATGCAACTGGAATAAAGTGAGGTAGTTTCTTATAAAACTAAACAACTGCTTACCATATTGTTATACTTAGCAATTATAGTGTTAGGCATTTTCTAAATAAAATTGTTTTCATAGTGGAATAAATTCCACTTTGGCATGTTGTATAATAATTTTATATGTTGCTAGATTTGGTTGTTAGCATTGTGCTGAGAATTTTTGTGTCTAAAAGATAGTGATCTGTATTTTTTTTTCTTATGAAGGTTTTGTCTGGTTTGGGTATTAGGCTACATACTGATCTGATGGAATCCATGGGGAAGTATCCCTCCTCTTCTAATTTTTGGAAAAACATAAGGTTTGTTATTAATTCTTTAAATGTTTGGTAGAATTCACTAATAAAGTTATCTATGTTCAAGCTTTGATTTGTTGGAAGGTTCTTAATTACCAATTGCTTTACTCATTAGGTCTACTTAGATTATCAGTTTCTTCTTAAGTCTGTTTTTGTATTTTGTGTCTTACTAGACCTTTGTCCATTTTACCTAAGTTATCTAATTAATTAGTATATAGTTTTAATAGTATTCCCTTATTTTTCTAGCATTCCTCTTTGGTTCTGAAATGTCAGTAATGAGGTTCCTGCTTTCAGCAATATGGGTCTTTCCTCTCTTGTTCTCTTCCTCTCTCTCTCTGCTTAGTAAAACTAGCTAAAATTTTGCCAATTTTGATCTTTTCAAAATCAACCTCTGATTTTGTTAATTTACTATATTTTCCTCCTATTCTCTATTTCATTAATTCCATACTAATAATTTTTATCATTTCCTTATTTCTACTTGCTTTACGTTTAGTTGGATCTTTTTTCCCAGTGTTGTGAAGTTGGGGTTTAGATTATTGATTTGATATCTTTCCTCTGTTAATATAGGCATTTTCATATATATTACATATATAGTATATTACATATTATATATTATATATTTTTCAATAAATTTTATATGTTAATTATGTCAGTAAACTCACTATCTTTTATAGGTACAAAAAATAAAGATATAAGAACATCTGTATCAAAGGAGACATGTGCATTTGAAATATATACAAACAAGAGAGAAGATATCATCATCAGATTCATAATGTGAAGAGACAAAATTATATTTCTAAAGGAGAACTAAAAAAATACTTTGCATGTGGTAATTTAAATACTTAAATATTCTGGAATACTCATGTCTCCTATTATTTTTATGGCAGAAGGAAGGATAAAAGTCACATAAGATTGCTTTTCTTCAAAGAGGTATCATAAGATCATTAAAAAAAAAATTCTACCCTTCAATGCATATTTCCAAAAGCAATTCTTTTTGTATATGATTTATTTGTTCTCTTTGATAAATAAACATGATCTATCTTTTATAAATGAACCATGCAAGCATTACATGTTCTTTCTTCTTTTTCAATGTATCATAATACCAAAAGCAATAACAGAATGCTGGAGACAATAACAAACTTTGAGTAGCTAAGTATGCAAATCGTATGGGTGGTACCTGATGTTTTAAAATAAATACAGAACAAATTTGAAGGTAATGGAATTAAAGTGTTTACTGCCACCACGAGAGAATGAATATGGTTTCTTCTTATCACAAATGTCAAATGTGATTTACTTTAGGCAGACTTTTTCTTAAGAGTAGAGAAGAATGAAAAAGAGGAATGTTTCTCTAGATATCAAACATTTTTATTTAATGCAGGACATCTGCTGCCAAGATTGACCAAAAAAAAAAAAAAGTAATAAGTGTTAAATACTTAACATTGTAGACTGGATAATAATTTTCTGAGCAGCAAAAGGATTACAGTCATAGACATTTATTTTTTTTAGGACTACAAATTTTAAGGACAGAAAATTTACTAGATTATTTCATTGTGATGTGTTTTATTTTTTAAATATCCTCACAAACGACTTAATAATTGTGAATTACAGAATGCACAATATCAAATGATGTTAAATAATTAAATATGATATATGTAAGTTTTCAAACTGTAATATTTGACCTGTTGAGCCCTAGTTCTGATATTCTGAAACATGTGTTTTAATTTTAGTGCCAAAATAAATACTCACATGATTAAATCACACTTCATTTGTTTCCTAATATAAAAGTTGTCAGCTTCTTAGATGAAAATACATTGTCATCATGGGAATTATAGTATTTATTGAATTAAAATAGAAAATACTGCTTAGAACCTAGTATCATGCTATTCCCTTAAGTAGTATTGTGGTGACTAGCTTATTAAAAGAGAAGTAACAAAGTAGAAAAATAATATGATGCAATAATACTTAGTAAGCATACAATTGTATTTCACTGGAATCTTAATTGGTTTCCTTAAAGTGTATAACTGTACAAATCCCATCACAAATACTCTATATCCATGCTAGAGCAAATGCACTATAAGTAATACTTTATTTCATCGTTGTTTATTTTTCTTTTATGGCATTTAATACCAAGATGAACTTAAATTGTGACACTGTGACATGGAATACATATCATGTTCTTTTACATTTCTTACAATTCTTTCTCTTTTGTTATGTGTGACCCTTACAATGTTCTGTCTTCTATAACCTAATATCATACTTTATTATTATATTTTGCCTGTGGTATCACATATTTTGCTTGTGATAAGGAAAATATATATATTTTCCCAATATTCCCAGCATTGCTCTAATGAAGTATGAGTAGAAACCTGGTGTATTTACCTTACCAATTTCTACGATCATTCTGGTAACAATATTCTGGTTTTCTCCCTCATGTTTACTTCCAATGTATTCAATGGGGCTTGAAATACTCATCTCCAAACATGAGCAACATATCCAGATGTGGCTAATCAATGTAATTCATTATTCTGGTCCCGGTGATTAGGTCAGATGTACCTGTGTAACCCAGTCTATATTATTAAATCAGATTTCATCCCAAAAATTTTGCTGGAAAGAGAGAGACTCTTTCTCTTCCTGAGTTTGTTGCATTACTAATGATAAGCTTGGAGCTTCTTTTGGCTATTTATGCCAACATAAATAGGATGGGCTCGTGCCTGAGAAGAAAGCCAAAGGAGAAGAAAGCAAGTCCTGTGATTCAGGAATTGATGTTTCTTCTGTTTGGGCATCTGGATCCACACATTCTTAAAGCCAGACTGTTCTCTGACTTTCTAATTAAACAAATCAATATTTCTGTCGTTGTTGTTTATGCCAGTTTGAGTTGATGCTCCGTCCAAATATAAGAATTCTCACTAATATGCGTATATGTAGACAGAAAATTCTTATCCCATATATGACAAAATAGAGCATAAAAAATGTTTGGACAACATTCCATAAATACTTAAGTATTTTGGCATATCCATGTATGTAGTTTCTACATTTTTTCTAAAATGAGCTATATAAAATACAAAATAAATAAATGCCAAATATATAATTTCTATTAATTAACTTAAAGGAGAAAAATTATTATACATATATATAATTTTTGTTTCAGCTTTTTCCAGTGATATTTTTGTTGGGGGAGGGATAAGGAGGTTAATCAATAGAAATGTTAAGCATCATAAAGACCCTGATTTCTTCATCTATTTCATGAAGTTTGGGGCCTACTGATTTCTCACATTCCTTTCATTCCTAAAATAAGACCTAATTCATAGCAGGAACAACTGGCTTGATTTTCATGTTTTTATTTATACTAGTCGGTCAAGATAGATGTCAGAATTGGAGAAGTCTTACATAGGTTTAAGGATCAATGGTCAAGCTATAACAAAAGACACAGGGCAAAGGAATATTAGATAATAGTGGAAAACAAAAAACAAAAAAATAGTGGTGAAGTTACCATGCTATTAAAACCATGAGTCAAAGCCAACCTGTCTCCTTAGAAATGAGATTTTTATGTTGCTCACTATTGCCTTATGAAGGCCAAGCATGATGCCTGGCATAAATAAAATACGTACTAGTTCATTTCAATTAAAGTCACGATAAAAAGGCGAATTGAGAAAGTAGGGAGGCATTTAGTAAAGGTCACAAGTAGTGGCATGTGAATTTTATTATGTCATCAGATATATTTTTCTCAGAAGTCTCAAAATTTAAAAAAATGCATTTGAAACCCTTTATGCAGAATTTATACCCAATACGTCAGACTATCTCCACATATCCCTTTTATCATACTTTGTTTAATTTATAAATTCATGCTATCTATCTTACCCTGTAGACATTTTAGTTAGTGACATTTTAGTATAAAGAGTTTAGCAATCGTCATATTTGTCCAGAAAAGTATTTTTGTTAATAACATATATGTAATTATGTGTACATATTATATCATTACAGTGTAAAAACAAACTTGAGATATGAGTGTACTAATATAATTACTAGTACACTATTAATGTAATAAATAATAGGTAGAAATAGAATTCTGCAGAACTGCAAAGTTTCAAGACTAGCAGTGAATTTTATCTTTACAATATTGTCTCAAGTGATACACATGTTTGCCTTAGCATAAAATCCACTATAATGTCAAGCAATATGTTTTCTGTCTTATTATTCAGTAAATATTAGGTGAGCATAATTAATACACAACCATGATTTAATAAAATGTATGAAGTAATTTCAAACATTACATAGTACTTCAAAATAAAATTCATAGATCATTTAGAACTCAATCACCACATTTCACAAAGAAGAAACGTATACAAAATGGCAATACTTTTATAGCACACACAGTTAAACTGTGATCGAAACAGACTATCATCTTGACTTTCAATCCTAAATTTTCCATTAAACCACTTAGTATCAGAATGGGTCAGGTTGAGTAACTAATACACTCATGCATAATTTCTTGCTTAACAGAAAGATGCTAATGTCCCTGTTTAATTGGTGGCTCTAAAACATTTTTAACTCAGTCCCTAAAAGCCTTGGGCTAGAAACATCATATATCATTTTTTTTTTTACATTCCATTGATGAGACTTGAACTTGACCATACCAGCAAGGAGTGTAGATTTTGTGTGCCTAGGAATAATATAACTTTTAAATTTTTGTTTATGTATTTGCTCAAAGTTTAAACTAAAAAAATAAATAAATAAATCTTTTTCTTTTGTTATATGTCACCCTTAAAATTCTCTGTCTTCTATAGTCTAATATCATACTTTATCATTATGCCTATGTTTTGTCCATGGGAAGGAGATTGTTGTATGAACATTTTTATTTTAAAAATGTTTTTGTCATATCTTAAAATTGTTCTTCTGTTAGGCAGTTGTATGGGCATCACTATTACTATTATTACTATTTTAAGAATTAAACATCCTTCTTGGATGTAGTAGTTCAGGGTTATTTTGTAATCATCTTAAAGTCATAGCCCTATAGGATCCAGTAAAATGAAAATCACATCAAAAGAATAACAAATCTCTCATCTGTAGTGTTATGGTGGTCATTTAGCATTGAGGTATGATTTTCTTAAAGGTATTGAAGATTCTAAAACAGTAAATCTCTATGCTATATGCTTCCTATCTTTTATAATTTTTAGTATCTCTGGAGCCTAACACGTAGTAAGAATATTCAAATTTTGATAAATTATTAAATAAATAAACACATAAGTGGACCATCTCTCTAAGAGTCTTATCTCTCTGTGAGGACAGAGTCAGGAGTGCAGTTTCCAGGCTCTCGGCCTCACATGGAAAGGTGCTGGCTCAGGTAGTAAATGGTCATCAACTGATTGGATAGTCATCAGCTATGGCTAGTTGGCCATCAGCTGTAACCAGTGAGCCACTGGCCACTAATATAACTGCTGTGGCTACTAGCAGAAAAATGGGGGCTAGCAAGAAGATGGAGGCTGAGCTGGCAAGCATGGATCGCAGTTAGCAAGTGGGGTTGGTTTGCTGGTAGAAAAGCGGATGGCAGGTTACAGATCCTGTGGCTCCTGCTTCCTGTGTCTCCAACTCAGCCACCAGCAAGACTATAGTGGTATGATTCCCCTATCCATGGCTCCGTGGGTGTTCCTTTTTGGCCTCACCATATCCTGCGTTCTTATGTGGGGAGCGGGACCAGAGACCTCGCAGGCCGCCCTGCAGGACACTCCAATGAGTGTAAAAATAAATTTGTTAATTAAGACAATAAGCAATCCCTTCATCCCACCACTGGGTATTCTATTACTTACTGACTCACAGCTTTAGTCATATGACTTGATTGGATCAATGTAAATGTGACAGCAGAGGAGGCAGAGGAGAGAAAAAAAGTGCTTTGGCATTGAGGCATGCCCAGTTGTTCTGCTCCTAGGAGCTCTACAACCACCTACTATGTTGACGTGCAGGGTGTCATGCGGGGTCTCTGGTCCCGCTTCCCATATAAGAATGCAAGATATGGTGAAGCCAAAAATTAACACCCGTGGAGCCATAGATGGGGGAGTCAGACCACTAAATTCTCGCTGGTGGCATCTGCCTCTTGCAATCTACGCTTGCTAGCTCAGCCACCATCTTCTTTCTAAGCCCTTATTTTTTTGCTAGCGTAGCCACGGCAGTTATATTAGTGGCCAATGGCTCACTGGTTACAGCTGACAGCCAACTAGCCACAGCTGATGGCCATCCAATCACAGTTGATGGACATTTACTACCTGAGCCAGCACCTTTCCACGTGAGGCCAAGGGCCTGGAAACTGCACTCCTGGCTCTGTCCCCACATATGTGAATGAGCCAAGCTTTCTCTGAATGATGAGAAACACTAGCCAAGTCATCCTCATCTCCCAAGTGACACTGAATCTGCTGCCAGATATGATTTGAAGCATCACAGACTATCTTGTCTGAGCCAAGCTGCCGGCTAACCAGTGATCAGCTGAGCTGCCTGAATTAGAACTTCCCAGTGAACTCAAAGAATTGGAACAGAAAAATTATTTATTGGTTTAAGGCACTAGTTTGGGTGATTATGTACTCAACAAAACATAGGTCTATACTTCTTTCAGGAGATTCATACAGGAAGACTAAAGGTGATTGTGAAAAGATGTTTCAAATAGTCACAGCATCTCCCATCTTTTGGAGGACTGTGGGTACATTTTTCACACTGTACTCATTAGTATACAGTTGCTGTTTAATTGGGTGTTCTTTGACTCTGAGTTGTTTGTAGCAACAAAGCATACAGTTTAAAGTAGCATAAATTAAAAGGGGAAGAAAAATAAGCAGTAACCTGAACTGTGTTAGACTCAACATGCGAGGCATATCTCATTGACTAAACATCTGAAGTTGAATTATTTATTAGTATTTAGCCTATCGTTTAGGTTGCTACATTCACCCTAAATGACAAAGCTTGTTTCAATACATAAAGCTGAAAGCCTTTATGCCAATCTTCGGAATGCTGCTCTACTCTCTTAAAAACCCCAGGGTAAGCATATATCCTTTGAAGTAAACACATTTGCAGAGGACATTGCTACAATCTTTTGACACTAGAGATTAAGTGAGCTATTTTTAGTGCTGGCCCAAGTCATCTTCATAACTTTCTATCAATCAAACTATAGAAGTTGGCTAGCACTTGTCATTTCAACAATCCCAGTAAAATAAATAAGCAATGACAGAATGGGCAAAGCCATTTCAGTGTGGGAACAAGAACTAGATCAGAAATGGTATTTCACAGAAATAATGAATAAAATACAAACTACAAAATAATTGAAGACAAATTTATATGAAATAAAAGGGATAGAGAGAGTATATTTTTTCAAAAATAAGTAGGTTTAAAATGATTAGATACAAGCTGCAGTCTTTAAGCAAGTATTAAATTTCTTCTAATCATAGTCACATTTACTGCGCACTGCTACTGGCTGCTTGTAAATGTAATAAGCTATAAACTATGAAGTTTTGAACTTTTGCCCCTCACTATAATACTTGAAATCCGCTGTGAATTGTGCTACCAATTAGTAGTGTCAATCAGCATCCTAACTCCTAACTTCATTTTTCCTTAAAGTAGTACAGACAATGGCTAATTCCTCAGCTAATATCTCATATGTTAATACTACGTACACAGTATCTATATAGCTGAAATATAAAGAAGTCTCTCAGAATGAGTTTTAGTATTAATTATTCTTTCTTCCCTCTTCTTTTTTCTCCTCTTCCCTTTTTCCTTCTTCTTCTCCACCTTCTTCTGCTTTTACTTTCATCTTCTGCCACTTTCTTTATCCTCAAAATTTATATATATTATTTTAATGAAAGCTAAACCCCTTATATTCAGAACTACCATGAGTCTCTCTGAACCAAGTAATCTATGGAAAATAAATTTGATTTTCAAATCTCTACCTAAAGTATCATTATTTTGAAATATGTTCAAAATGACATTTGACCCACTTTTCTAATGTCATAAAACAATAAATCTGGAATTGAATTTTTAAAGACTTTGGAAATAAAGAATCATGTTACCTTCTCATAAGGGGAAATAAGAAAAAGAAAGGAAACATAGTCTTAAAAAAGGGCAACTTTAAATGCAAAGTTTCTAGTTCTAGAAAGACTTCTGGGGAACAAAAGCAGACAATAACTTTTGTTGAAATTTATGGAGGTAGGAAAAACTTTGACACACTTGCCAGCCCATTACCTGTTACCAGAGGTTATGGGTCATGCCTATTATTGGCAGCAGTTTGATCAGCACTGAGCCTCCCAGGTCTGGGTGAGAAACTGTCTAGATATCACAAGATTTTGGGTAGAGCCACATTAGGGCTTCCAGCATCATTACGCACAGGTTCTGAACTAATGAGACCAACTTTTAGAACTGGGGACAAAAAAGAAATATCCTCAGATTAATTTACATTAGCCATGAATGATTTTAAAATGTGTTTTTCCAGGTATAATATACGAAAAAATATTTAACTAACGTATGAGAAAATATTTAATATGCATAGAATTTCAGTTTACTATAACAATGCTGCACGTTGGGGGGGGCACAGTTTGCACTTTAGTTATAATAGAGCAAGTAACATAAACAGATACTGTATTTTCTAGTATGTTTCTTTATTGACTAAGCTAATATTGACATAGTCATTGATTCTTGGTTTTATATATTACCACAAGTCACAGAGTAAGAGCAGAGAGACAGAGATGGATATTGGAAAGTGCAAAATTCTGCAACTTATTTCCTGAAAGAATTATGTAATTTTTACATCTTATCAAAATTTATGGGGTATAGACTATGATACAGGAGAAACGGATTTTCTAGTTTTCTAACTAAATTAGTTTTAAGTGCATTAAGACACTATATTTTTTAAAAGTCATTTTCAAATATCAAAGAAAAACATTAACTCTACAGACAAAGTTAACTCAAATAAAATATCATGAAGAATAAGCATTTCTTCTTTAAAAAAATATTTTGAACTTCAGATATGCAATTGTTGCTGAAGTTGAAAGGACACTATTATTGAAGTGAAGTATAATGAAGAAATACATTTATATACATTTATAATGAAGAAATCCATTTCTTCATTAATAGCTTTCATTAGCATCATACATAACAAAGATGACATTATAAAAATTAAGAAATTAACAGTAGTACTAAACCATAGACTCTATTCAGAGTCATCATATTTTCCACAAATGTCTTTTATCTATTTCAGGATCCATACAGAACACAACATCGCATTTGGTTGTCATGTTTCCTTAGTTTTTCATCTTGACAGTTTTTCAGTCTTTCCCACTGACAGTACATGAGCGTTCCCTTTTTTCCACATGCTCGCCAACACTTACTTGCTGTCTTTTTTTTAAATCATTATTATCAGTTTCAGGTATACAAAACAATGTAATAGTTAGACATTTACATCCGTCACAAAGTGATAAATACCCCCAAGCTACTATCCCTCTGACATCATATGTAGCTGCTACAATTCCATACACTGTTCTTTACATCCCGTGTGTGTGTGTGTGTGTGTGTGTGTGTGTGTGTGTGAAATACTTGTCTTTCTGTTAAGTGCCACTATGACAGATGTGAGGTGATAGCACATTGTGGTTTTGATTTGCATTTCACTGGTGATTACTGATTTTTTAAATGTGTCTATTGGCTATTAGTATGTCTTTGGAGAAATGTAAATTTAGGTCCTCCGCCTATCTTTTAATTGGATTTTCTGTTTTTGATGTACAGTTGTATGAGATCTTTATATGTTTTGAATATTAACCCCTTGTCAAATATATTGTTTGCAAATATCTTCTTCCATTCAATAGGTTGTCTTTTGTTTATGGTTTTCTTTGCTGTACAAAAGATTTTAGTTTGATATAGTCACATTTGTTTATTTTTGCTTTTGTTGTCCTTGTCAAAGGATATATATATATATATGTATATATATGTATATATTTGACATATATATATATAATTGACATATATATATATATATATATATATATATATATATATATATATTTGACCAAATACATTTGACCATATATATATATATATATACATATACATATATATACATATACATATGTATATGTTTTCTTCTAAGAGTTTTAGGGTTTCAGGTTTTACATATAAGTCTTTAATCAATTTTGAGTTTTTTTTTTATATAGTATAGGAACATCATCCAGTTTCATTTTTTACATGTATCTGTTCAGTTTTTCCAACACCATCCATTAAAGAGACTTTTTTTTTTCCCATTGTATTTCCTCTATATACCTCCTCTGTCATAGATTAGTTGACCACATAAGTGTGGGTTAATTTTTGGGCTTTCTATTGTGTTCCGTTGATCTACGAGCCTATTTTTATGCCAGTACCATGGTGTTTTGATTACTACAGCCTTGTAGTATAGTTTGATATCAGGTAGTGTAATACCTCCAACTTTGTTCTTCTTTCTCAGGATTACCATTGCTATTCGGGGTCTTTTTAGGTTCCATATAAATTTTAGGATTATTTGTTCTACTTCTGTGAAAAATGCCTTTGGTGTTTCGATAGGGATTTCATGGAACCTGTAGATTGATTTGAGTGTATGTAGGCATTTATATGATATTATTTCTTCCAATCCATGAGCATGGTATCCTTCCACTTACTTGTCTTTCTCCAATGTCTTATATCTTGTCTCCTTTTAACATCATCCTCCCATCTTCTTCTTTTTTCTTTTTCTTTTCTTTTCTTTCTTTCTTTTTTTTTTTTGAAAAGTTCTGTGCTTTCTGGCACTGCAAGATGCCACCAATGTATTTTGTATTTTCTTTGTCCCAGTCCTAGAATTAACCAATTTTACAGAAATTCCTGATTTCCTTTCTATTGCAAAACAGTTTTTGAAACCAGGAGGTGGATGCTAGATGTGCTCATTGTTACTGGGTGTCACGTAAGTATTTGTTTCTACATTTGAAGAGAAACTAAAAAAAGACAATTATTGTTACAGCAGCTCATCATTTTAGTAATAGACAGAAATCACATAAATTGTATTGTTTATTTCATAAAGAGAAAATGACTGAGCTGACAGAAAGTAAAGCCATTGATAGGAGGGAAATTCTATTTTTTCAATATAAGTTTTGCCTTTAGTTAGAGAATCAAATATTAGTCGATAGCTATAAACAAGAACTTAACTGATAGTGTAATTTCAGTGAAATTACAATTTCATATTTTTGAAATTTATAAATATTTTGTATGAGGGTAGTAGCTTTTTTCTAGGATTGTGAAAATTGAAGAGAAATAAAAATTACTAAATACATAAATAGAATACATGCCTGCTTTCATTCAACAATCAGAATGAAGATAAAGAATTAAAGTCTATCTTTTAATCCATAGTATTACTTTTTGCAGATAATATAAATATCACCATATTTCAGCTCACATAAGGCATACAAGTTCTCCATATTTATAATATATAGTTCTAACTAAACAAGAAAGACAATTTATCCCTCTCCTTCACTTTGAAAGCTTTTGGATCTAGAATAACACTAAAATGTTTGAAAACCTAAAATAAATGTTGGAATCTTCCTCTACTTAAATTTTCTATAGATAAGAAATAGCTTTGGCCTTTTCTCTTATAGCCACTGCTCACCCATAAGCAATATGCCATAGAAATTGCAAGGATTCTACATCCTTTAATATTTCATTTTTTGCATATTCCATGGTGCCCTTCTAGTTAATGTTAGATTATACAAAGTATTATATCATTTCTGATTCTCCATGTAGAAATTTCCCTCCACAAGTAGAATTTCAAGAGGCTGGCTCAACATGGGGTGGGAGGAAGCCTTCAGACTGCAGACTATGGAACCCAAGGTGAATTTAGAGACTCAGGGAAAAACAAAACAAAACAAACACACTGAAGAATTTTGGCATCAATCCAAAGCCTTAGGCAGAGAGGCAGAAGCCAGGCAAGATTCAATAGAACAATAGTCAAGAGTCTAGAAGAACTGAATCAGAAAATTTTAGATGAAAGTAGATGGCACTCTTAGAGTGTGTGTCATGGATATGTACATATGTACATATGTATGTATTGTGCACACATTGTCTCAGGCATGGACAAGGAATGAGTTTTAAGAATAACAATGCAGATCTTTAAAAAGATCTCCCTCACTTCCATGGGTGTTTCAAATTTTTCTATCCCTTCAGCCCACTGTTTTATAAATCACAACTGCATGGGAATTTATATACCTAGCCCATCAGTATTGTGTTTCACGTTTCTTTACACGAAAATCTTAGAGCAGTGTTTCTCAAATATCTTGTCCCTGATAATGGGGAACTAAAGGAACTAAAGGTAGTGCTGAGAAGATTTAGATAGATAGATAATGATAGATATATCATTTAGATAGATAGATAGATAGATAGATAGATAGATAGATAGATAGATGATAGATAGATAGATAGATAGATAGATAGATAGATGATAGATAGGTAAATAGATCGATAAATAGATATAGATAGGAAATATCTTTATGCCAGAGCCTATAAGTTATCTAAATATCTATGAAAGAATATTCTGAACACCAATATCAATAGTAAAGGATTATATTCCATGGGAAAACTCAAAAACAATTAACTAGGTAAAAAGTCAGTTATTCAATCTATAGTTTTATGTATGTATTTGCTTTCTTTTTAAAAAATATATGTGCCATTTATTCTTAAAATCATTGAAACTGACAATATATATCTTTAAGTATTTCTGTATATAGCACTAAATGTGTCTTTGATCTTCAAGAAGTAAATTGTAGTGGCAGTGAAGTTGATTCATTCTTTTTTAAGAACTATTTTACTGTCTATTCCTACAGTTCAATATTTATTGAGTGCCTTCTCTCTAAAATGCTATTCTGTACCACACACTTCATTGTAAGACTATTTACACTTAAAAAGCACTTGGGCAGAGATCAAACTCATTGTGACAAGTTTCTTAGTCATGATTGCCCTCTCACAGTAGCATTTCAGTTGGGTATCTTCTGTATTGCATTCAATGATACACTTCAGACAAGTCTGAAAACAATTCCCTGGCAATGAAATATCTTAGATTTCTGGAAAAAATGTTGTATAGCATGAACAGTTTTAAACATACTATGATTGAATTGATCTAGAGTCAAGGTTTGATGATGTGCATCTCCGTGCAAACACTTCAAAACTTTTGAAAAAAAAGTACATTATAACTACTGCATAAGAAAATATGTTGCTCTAGCCTCTGATCAGAATCTAATATTTACATTATTCCATTATTATGTAACATAATTGTTACATATTATGTAACATAATAAACAATTATGTAACATAATTGTTACATAATAATATGGTGTCTTATAGAAAAAACTATACTGTTAAGTAAAATCTGGGTGCTATGGGACCCCCTCTCACCTCATACTGTAAAAGACCCCTACATCAATTTTCTGCAATTATGCAATAGCAAAATGCTACTATGTCTTTGGAGAATACCATATGATATGGTTACGTATAGTTTTAGTCTCTTCGGTCATAGATTCTCATACTTTGCCTCACTTCTAGAGATTGTTTAAAAGACAGATGACTTGATATCACCCAATAAAGATGCAGAAATATCCTAAATTATCTGACTTCTATATTTATGTCTCTCATAACTCCTGCCATACTCTATATAATTCCTGAGGGATCTATCAGAAATAAAATATATATATATATATATATATATATATATATATATATATATATATATATATATGACTACAGTTGACCTTTCATATGTGTGGGTTCCACATCCACAGATTCAACCACTGTGGATCGAAAATATTTTTTAAAAAGTTATGTTATTGCTGATACATACTATGTAGTTAGGGCTATAATGGTTGTATCTATATTGAACATGTACAGATTTTTTCCTTATCATTATTTCTTAAGCAATACCGTTTCACAACTATACAGCATTTACATTTTATTTGGTATTATAAGTAATCTAGAGATGATTTAAATTATACAGGAGAATGTGTGTATATTATATGAAAATGCTATGTCATTTTATAAGGGACTTGAGCATCATTGATTTTGGGATCCACTGGGGAAGTCCTGGACCCAACCCCAGTGGATACTGAGGGAAGACTGTATGGCACTTGCTAATCAATATATTACCATGATCTAGTAATGAAGTGGTACACAGAGAATTCAAATTGATTTACTAGCAGTACCAAACACAAGCATGAGCTACAGGCTCTCTATGCTGTGATTACCAAACCCTCTCACCCCCCACTTAATTTTTCATTGCTCCTTTCTTGTGATTTTTTTTAACACTTATCTCCTGCTATTTGCCTCCTTCGATTTTCTCATCCACTGGAATGTACTGTAAATGTAAGTCATCCACTAGAATGTTTAGTTAATTGCCATATAACCAGCACCAGTGTCCGGTATATAATATGTTCCAACACACATTGTTTGAAAAAATGAATGAACAAGTGGATGAATCCTTTGAAGTTTAGCTTTGTTGTCTACTCTTATAAGAAGCCCTCCCTGTTTCTCCCCTAGTACCATCATGCCAAATTAGATGTCTTTCCACAGCATTTTCATGTTAATACATACATTTTTCTATTACTGTACATGGTCAATTATTTGCTGATCTCTCTGATTATCTCTAGACATTGAATTTCTTGTCATTAGGAGTTCTATTTTATTCATATTTGTTTTTCAAGTTTTTCATGCCTAGTAGGCCAGGTGATACATATTGGGCATTCAATAAATACCTGTTCAATGAATACATGAATAAATTTATTTATAATCCTAAATGGATAGTGAGTGTGTAGGGTGCACACATGTGTGTTTGTGTGTGTGGTGTGTGTGTATACACACATTTGCATGTATACACACATTTGCATGTATTCATCCAGGTTCAATTTTGTCTAGGCTTATCGAGGTTTGTCAAGGTTAAGTGTGCATTTGCTTTCTGGACTAGATTCTACTTTGGTGCTTTTGATCAAAAAGAAACAAAAATTTTAGATTACCGAAAGAGAAAGATTTTTCAAGTTCCTTTCTTCGTTGTTGCTGTTTATTTACATGCTCTTTATTCCTTTTCAAACTGAATGCCATAAAAACTTTTATACATTATCTATATTTTATTCAGCCTCCTGCTGAAATGTGGGAATTGTAATTGTTCTCCGTGATTAAGGTGGATGAATTATCAGTCATATCTTCCATTATGTGTCATCTTATACAGGTGCCAAGAGTCTATACTTAATTTGGACATAAACCTAAGAAATCCATGGCAAAGGTTTACTAAGATTTCTATATCTGAAAATATGGGAGGAAACCAGGAAAGCATATATCAAGTGCAATGTGAAGGTCAAGGCAGAATTGAATCCATTAACAGAAATTAAAATGACCTATCCAGAAGTTAAATTCATTTTAAAATCCGTAAGGTTTGTTTAGTTTCAGTAGCAGCAAAGGGACAGTCAGGAGTTGATTGTCAGTGTGTGAGACTAAATGGTTAGCAAATGATCTATAACAAGCACAGGGAACCTCAACAAGAAGTCCTAAATCCTATGATCAGCATTAAAAGGAGCTGACGCTAAGGTTGTTGTTCTGTATGGTTATTCAAGATGCTGTTCAGTGCTTTTATTCTGCTGTCATTCAAATAAGAGTCATTAATAAACAAACATGACCTACAGCCCTGTGTAAAATTATAATACAAAACATTTAAATGTCTAACAACAAAACTAGCAATAACTAGTTTTAATAGTTACATATATAATAATATGTATAAATAATATTTAAATATAAAATATAAATAATAGTTACAGAAAAATTTGAAATTATCTTTCTGTATTCGTATTATGAAACAGAATGATTATGTTTATTTCTCTTTTTACACTTTTATCTAAGAGGAAAAGCACAAACCATAAGTGTAGGGCTCTATGCAATGTTCACAAACTACACACACCCATGTCATCAGCCCAGATCAAGACCTTCTTGGCAATCACCCTCAGGTTCTCTCCTGGTCATCCGCAACCCTCCAAGGAAAAATACCACTTGACTACCTGACTTCTAACCTTAGAGATTTAAAAACTGGTTACAACAACAACAACAACCAAAAAAAAAAAAAAGAAGAAGAAAAGAAAAGAAAAGAAAGAAAAAAGGTACTGGTCTTTATAAATCAGGAGATCTGCCTTTCTGCCATCCTTTGAGGAAATCAGATCTGACCACCTTGGGCATGCGCTCCTTCTACTCAGCAGCCTGCTGAAGCAGGCGCCTCCTGTTCCTTTGGGGGGCGGGGCCTCTCCAGGCTGGCCTCCTCCGTCTCCTGCCTGGCCCTTTTGTGTGATAGCTCAAAACACTTGCTTTTTCCATCTCTTTATCCCAATTTTAATGTCTTTGTACTTTTCACCACCCAAACCTTTTGTGCAACAAGGTATAACATAAGTAAGTAAATTTTAAAAAAAAAGATTTATTTCTTTTCTGTTTTCTCAACTTTAGTAAGAGATTTAACAACAGTACTACAAAACTAGAAATTTTTATAGCCACCTAGAAATAAAGCTATCTGGTAATATGTTTCCTCTAACAATGACAATAATCAGGATATGGATATAAAGAATTTTGGCTAAATCAGAATTCTTTAGTACTTACAGATGGATATTAAATTACAAAATATTTTGATGCTACTGTTTTGAACCCATCATTTCAACTGGTCATAAGACTTTTACACTGACATTTTAAGCTTGTGGACTTTTGAAATTCCTACTGGTGCAAATATGTGATGCAAATATGTGAATTATTATCAAATATTCAGTTCTGAGATATAGTTTTGATGTTAACTCAAATTCAGTTTTGATCAGTTTCCATAAGGTGAAGATAAGCCATTTACATTCTTTTACTTTAATATGAATTGATTTTTCTTTCATAAGTTTTACAGTGAAGACTAGATTCATTTAACTTTTAAATATGTATGTAATTTTACCACTAATAGCCTCTGTCATTTGTGCTCTTATTTTCTGGCCATTGTTTATACTTGGTACATTTGGCTCACTCAAATTTGAGGAGAGTTGACAAAGATTTATTTCTGTAAAATTTTAACCAATAACAAATTGTATCAAGTGTAAATTACTGCTGATGTCCAATTTTGCTGAAGTTAATGTATACATACATCATACAGTTTTTAATATTATTAAGATAGGGATTTTCAGAATTTTATGTATAAAATTTGAGTGTGTAAATTTAATTATAATTAGCATTATTGTTTTACTTTTTCTTGATTTTTATAATAGCAATATTGAATTTGAAAAAACAATAACATTATTATTTTTTATTTTTTATCAATTATATCTGATAATAACTATAAGCCCCTTAGGCATTGCAGAATTGCTCCCATTTTCAAGGCTCAAATATTCTCCATTTTATTTACTTGTTTATTTTTCAGACTGTGGGAATATTTTGCCTAGAATATACAAACTATATTTTTGGCCTTTTTGGTTTTGAACTTGGGGGACTATGTTGTCATGTTGTAGATTCATCTCTTAGGAATTCTGTTTATACACAATGACATGATGATACATATAGCATTAGTAAGACAAAGATATGGGACCTGAGTACTGAGATCAGTCACATTTACTTAGGAATAAAGTCCTGGGGAGAAAACAGCAGGATCAACATGTCCTGCTTAAGTGTATGAGAAGTAAATTTAAAGAATTGATAGGTCCAAGGCCAAAATTTGCACACATTCTTTTAAAGCTATCTCACCAGGCTCCCATTTATCATATGGAGAAATATGATTGCCAGATTTTGTTCAAGGAGGTGAAGAACTCCTGAGAAGATACTTGTAAGATTATTAAGAATATTTAACTCATAAAATCTTTTGAGAGCCCTCTTTTACCCATTAGGCTCTGAATAATACATTGTTGAACTCCTAGGTATAAAATACATACATAACAAAAAGAAAATGTCTAGATATTCTATTGGCTACTGCTCTTTTCCTCCTATACTCTTATTACCTGAAGGGCAAAAGTTAAGACCCGGATGGGTCCTGATTTGCAGTTTGTAATTATTACCTGAGTTACAATATCTCTGGGAAGGAATGTCAGGTAAGAGCCAGGAGTTCTTAAGCAGAGGCAGTCATTCCTTTGATTAAGTGATTTTACGAGATATATAAATATATTAGATCCTATCTACTGCTATATGTCAGATAAGCAGAAAAAAAAAAGAAATCGAATAGGTTTAAACAAGGAAGTTAATAAAGGATCCATTCCAATTCACTTTATTGTACGCCACCCTACACAACACCCTATTTCCTATAGTAGTCTATACATAAATGAAGTGTTGAAAAGCTTTCAGAACTGAAATGATAATTTGCTTAGTCTTGCTTTTTTTTTCTTTTGCTGAGTTTGAAGTATATAATAAAAAGCAACCATGACAGCATTGGTAGGGAAATCTGAGGCATTTGATAAATGTTTTTTAAAATAATGAATAACTTAGAAGGAAAAACAAACACAAAAACATAAAAAAGAATTCAGTTACTTTAGCAAAGTTTTCAAAATCCATCAACTAGGTACTTACAATGTTAAAAATACATGTTTTTCAAAAGACAAAGTTGCTTGGAAAGATATTTAACTTTCCTAGTAAAAACACTGAATTTGGTAATGAAAAATCCAAATTGCTGACATTCTGTTATTTCTTCCTTCTCTGATGAAACACTGAAGAACCTGGAACTTTGATTATGAACGAACAGCTTTTTAAGAAATATGTCAAGTAATAGAAGGCCTTGAGAGCAAAGAAAGTGAAATTAAAGTACATCAAAACCAAATTTCCTACAGGATTTCACCTTTCAACTCTTCTCATCTCTCTGTCATATGAGTACACACATCTGCTTTCATTTTGGGTCTGTGGGATGAAAAAGGTCAGATAAAGTTTTGTCCAGATATAAGAATTCCTAAAACGTGTTCTGCCTAAAACTGAGAAAAAGGGCATAGTTGTCCAGGTTTCTTTATAATAATTCAAAATGCCTCTGTTTTGGTGAAGATTGTCAAGGCTATACCACCCAGAATGGTGTTTTTCTCTGTCCTCTTGATTACAACAGCAACTAATTTCTGTATTAATTTTTATTACCTATTCCTTGAAGCCAATCGAACTCTATTCCTTCATGATTTTCTCATGGGTCTTTTTAATGGCATGGTAAATGTCATGGTAAATTCTGCAGACTTGGTGGCATATTCAGGCTGACGGGTTGTAATACATAGCAGCATATGGGAATTAAATACAAGTAGCTGTTTTTTTAAAAAAATTCTAATATTTAAGTGGCCTTTTCCCCTTAAGAACTCCAACATATTTAAACACAGAATTTCATGGACAAAGTAGAAAGTCCCCGTGGAGTACATATGGTTATACTCATATAATTAGAATCATGAGGTCCCTAAATATCATGTTTAGAGTCTTCCCTTTGAATTTTTAATTATAGGTTAAATTTCATAAATATAGAACAAAAGAATTACAGCTATTTGGAATTTAGAACTGTCCTTAGAGGACTCCTTTCTGTGTAAGACAATAACGTTCCTACCTCCCATGATATTCTTTGCTGCAGCCTACATCTATAACAGGTATCAAAACCTCTAAATAATTCTTAACATTTTGCTTATGTGATTTAAAGTTTTATATACATGAATTACTCAACATTTTCTATATTTTCTTATATTTATAAAATGTGTTGACCAGTGCATAAATGCTGCATAGCATCTTTAAGCTTGTTTTATATTATTTACTAAATTAAATAGTCTATACTCTTCTCTATGACATTTCTCCAGTATTTTCACGACTTAGTTCACTTATTTGAATTCCTGCCCACATTTTCTGTTTGTTAGCTTATGCCCTTTCTTAGAATCTCCACCAACTACTACTTTCAACTTATTTTAAAAGATTTTTGAGTTATGTTATCCCAGACTTCTAAACACTCAGTATTTCACCAAACAAAACAACCTATGTATAGATCATTTGAGGAAGCAGAAAGAGCATCCATGCCTTCCAAAATCATACCGAGCCTCACATAGCACCAAAAGGAAAACATTGCTTAATCTCAAGCACTCCTCTTTCTCTTAAATGTATCCATTTTCCCAATTTTCTGCTCCTGACTTTATCTTATTGCCATTATACTTCATTCTGTGAAAAATCCGGTTCGTCAGTATAAAAGTTCAAAATCACTAACGCACAATCTAGAATATTGTACATGTCATTAAAATCAATCTTGTGATTTTAAATCTATTGCATTCTCCCATTCAGTAGGCTGTCTTTTTGTTTTGTTGATGGTTTCCTTTGCTGTGCAAGAACTTTTTTAGTTTGATTAGTCCCATTTTTTTTTTCTTTTGTTTCTCATGCCCAAGAATATAGGTCAGAAAATAAATCACTACGAGCAATGTCAGAGAGTTCACTGCCTATGTTTTCTTCTGAGTTTTATGGTTTCAGGTCTTACATTTAAGTCTTTAATCCAGTTTTGAGTTTATTATTGTATATGGTGTAAGAAGGTGGTCCAGCTTCATTTTCTGCATGTATTTGTCCAGTTTTCCCAACAACATTTATTGAATAAACCGTCTTTACCCCATTGTATGTTCTTGCCTCTTTTGTCATAGACTAAATGACCATATTGGTGTGGGTTTGCTTCTGGGCTTTCAATTCTGTTCCATTGATCTATGTGTCTGTTTTTATGCTGGTACCATGCTGTTTTGATTACTGTAGCCTTGTAGAATAGATTGATATCAGGTAACATGCTACCTCCAATTTTGTTCTTCTTTCTCAAGATTGTTGTGGATATTGGGGTTTTTCATGGTTCCATACAAATTTTAAGATTATTTGTTCTAGTTCTGTGAAAAATACCGTTGGTATTTTGATAGGGATTGAATTGAATCTATAGATTGCTTTGAGTAGTTTGGACATTTTAATGATGTTAATTCTTCCTGTCCATGAGTACAGTATATGCTTTCATTTATTTGTGTCTCCTTAAATTTCTTTCTTCAGTATCTTATAGTTTTCCCACTACAGGCCTTTAACCTCCTTGGTTTAATTTATTCCTAGGTATTTTATTTTTTGTAGCAATTGTTAATGGGATTGTTTTCTTAATTTCCCTTTCTGAATGTTCGTTATTGGTATATACAAATACAACCAATTTCTGAATATTAATTTTATATCCTGTTACATTACTGAATTCATCTATCAGTTCTAATAGCTTTTAGGTAGAATCTTTGGGTTCTTTTTATATATAGTACCAGGTGACTCTGTTGTTTGTTGAACTGTCCTTTAGGTGTGCCACTTGAGGTACTAATTGGGTGGTACACTGCATTGGTCTGAATCCAGCTTCTAGGTATATTGGTTCTGAGGCTTCTTGGGAGGAACTCCAGTGTAGGCCCAGGTCAGCCACTGCCTGTTACTGGCCAGTGACTACCTGGTAGGAGCTACAAAGTGATCCGTGGTTGGTTGCTGTCTGTTCTAGACCTGGAGATGCATAGGAGAGGTCATGCTGCAGAGTGACTGCCACCAGTCCTGGACATGGGGTAGCTCTGCAAAAAGCCCAGGTAACCCTGAGGCCTGCTGCTGCTGGCTGGCTCCCATAAAGCTCAGCCATTGATAAAGCCTCAGGCAGTAATATGGGTTAGGTGAGGCAGTGTCTCAGGGAGTCACCAGGCTGGGACAAGGGGTGGAGAGGTGTTCACCAGGTTAATGTAGATTTTGGTTTGGTGCCAGGGTTGAGCCTGGAGCTACTCAGCAAGTCTCAGTGAGCACCAAGGCCAATCACTGCCTGCCTGGGGCACAAGAAACCTCAGGAGTTGTCCAAGAAAAAAATTCAATCCAGGAAGGTCTGCCTGCTGGCAGAGAAGTGCCTCTGGTGTTGGGTGGTATGGGGTCACAAAGGTTCACCAGGTTGAGTAAGCAGAGCTCACCAGGCCAATTCAGATTCAAATTTGGCCATGTGGTGGAGGAATTAACACAGGAAAGGTGTTGCCTGCCTGCCAGCTGCATGGGAGAAGGACCACACACAGCGAAAATGGTGACTGTCTCTCCAGTCTTCTCCCCTAAGCCACACAACTCAGTCTCTCCCCATGTCTCCGATGCCCCCCCCCCGCCATGTCAATGTCCCTCCTCTGGAATTCAGGGTGAGTATCTATGAGAGAGTAAGTCTGTGTGTCCTTTTAGGGGATGTTTGAGTTTCCCACAGCCTTCCATCCCACCTAGACAGTTGGAATCCCCACTGTTTATCACAGGCAGATGCTGTGGGGGCTCCTGTTTCTGGCACTGGTACTTCAGGGTGGGAAGCCTAGGCAGGGGCTGGGATAGTTGCTTCTCTGGAGGGGACCTCCAAGGCCCGGATATCCCTTCTGATTCTCAACAGCAACATGGAGATTTGGAACTGCTCCTTTTGGTGTTTCTGCCCTTCCTACAGTCGCAATGTGGCTTCTTCTTTTTATTCTTAGTTATAAAACTTCTAGTCACTATACTTCAGATGGTTCTCCAGGTTGACTGTTCTATAATTTAGTTGTAATTTTAATGTGGTCTCTGGAGGAGAGAAGCACAGTGTTTATTTATTCTGCCATCTTGAATCCTTTTGTTTGGGTTTCTTAAAACTATTTGTATTCTCAAGACAGTAAAATTGCTGTATCCAAAAATTTTCAGTCTTTTGATTCACATATCTAGCTGCTTACATCTGTCTCTGGGTTTTCCTGGGAAATCCTCAAATTGAATATGTACAAAAATATCTATTTTTCTTCTGTATCTGAGCACATGGCATTACCATCTGTTCACTCACCCATGTCAGAATCCTGAAAACTTTTCTTTTCCTCTTCCTCAAATCTATACAGAAATAGATAAATGAGTTTTGCTGATTCTAATTTTTTTGATATCTTGCAATTCCACCTACTTATGTAAAATTTAAATGCTACTGACTTAGTTCAGTCCCTTACCCTTCACTTGATTATTGCTAGAGACTCCTCAGCACTTTCACTTTCCTATATCTTAGCACTTAAAAAGGTGCTCAGAATTTTCTAATTCAAACACGACTCTGACCATTTGTCTGTGCTACTAAAATCCTTCAATAATCTCTATTATACAAAGGATGGTCCAAAATTCTTTTACACATAAAACAATATTTCAGTTCTTACATAATCTCCCATAAACTTGATAATTCCTAATTATTAGTTGGGTCCTATTTCTCCTCCCATTAAATTTGTTGAGCTATTTTGACTAAACATTGATAAGACACCAAAAGCAACCTTATTAATACACCCTCATTCTTTCAAAGTAGAATTTATTACCTAAACTTTTGGCATTATATTACAGTTTTACCACTTTTCAACTTTATATAAATTGTTTGCAATAGTAAGTACGTTGTTTTGTTCTGTTTTTTATTGTTGTTGTTGTTGTTTTTTGGGGTCCTTGTTTAGTTTGCTCAATATTTTTTAATATAATGTATTCATTGCCTATGATTTGGTTGACTTTTATTATGTTATATTATTATCTATGTTTGAGTAGATTATGATTTATTTATACACTTGGCTGTTAAAGAATATTTGGTTTGTTAAAAATATTTTTTTTATATGTCTATTGGTATGTCTGTCTGTCGGATGTACCTCACAGAAGATTTGCTTTTTTACAAGTAAATATTTCTTTAACTTAAATGGATAATGGCAAATGATTTTTCAAAGGGAATTTATCCTCATAACAACAAGGTATGAGAGAGCTGTTACTCCACATTCTCACCAACTCTATGGCAATCTAAATATATAAGAATTTTATAATTATTCCTTTATTATTGATTCCTAGATTTTTGGATTGTGTCTGGAACATATTTTCTATGATATCAATCATTTGAACATTAGTGGGGATTGTTAAATGGTCCAGCATATTATTAATTTTATAAATATCTGATATGTGCATTAAAAATGTACATTCTATAGGTGTTGGATGAATTGTTTTATAAACAAACACACACTATTAATTATGTATTATATTAATTTTATAATTTTACATTAATTATATTTTAAGTAATAATAAATATGATACCTTGCCCAAGGGATGTTGAATTATCTCTTTCTCTTTTTTAGTTTAGTAGGTATAATAACTCCTTGACATATTTTGCTGTCCAACTTTGTATCCATAAAACTGAAAGATTTTCTTACCTCCTCAGCCTCTTAACCACCTTTTCTGGGGGTGGGGCCGGGCCAGGAGGGGGGCAGCAGTTTGAGCAAGATAATCAAATGTCCCTAATGCAATAGCACCTAATGCTATTCTCGCCTGTCCAAATTTCCCACTTCTTTTAGATTTTGGATTGGTAATTAATTATTTACTGTCAGATTTCCAGTTAATTAAAGCAGATAATTATTATAGTTTCTATAGCTGTCCTAAGTAAAGGACATTATCTAATTTGTCATTATCAGAAGCAGAATTGCATTTATTAATTTATAGAGACAGTATTATTTTAGATTTTTCATCATATTTACGTTTTTTTTGTGTTCACCATATCTTCCTGAATTTCAGACTTTGGACCAGGAAATACTTTCCATTTCTCTAAAGTACATCTTTCAGTGTTTTCTTGAATAAGGGTCTGTTGTTAGCCAAATCTCAGTTTTTGTTAGTATGATGTTGCCCTTTTTCCATTCTTGAAAGATGCTTGCATTAAAGATGCTTGCATTAATGATGCATTTTTGATTTGTTATTTATCATAGCTTATTTTATTGCATATATATTTAATGCATATATACTGTATACATATATAGTATATATATACATACTATATATATACATATATATACACACACACAATGTTACAAAGTTTCTACTTTTGTACTTGAAAAGTGGGAATCATTTTTATTTCTCTGACTATAATCTTTTTTATTCTATGTGTATTTTAAGGTCTACCCATATGTGCTGCTGATTTACAAAATGGTTCCTTAAGATGTGGATTTTTGTTGTCGTTGTTGTTACTTCACTTGGTATTCTTTGAGATTCTTGATTAAGAGGATTAACATTTTTCACAAGTACTAGAAAATTCTCTTTTATTATTTCTGCAAATATTGCCTTTACAGCAACCTTTCTTTCTTCTCTTTTTGTAACTCTATTTAAATCCATATGCGATATCACTTTATCCAAATTTTTTCTAAATTTATCATTTGTATATATATTTTATGTTTTTGTCTTCTACACTGATTTCCACATAGATTTTTTTAAAACTATGTGTCCCAGTTCACTAATTCTTTATTTTTCTTTTATAGTCAGCCTATAAACCTATCTTTTGAGTGTTTTATTTTTCATTTTTTAATAATATTATTAATTACATTTCATTTTTATGTATAAAAGGTTTTGTTTTTTTCTGGTGCTTTCCAAATTTGTTTTTTGTTTTCCAATTATACATTTTTCTGCTCTTTATCCATATTTAAAATCACTTTTTTATGTCCTTAAGCAAAGTAAATATTTTTATGATCCATGTAGTATGAATTCAGTCCAACAATGCATGAATGGACTAAACTATGGTTACACAATCTCATGATTACATCTCTCTATTCAGTACCAAGGATTTACAAGGCACTATGGGTGAGTAATTTTATTTCTAGTTCATTCTTTCCCTACATACCTTCAATGAAAACCTGATTTTGAATTAGAGGCAAAGTAGTTCCCTATTAGACTTTCACCATGAATATTTTTTAATAATTTAAATCTACATTTCCCATATTATTACTCATCTTTTCAGGCCTACTTCAGACATAACTAATTCCATCTTTTGTGATGTTAATAGCTAAGTAGACTTCGTCACTTCCATTTTTGTGCCCACAGTAAATCCAATGAGTATCAAAAAAACTGAACCTATAATATCTTTAAAACTTATTTTTCTCATATCTATTTCTCCCAAAAGTCTATAAACCTCTTAAATCAAGACTATGTATAATTTGTTGAATTATATTCGTAACACCCACTACCACTTTTAGCTTATAAGATGAACTCGATAAATGTTTAGCTAGCTATAAGTTTCAAGACTGGAAACAGAAATACTTCCCATTTGAGATTCATGAAGATTTCTCCACTAGATTTCTTATGCTCTTTCTTCTTTAGTGAACCAAAATAATATTTTCTTATTTTTTAAAATGAGTTCCATTGTTTGAATAGAAATTTGGTCTAGAGTCAGTAGTATAGAATAACTCATTCAATATATAAAGAATTTCTCGAGTGCCTATCGCATGTCATACTCTACGTTGGGTGCTAGCATTGCAGAGTAACTATTATAAAAACCTAGTCTCAAAAGTGCAAGTAAAATCCAAGATTATCATTTTCTCTTTTCTTTCCTCTATCACATTTTCTCCTGACTTTTAGATAATATCTAGGGCAAGTCCTTTGACTTACATAGTCTTTCTAAGATGATAAAATGTCTCCTGTCACTTCTGATCAAAAGGATAATCTCATTTCAGGAACAGTCAAATCTACAATGTTTGTTTATTTGAATACAATGCTTTCCTCCTGCTCCACTTTGTCTACAGTGAGTAAAGGGGATCATGATTGTTTTGTTTTTTTTTTGTTTTATTTCCTTATTAGGCTTTTTAGGCCAGTCTTCCTGTGACATCTGCCAAGTAAAGGAGGAGTAGGAAACCAAGAAAAAAATTATTAGATTACTATTTTGAAAACTAACATTGATTTCCTTTGACTGTGGCAGATACTGAGAAATACCATTTCTCCTTCAGAATGTTTTGTGGGCTCACTGAAGACATTCTCAAATTTCTTATCATCATTTGTCTAGTACATTTTAAAGTAGGTGAAGAACTACTGTTCAGTTGGCCACTTGTTATACTCCACATGGCTCCCTTATCATGGGAGTCCACTTAGTCTGGGAAATCTAAGTCAAAATCATTAAGACAGTTGCAGACAAGTTCTCTTCTCTCTTTTATTTTTCACATGGCCATATTGATCTTCGGGAAATACACTTTTAAATCTACATCTACAGAAATGTTGTAATTGTCTACATACATCTCTCTATTATGTTGCCACATGTAATTTCAGTCACACTCTCACTTTTTACATTTCCTATATTTCCTATACATGTATTAGTTTATTGTAGCCCTCAAATGCCAGAGGATGCCTATCAAACTCTCCAAATGGTATATTTGAAGTCTCCTTTGCCAGGTTTAAAATGAATAAAAGTAAACTTTCCTTCTTTTCCTATTGGAATATGGGTTGTTATGCAAGGCACAATTCTCTGCAAAGAAATATCCCTAATTTTTAAATTCCTTTTTGCATCATCAATTTTATAGCCAGAAAATGAGTAATAATTACAAAACCTATTTTTATCTATCTCCTAAGCAAATTCAGTATCGGTTGTTTACAATAGTGTTTAAAATACAAACATATTCAATACCTATCATCTTAAGATCTCAGCCACGACTGAGAATTTAATTTCTATCATCTTTATATGAAATTATGTCTGGAAACTCACTACAGTGAAGTTCACATTCTAGGAGAAAATAATTGTTATATAAATAATTGCTAACAATATGATACTTGTCTTAATATATACATAAACTATACACTCTGAGAGCCCAGATGAGTGGGAAAATAAGTCTGGTTATGTCAGACAACTTTTAAAAGGCAGAAAATATTTGAAGAATCATGAAAGATGTGAAAAAGTTTGGCAGGAATAGAATAGCAAAACATTACCCATAAGAGAGATCTCTATATTTAAAAGCAAATAATAGTGAGAGAGCAATATTGGGGGTTGGGGGAAATTTTGTATGTCTAATGACTAGTGCATGAGACATGGTAGCAGAAAGAAGTGAGGAATAGAAATGATTCTGGTTAAGTATTCTGGACAATATTTACATACTTTTATCCCATGTTTTTAGGAAATGGGGTTTATTGAGAATTTATAATCAGGAAAGTAATATGACAAAATTTGGATAAAAGTAAAGTATTTCACAAGATTTATTACATGGAGAAATGATCTGGAGTGGAGAGGAAGTGAAGAGTCCTGGAGAAACTCATCAAAAACAGGCTCTATAATTAAATATGTTTGAGACAGTCTATATTCAACTTATCATGCATACTAGTCTACTGAATAAGTCTGAGAATCTTTGAGGTAAGAGAATCTTTTAGCATTAAATTGATGCTATATCAATCAAATGTGTTACTACCCATAATTTTAACAAATAACAATAACTTTCAGGTATATTGAATAGCGAAAAATTGTCTTCCAGATAGACTGGTGTTGATGACATTTATTAGAGTTTAGAGGCTATTTAGAAACTGATCATAATTGTTTACATGACAGATTTTGAAAATCTCCATTAAAAAAACAACAGATCTTTTAATGACTCAGAGTGCCTACATAGAGGATTTATTCTACCAAGGGATATGGGTGGACAGTGTACAAAGGAGTGAAGTTTCACTCTGAGAGGTACACATTTCAATTGTCTGTGAATGTCAAACCATTCACAAATAATAAGCAAGCATACTAAACTTACGTTTAAATTTTAATTTTTCATTAAAAACATTAGTTTGATCATTTTCTCTAAAGTGTCTGGCATTACATTGAGTCTGCCAAATACCACTTTATTGTCTGCCTGAATGTTGATCCCACTTGCTAATTTAATTGTTAAATGTTTGGGAATTAAACACCAATAAGACTTATCACTCCACTTCATACCCACAACAGAGTCCTGTCTAAATCTTGAGGAAATATCTCTGAATAATCCCTGAAGTCAATAATCTGAAGTCAAAAAACAATATCCAGTTGTATAAAGGAAAACTAAACAGGAATAAAAAACCTTGCTAAGATCACAAATGATACTCTATTAATGTTATTAATTATGTTTTATATTTTCTTTCTTATAGTATATACAATTTTAAAACTAGAGGCTTATAATTTTTTTAAAAAGTAGCTATGTTTACAGCTTGAAAAAACTTTCTATTTTTTTTTTGTTGAAAAGCTTCACTGTGACTTCTATTTCCAGTAACAATGCTGACTATACATCATGAAATATATAAAAAATAATAACAATACCAGCATAAAATACATAGAAATTCTATTTCTGAATGCATAGCTGACTTTGAGAGATGTCGAGGGAAATCCCAAGAAGCAGAAAATGAAAAAGAAGCTGAAAACTACAGTGCTAAGTGAGCCCTGAAATCATGAATGTCCTCAGGGCATTTATTGAGTTCAGTAGTTGGATTTTGAGTTTTAGTGTCTGCATAAGGGACAGGAAGAAGTCAAGGCTTTGGACATAGTAAGGTGGTTACTTAGAAATGAGACTTCTGCCTAAAAGAAGATGATTAAAAAGGTGCAATTTTAGGAAAGTGTGAATTTAAAAAAAGTCTTCCTACAGACAATATCAGAAAACCACAATATATATTTATATACGCTTGCATTCAAGGCAAAACTGAAAATATATAAGGAAGAAAATTTTGTTGACGATTCATAATGATGAGTGTGGCCTCATGTAGATATCAGCTTGAGTACATAATTGTTATGTAGTTACTTGGTCAAAGCCCAGTTTAAATTAGGTTAATGTTTTATAGCATTCTAGTTCCTGGCAGAAGGAAATTCTCTTGCAAAAAGGACCTATCTCTGGGTTCACACCTCATAAAAAGATTTGAGACCAAAATTGATACAGTCGAAAAAAAAATGGACCATTACATAATCATAGTAGGAAATTGTAGCACATCAGTCACAGTAATTATCAGAACAATTGTCCTCAAATAATATTCATAAATTTATAAATCAATAAAATGTATTCAAATGATTATATATATATATATATATATATATATAAAATAATCCACTTATCAAATTAGAAAGTAAGCATTCTTATATGATTGCTAGTCCAAGGAAAACCTCTTTAATGCAGCTGAAAAAACAATTAGTAGTATAGTGCTTTAAATTCTGATCACTAAAATGAGAAATAAAAAAACAAACAAACAATAGGCAAGTTGAAAACTGCCAAAAGGATCAATAAAATAGACAAAAATTGGAAAGTTTTATGAAGCAGAATGAGAGAAAAGGTGTCATTAATGAACTATATTAGAAATGAAAAGAAAACAGATAAATGATTAAGTGTATACTGAAATAGTTTAGGCAAATAAGTATAAAAACAGAGAAATTCACAATCATAGTATAAATATATCTAGTAAGTAATAACTTAATTGAAAACCTGAATAGAGCCATCATTAATAAATAGATTTAATCAGTATGTTAAAATACATGCTTATATATCCCACTCCTCAAAAATATTCCAGGTAGTGACATAAGCAGCATGACGGAATGAGATCTCTTGTTCTCTCCCCTTGAAGTTACAACAGGTTAGATAACCATAATTCAACAAAGGATTACTTGTTCAACACACAGATACATCTGAGAGATCCACACATTGAGAAACCTGAAGATGGGCATATTGGAGTGAGCAGGTGAGGTGAGATGGGGAAAGAAAAGAGACAAGAGCCGCAGGTGCAGTCCAGCACTCGCAGTAGCCTCGCTGACTCAGCAACAATGGAGAGACAGATTGCAGCACTCATTTGGCAGCCCAGAGAGGGCCGCAGGGGCTGAGAGAGCAGTCCTGCCTGAGTGGCTAGTCCACATTGTGGCTGAGCCAAGAGATGTAGTTCAAAGATGGGCTGATACTGTTGAGTAGCTGACATTACCAGAGAAAAAACACAGCTACAGTCATCCAAATCTGGGCCCCTCTCCTGCTGCCCAGATCCAGCTGACATAATGGCACTGAAGGTGTCAGATTAAAGATCTCACTCCATAGACTGAAGAGGGCCAAAGGAGCAGAAACAACATTCTAGAATGAGTGGCCACTGTACATTATGGCTAAACCCAATAGAAAACAACAACAACAACAAAAAAAAAACAAAGCTGCAGATGTGAGAACATGCTTCCTCACCCTCCTTGCCCATGCATCCCCCACCCATAATGGCACAACACAGTAGACTCAGCTGGTATACCTCAGATAGTACACCATGACTGGTAACCTATATTTGCAGGGAGATAATGCTGGAAATTCACAGGCCCAATGCCCCATCACCCACCATCTCCCATCATGGGGGTGGTATCCTGAGACCAAGGTGACCCCCATCAAAGAGGGGTTGCTCACCTCCAGGGGAAATATGGGGCATTTAAAATGAGCAAGGTGGATACTGTCTCACCAAGATCTCAGAAGTACTAGTAGTGTGGGTAAGAGAAAACAAGATTTGCACTATAGCTCCATCTACTGGGGGAAAAAAGAAAAAAAGAAAAAGAAAGACCTTTACTTATCAACTTGCTACACTGTTGAAAGCAAAACAGCGCTTGAAAAAATTTCCATACCTTAAATGCCCTAGTAGAGAAATAATCCATCAATCACCATAAATAACTAAGGTAACAAGGTAGCAGAAAAAGAAAATGAATAGTCTCTAGAAAACAAACTCAAAGACATGGAACACTATGATTTAAATGACAGCTATTGCAAGATTGCAATTGTGAAAAAACTCACTGGAATACAATAAAACTCAGAAAAGCAGTTCAATGAGGTCAGGAATAAAATCAACAAACAAAGGGGGTAGTTTAGTAAACAGATTGAAACTACAAAAGGAACCAAACAGAGATTCTAGAGATGACTAACTTAATAAATGAGATGAAGAATGAACTAGAGAGCTTAGGAAATAGAGCAGACCAGATTGAAGAAAGAATTAGTGATCTTGCAGATAGAAACCTAGAAATGACTCGGGTGGAAGAAGAGTTTAAAAAATGAAAAATAAAACAACACAAAACAAAAAACAACTCTGTGAGAACCATCTGACTTCATTAGAGAGAGCATTATAAGAATAATGGGTATTGTAGAAGGAGAAGAGAGGAAGAAGAGACAGAGAGTTTATTCAAACAAATAACCAAGTAAGAACTTCACAAACCTATGGAAAGAACTGGACCCTCAAATTCAAGAAGCTAACAGAACATCTAATTATCACAATGCAGAAAGACCTTCTCTAAGATACATTATATCAAAACTGTCAAAAGTTAATGACAAAGAAAGAATTCTCAAGACACCTAGGGAATAAAAAGACTGTTAACCTATCAAGAAAACCCCATTAGATTATCATCGGATTTTTAAGCAGAAACCTTACAATTAGGAGAGAATGGAATCAAATATTTAACGTTTTGAAAAAGAAAAATCACTAGCCAAGAATGATACACATATATCCAGAAAAGCTAGATATGAAAAAGAAATAAAGGCTTTACCAGACAAAGAAAAGCTGAGGGAATTGACCACCACAAGACATACATTCCAAGAAATGTTGAAAGGAGATCTTTTACCTGAAACAGAAAGACAAAAGGATAGAAAACTGTGGGTAAAATGACAAACAGACAGAAAGAAGCAGGGAATTGCAACTCTATTTCATAATAGGGTATTAAACAATTATAGCATACAGCTTAAAGGGGATAAAAAGCATTTTGAAAAAAAGAGACTAAGGCTTTTGCAATTTGGAAACAAATGCACAGCATGAAAAGGGATAATTTGTGACAACAAAAGTGTAGAAAGGGAAGGGGAAGGGACTGAACTAGCACAGGTAAATGGAGATAAGTTGCAATCAGAAGTAAAAGGACTATCGTGTGTATGAAACTATTTTTACATATGCCTAGGGTAACCACAAAACAAAAATTTAGAAGTGAGACACATAACACAATAAAAGAGGAAACAGGAAAATCTCATAGAACACTACCAATCTAAAATAGTAGACAGAAACACAAGGGGAAAGAAACAATGGCAATACAGAGCAACTAGGAAACAAAACATAAAATAGCAGTATCACTCTCAAGTCAACAGTCTCAAGATCTGTGTATGTCCTCGTATAACTATAATAACCTTTTGTAAATAGACTAAACTCAACAATTAAAAGGCACAGATTAGCAGGATGGATCAAAAAACAAGACCCAACTATGTTACCTTCAGGAGACATATCTCAGCTACAGAGACAAACAATGACTTAAAGCAAAGGGGTGGAAGATGATACTTTAAGCAAATGACACCCAAAGAAAAACAGGTATAGCTGGTGTAGCCATGCTTATATGAGACAAAAATAATTCAAGATAAAGAAAAGTAGCAAGAGACAAAAATGGGCATTTTATAATGATAAATGAGACAGTTAATCAAGAAGACATCATGCTTCTCAATATATGTTCACCCAACCAGGGAGAACCAAAGTATATAAAGAAATTACTAGCAGACCTCAAGGGAGAAACTGACAAAAATACAGTTATAGAAGGGGACCTAAATACTACATTGTCGCGTCTGGCGCGACGAAGGTTGTGGGGAGCGAGGAGGATGGCACAGGGTTAAGAAAGACAGTAGCCAAAAATAGTGTGCAAGCGGGGCCAAGGGACTGCAGCCTCAAGGACTGAGCCCCGAATCGGGCCTACCCATACCTTTTATTAGTTAGGTGGGGAAGTAAAGGAGATACAGCTTGTCAGTCTCAAGATCTGTGAATCCCATACATCATAATAGGAAACTGATTCAAGCCTATTACCCTTGCCAGCAGGCAGCAGAAGTGTAAGTCTCAGGGTGTATGTACTTCCCCAAGGGACAAAACCTTTATGCATATGAGAACAGATGGAGAGCACATTATTGAATATCTTCCCCTGCGGGTTGTGGGAAGGAATGCAGCCACAGAGACAGAGGCTCTCCTTAGCTGGGGGAAGGTGGGGGACTGTGCCCACCTCTATAAACCCTGTGGATTCTCCTGTTGGTCCTCACTCAGCTGTGCCTGGTTTGAGTTGTGCCCCCTGTGGGGAATCTTACTTGTCATTGGCTGACCAGCCATATTTCTGGGGCCAAACAGGGAGACATGAGGTGTAAGCACAAAGGTGAAGCAAAGTTCCTGAAAGGATTCGTCTCACAGACTTCTTTCTTTAGGGGCAGGTGCAAGGAGACAGATGGGTAGGCTGCTGTGTAGCAACACTACATGACAGTTATGGAAAAATAATCCAGAAAGAAAATCAATAAGGAAATACTGGCCTGAAATTACACATTAGGCCAAATGGACATAATCAATATTTATAGAGCTTTACATACCCAAACAACAGAATATATGTTCTTCTAAAGTGCTCATGGAACAACCTCAAGGATAGACCATATATTGGGGCACAAAATTTTCTCAGTAAGTTTAAGAAGATTGAAATCATACCAAGCATATTTTCTGACCACAGTGGTATGAAACTGGAAATTAACTACCAGAAAAAATCTGGAGAAAACACAGATATATGAAGATTAAACAAAATGCAACTGAACAACTATTGGTTCAAGAAAAAAAAAAGGAAGAGATCAAAACTACATGGAGACAAATTAAAACGATAATATAACATATCAACATTTGGAGGATGCAGCAAAACCATACTAAAAGTGAAATTTGTAGCATTACAGGCTTACCTCAAAAAATAAGAAAAATCTCAAATAAACAATTAACACTTCACCTTAAAGAATTAGTAAAAGAGTAAGAAGCAGAGCCCAAAGTAAATAGAAAAAAGGAAATAATAAAAATTAGAGCAGAATTAATCAAAATAGAGAATAAAAAGATAAACAAAAATTAATAAAACAAAGAGTGGATTACTTGAAAAGAAATAAAATTGACAAACCTCTGGCTAGACTCACTAAAGAAAAAAGTCTCAAATAAATAAAATCATAAAAGAAAGAGAAGTTACAATGGACACCATAAAAATACAAAATATTATGCCAGAATAATATGAAAGGCCATACACCATTGAATTTGGTAACAGAAATGGATAAATTTTTAGACATATAAAGCCTTCCTAGATAGAACCATGAAGAACTGGAAAACCTAAACGGACTGATCAATAGTAAGGAAATTGAAACAGCAATCAAAAACCTCTCCCCAAATAAAAGTCTAAGTCCAGATGGCTTCACTGGTGAATTTTACCAAACATTTAAAGAAGATTTAATACCTATCCTTCTCAAACACTTCCAAAAAAATTAAAGAGAGAATACTTTCTAACTCATTTTATAAAGTCAATGCTATCCTAATACCAAAATCTGAAAAGGACAACACACAAAAAAGAAATTTCCAAACCAATATCTCTGATGAATACAGATTCAAAAATCTTAACCAAAATACTAGCAAATCAAATACAACAATACATTTAAAAAGATAATACATTATGATCAAGTAGGATTCATTCTAGAGAAGATGATTTGACATATGTAAATTGATCAATGAGAGACATCACATTAACAAAATAAAGATAAAAATCATATCAATAAATGCATAAAAAGGATTTGACATGATACAACATCCATTTATGATTAAAACACTAAAAAAAAAATGGGTATAGAAGTGCCCAAACATAATAAAGGCTATATATGATAAATACTCATCTAATAACATACTCAATGGTGAAAAACTGAAAGCATTTCCTTTAAGACTCTTTCTGCTGTTATTGAACACACCACTGAAAGTACTAGCCAGAGCATTCAGACAAGAGAAAGAAATAAAAGGCGTCCAAATTGGGAATGAAGAAGTAAAACTCTCACTATTTGAATATGACATTATTCTATATATAGAAAACCCTAAGGACCTCACAAAAGACAATTGAAAATGATAAACAAATGTAGTAAAGCTGCAGGATACAAAATCAATGTCCAAAAAGCTGTTGTCCTCCTATGTGCTAATGAAGAAATATCAGAAAAAGAAGAAAATTTTATTTGCGATTGCAACAAAAATTATAAAATAAACTTAACAAAGGAAATGAAGACCTATACACTGAAAATTATAAGAAATTACTGAAAGAAATTGATGAAGGCACCAAGAAATGGAAAGATACTCCATATTCATGATTAGAAGAACTGACATAGTTAAAATGGCCATATTAGCAAAAGCAATATACAGATTTAATGCAGTCCCCATTGAAGTCTCAATGGAATTTTTCCAATAATAGAACAAAAAAATTTTCAAATGTGTATGGAACCTAAAGACCATGAATAACCAAAGGAATCCTGAAAAAAAAGAACAAAACCAGAGGTATGACACTCCCTGACTTCAAATTATGCTACTATACTATGTTAAACAAAACAGTATGTTATTGGCAGAAAAATAGACATACAAACAAATGGAACAGAATTGAGAGCCCAGAAATAAACCCACATATATACAGGCAACTAATTTATGACAAAGCGCTCTAAAACATACCATGGAGAAAGAAAAAAAACCTCTTCAATAAATGGTTCTGGGAAATTTGGAAAGCCACATGCAAAATAATGAAACTAAAAGTTCTCTAACACCGTACACAAAAATTAACTCAAAATGGATTAAATGTTTGAAAATAAGACTTGAAACAATAAAATATATAGAAGAAAATAAAGGCACTAAACTTACAGACCTTAGTCTCAGACAGGTGTTTGTGAACTTGACTCTAAAGGCAAGGGAATTAAAAGTAAAAAATAATTAATTGGACTATATCAAACTAAAAATCTTCTGCACAGCAAAATAAATCATCAACAAAACAAAAAAGCAACTTAGTGCGAGAAGAGAAGATATTTGCCAATGATACCTCTGATAAGGTGCTAATATCTAAAATATATAAAGAACTCATACAAACCAATATCAACAACAAACCAAACAATCCATTTAAAAAATGAGCAGAGGAGCTGAACAAACACTTCTCCCAAGAAAACATACAAACAGCCAACAGATATATGAAAAGCTGGTGAACTTTACTAGCTATAAGGGAAATGCTAATCAAAATCACAATGAGATACTAACTCACACCTATTAAAATGCCTGCTATCAATAAGAAATAACAAATATTGGAGAGTAAGTGGAGAAAAGGGAACTCACATACACTGCTGGTAGAAATGTAAATTGGTGCAGCTATTATGGAAAACGCTATGGAGTTTCCTCCAAAAATTAAGAATAGAGCTACCATAAGACCTAGCAAACCTTCTTCTGGCTACCAACCTGAACAACTTGAAAACACTTATTCATAAAGATATACAAATATGTAGCCCTGTTTTCATTGTAGTATTATTTATTTAGCCAAGACATGGAAACAACCAAGGTGTCCTTCAATTAATGATTGGATAAAATATGGTACATACAGACATTGGGCTACTATTGAACCATAAAAAGGATGAAATATTGCCATTTATGGCAACACAGATGGATTTTGAGAGTATCATGCTGCTAAGTGAAATAAGTCAAATGGAAAGGTACAATAATCATATGTTTTCACTCACATGTGGGATATAAAATTCCTGAAAAACACAAATTTTGAAATTTAACTAAAAAAATGAAAACTGAATAAACTAGCAAGTAAGATATTGAATTAGTAAATGAAAATATTCCCACAAAGTGAAGCCCCAAATCAAATGTAGAGAATATGATGAAATATTTAAAACAATAAGACTGATACTTAAAAACTCAGAGCATAGGAGGAGTGAATATTTCTCAACTCATTCTATAAGGTCAGTATTACCATCATATCAAGGACAGAGAAAGACAGTCCAAGAAAGGCAACTATTGATCAACAGTCCTCATGAAAAAATTCTTAATATGTGTCAACTGAATCCAGGAATACATACAAATAATTATAAATAACAGCCAACTCTAATTTCTACCAGGAATGCAAGATTGAACCAGTGTCAAAAATAATATAAATGACAAAAAACACTTGATCTTTGCAATAGACTCAGAAAAAGCATTTGAAAATGTATGTTTTCTATCTTTCTATGATAACAACATTTAAACTAGCAATAGAGGGAAAATTTCTCAACCTGATGATGGTCACTTTTGAAAGACCTGTAGCTAATATCATACTAAAAGGTGACTGAAAGTTTTCCCACAGTTGGAGAACAAGGAAACAGTGTTGACTCTTGACACTTCTATTCAGCATTTGTATCCGTGGCTCCAGCTTATGCAAGAAAAGAAAGAAGGGAAGGGAAGGGGAAAGGAAAGAGGAAGGGAAGTAAGGGAGGAAGAAAGAAAAAAGAAAGAGGAAAGAGAAAGAGGAAGAGGAAGAGAGAGACAAAAGGGAGGGAGGAAGAAAGGAAAGGAGAGAGAGAGACAGATATACAGGTGAGAGAGAGAGAGGAAAGTTTATATGTACAAAATCTTAAGAAGCCACAAAAATATTGCTAGAACTAGTAAATTAGAGAGGTCACTAACAAGACATAAATGTATTAAAGTTAAATATATTTCTATATATTAGCTACAAAAATCCAAAAATCAAATCAATTAAATAACTTTATTCATAACATTGAAATTAATAAAATACTTAAAAAAACAATTATAAAAGTGCATGCCATATTTATACACTGAGATCTACAAAATATTGCTGAGAGAATATCAAGATGTAAATAAATAAGTATAGAGATCTTCCATGTCCATGGATTGGAAGACTCAATATGATTAAGATGACAATTATCCCAAAATAGATCTACATAGTCAACAGAATCACTATCAAAATCCCAGCAGCAATTTTTATACAGATTGGTTAGCTAATACTAATACATTTATAGCAATTTTATGTTCAATTGATTTTTGACAAAGTGTCAAGAAAAACATCAACTGGGGAAAGGACAATGATTTCAATACATTGTTTTGGGCCCTTTTTTTTTTTATACTAATGAAATAATGTGAACTTACTTCCCACCATACACAAAATTAATTTAAAATGGATCATTGACCTAAATGTAAGAGCTGAAATACTAAAACTGTTACAAGGAGACAGTATAAAACCTCCATAATCTTGGGATGGGTCAAGATTGTTTTAAATACAGTACAAATGTATGAACCTTAAAAGAGAGGACAAAAAAGATAAATTGGACTTCATTAAAATGAAAACTTTTAAAAGTTAAAAGACACCATCCAGTAAATGTAAACACAAGCTACAAACAGCGAGAATATGTCTGCAAATGAGAGGTGAAACAAACTGGTGTCCTCCTGATACATCTGCCTTGTTTAATCTTTTTTCATTCAGTTTAGGGAGGCCTTCTGACTTACTTGCAACTCATAAAATATGGCACCAGTGATGAGATATGACTGCCATTATTAGCTAGTTTGTATATGACTCTGTCTAAGCAGACTGGAGCTGATGTGTCAAGCAACTGTGGGTAACTTGCAGCCAATATCCAGTAAAAAGCCAAGACCAGCATTTATATATTAATAAGAAAGTGAATTCTGCCAACAACCTGATAGAATTTGGAAGTAGATCCTTCCCCAATTGAGCCTCCAGAAAAAAATGATGCCCTGCCTCAACCTTGAGAGCAGCCTCATAAGACCCTAAACAAAGGACTCAAGCCATACCCACTCAGACTTCTGATTCAAAATTGTGAAATAATAAATGTGTGTGTTGTTTATAGCCAGTAAATTTATGGTAATTTGTTAGGTAGCAATATGAATCAAATGAACCACATTTCTTCTAAAATATATAAAAGTGGATCCAAAATGCATAAATAAATTTTAAATGCTATATTACAAAGTCAAATATTCAATTAGAAGTAAGCAAAATATTCCATAGACATTTCTCTAAAGGAGACATATAAATGGCTAGTAAGCACATGAAAAGGTGCGCAACATAATTATTCTTCTAGGAGATGCAAATAGAAACCACAAAGACGTAACACAATCGACCCACTAGAAGGGCTGTAATCAAAAGGACAAATAATGCCAAGTATTAGCCAGAATGTGGAACAACTAAAACTCAACAACCCAATATAAGTATTTTCATTCAATGGCATTTTGAATATGCTTTTGAGAGATTAGTAATTGAACCCTGGGCAACATTGAGGAAACAGTAATTATTTTTAAAATACTTACTAAGGTGACAGGTGACTTTTGTATGATATCTCATGTAGTTATAAACTTAAAATTTATTCCGTTTTATATTTGAGGAAATTGACAAAAAGACTACATAGTTATATAGTAATAGATAATACTTATGATAAACTACTATGTGACAAACATTGCTCTATGTGCTTTAGCTAATTTAATCTTCATAAGAACCCCATGGAATTAAGTACAATTGTTAATTATCACCCACTTTGGGAAATGCATGGAGAGAGAGAGAGTGAGAGAGAAGAGGGACTTAAAGAAGTTAAGTATCTTGTCCACATTTAAAGAGTAAGTGAAAGCTGAATTTGAGAGAAGGCAGATTGATGCTCAGAGATCTCAATTTCTTAACCCCTATGTATAAATCTCCCCCAATAACCCTAGGTAGGATAGCTAAAAACTGGGAAAGTCACAAGTTGAAGATACAGAGGGTGCCAAAAAAAGGCATACACATTTCAAGAAAGGAAAACAGTATTAAAATTTTAATGCTCAATACATACTGATAACAAAATATGAATAAAAATTACATTAGGCTTTTGCAATTACAAGAGATGCTCAAATGGTTACCATCAGCATCCAGACACTTCTGATTACGCAAACTACTTTTCGAGCAACACTGAACAAAGTGTCCACTTGTATACATGTTTTTGACACCCCATATATATAGGTATATATACTGGGGGTGCCAAAAACATGTATACACATTTTAAGAGATGTTATCTTAAAATGTGTATACATTTTTTGGCACTTTCTGTGTGTGTGTGTGTGTGTATGTATATAATGTATATAAATATGTATATAAATATATACATTGTATATATTTATTGTATATATATATTGTATATATTTATTGTATATATACATTGTATATATATAGTATATATTTATATATATGTACATATATGTATATAAACATATACATATTTATATTTGAAAGGGTCTTGTTAATTTTAACTGTATTTTATTTTATATGAAAATAACTGATTACAGTTAATGTTTTGCTTGATGTTATTTCTGGAATGTATCTGTATAGAAATGAGAGTGTTATAAGAAAAGAATTATGTTAATAAACTAGGACAATAGTGATTAAAAGTTCTTTACAGAATGCTCAACATCTAGGACAGGAGTACCATTGTGTCTAAATGTTAATACTCCAAGATACTTCTGCAGAGGGTTATTACGTTGTGTTATAGAAGAAGTATCATGGAACAACACAATGGAGATCAATTTTATACTTGAAGCAATGCTTACAGAGGCTGATACAGTTACACAGAAAATATGTGTTCTAGATAATACACAGATTTATAACACCAGACTTAAAAAATAAGAGAGAGGGAGAGAGAGTGAAGATAACCAGTGTACCTAGTGTATTGATGGGAAACAAACTCCTCCATAGAATGGATTGGTCATAACTTGACTATTAAATTTTTGATCTGAATAACTGTTTCAGCTAGAAAAAGTGGAATATTATTCAGCCATGAGATAGAAAGAAATCCTGCTATTTGCAACAACATGGATGGACAATAGGATAGTGAGAAAGGTTTAAAGAAGAGTAACTTGAGCAGGGATTTGCCCCAATAGATTCCACATACTGAAAGTGTAATAGATTAACATAAAAGTATAGCCAATTTCTGAAAGGTAACTTGCCCTATATAGCTATATAGTACAAGGATTATTATAAGAAAGTTTTAAAGAGGGATAACATGAGTAGGGATAGGGAAAGACGTTAGGGAGAAAACAGTTTTGTGTTTTTTTAATTGTTCCATTATGGTAAATCTGAGTTCATTATTGACTGGCTACAGAACAGTTATTTCATCAGAGAACATTCCTATCCCTGTTTCCTTAGTCTCATGGGAATATCTTATGAGCAAATTCTGCTGATGTTGTTGTGCAATGGTGGTTCCTACTTTGGGATCTGAAGGTAATTTTTCTAAGGTTTATAATAAATTATTTCACTGGTTTTCAAACTGTGTTCCATGGATTTCTGAATTTACACAGAACTGTTCCATGGATTCCTGAATTTACTTAGGAACTGTTTTGTGAGGAAAGGGAGAAGCCAAGTAGATGGGGCTCTAGGCCACATCCATATTTCTCCATGTTCATTCCACTTATATATGTCTTATCTCTATTGTAATAAAATTTTAGTTCAACTCAATAGCAAAAATACCAAGCAAACAATGTGATTGAAAAATGGGCAGGAGACCTGAGAAGACATTTTTCCAAAGACAGATAGCCAACAATTACAAGAAAAGGGGCTCAACATCGCTAATCATCAGGGAAATACAAATGAAAACTACAATGAGTTATCATCTCAAATCTATTGTAATAGCTTTTATCAAAGAGAAGAGGTAACAACTGTTGGCAAGCATATGGAGAAAAGCAAACACTTGCACACTGTTGGTGGGAATGTAAATTGGTGAAACCACTATGAAAGATGATCACAAATTTTAAAATATTAAAAATAGAACTACCATCTTATCTAGCAATCCCACTTCCGGGTATTTATCCAAAAGAATTGAAATCAAGATCTCAAAGAGAGCTCTGCACTCTCCCATGTTCATTGCAATGTTATTGACAATAGACAAGATATGGAAACAACTTAAATGTCCATTAATGGATGAATAGATAAAGAAGATGTGGTGTATATATACAATGGAATATTATTCAGCCATGAGATAGAAAGAAATCTTGTTATTTGCAACAACATTAATGGACCTTGAGGGCATTATTTTAAGTCAAATAAACCAGATCAAGAAAGAGTAATAATACTGTGTAGTATGACTTATAGGTGGAACCATAAAAAAAATAATAAAACAATAATAATAATAAAAAAAGCCAAACTCATACAGAGAGCAGAAAGTGGTTGCTGGAGGCTGAGGAATTCAGGGAATAGCTCAGAGAGGTTGGTTAAAGGGTACAAACTTTCAGCTTGACAATAAATAAGGTCTCAGAATTTAATGAAACACCTGGTGATTGTAGTTGATAACACTGTATTATATAATTGAAATTTACTAAGAAATAGAGCTTAAATGTTTTTAGCAAAAAAAAAAAGAAAAAGATAAATTACCACTAGATAGAGGGAATCCTTCCACAATGTGTTGTGTGTATCTAAATCATGATATAAACTTTAAATATCTTATAATTTTATTTATTAATTATGCCTTAATAAACCTAATAAAATTTAATTAACAAAAAGTTTTAATGAAAAAAATCTTGTAAGTGTTGCTAACTTAGCCCAATTATTTTCTCTTTGATGCCATTAACATTTTTAAAATAGATTACAAAGTATTTTTCAGTTTATTTCATTCCCTAGGACATTTTCTTCAGTTTTTCTGAGAATCGATTACATTAGCTAAAATAGAAACAATGAGGAAATACAAAAATGTAAATTCTCACATATTTCTGTTAAAAAAAAAAAAACTCCCTGTAAAATTTCTTCATATGCCACTGTGTGATTCTACCTCAATAAAATGAGAAAAATGTTCAGTGAAGGTTAATATGTCAGAGAAAATTGCTTTTGTGTAATGCGGAAAAAGTCATTCTTATATTACAAAATTACTTTACGTGGGGTCATTATAATTAACATTTGCCTGAAGATAAATTCTGCACTGCTATGAGATGATGTTCTAGAGATAAGTGCAATAGGACAGGGAATGTGGGGGGATCACAGCTTCGATTGTGAGAGATGGACCTTTGCGGAGAGTAAAAGCTTTAATTTCAGAGAAAGTTTGGAGCAGAGAAGGCATAGTAATTTGGAGACAGTCATACAGGCTGATGCAGAGCCAAAGCACCAAGCCCTGGCTCTTACCATGGGTATTACTATCTTGACCCAGAGGAGGAAAAACAAAAGGGTTATTTCTGAGAAAGTTAGAAGATGGTGTGGCAGGGAATCCTTTTCTGTCTGCAGCCTAAAAATTGAATCATAGGGCTGTGAAGTCACAGGTGCTCTGTACCACTGCCCTCCAGTTTTATTCAAATGCCTTTGTCCTTCCTGAAGCACATAAGGAAAAAAAAATTCCTGTGCCTACCCCCAATCCCAGTAGACATATTACCCAGATGGTGAAGGGGTATATTGTAAAGAAAATACCACAGGCTTTGGAACCAAATAAATACAAATAATCTTAGATTGTTGTAACTTAAGGCGATGGAAGCCATATGTCAATAAGTAAGTTTTGGTTCATCATACTTACATGTTTCTCTGATAAATTTTCCACCTTGTTATCATGAGATTTCCTCTTAACCTTTTACATGAGATACATATTTTATACACAGTAACTCAGAGAAATAGATGTATTATAGAAGTATAAGAAGATACACATAAGGAAAAAACATTTCTCATTTTTTCGAAAGCAAGGGTATGTAGCATAATCATAATAGAAAAACATTTTAGTCTTTCCCAAACTAGAAAGTCACAGTGTGTTTTTGTAACTTGGCAACTCTGTATCTAATTACTTTCAGAATTAAACTGAAGTGTTTCCTGAATTGGTTTATCAGTTAAGTTGATGTTATCTTTTAATGCTATAGTACTTCTTAGCTTATCTCATGTCCCTCACAAATATTCTTTTTTCCTTCCTTTGGAAGGTATTTCAAAGGAAGAAAAATATGCATATGTGTTACAGTATATATGGAAAATGCAATTACATTTTATCTCCACCTACGGTTTACTTTTCTCTGAAGCATCAGAACACAAGAATTATTATTTTTAAAGGATTCAAATTTCAAAGAAGTAAAGCTCTTCATGTAGTAAAAAAGGAAAAAGGCAATATGGAATCTAAAAATGTGTGAGATATATGAAAAAATTTTAGCACATCATTCTAATTTACTTGATGTTCATGGCAGGGGTTTAATTGTAGGATCAATTTGCATATGATATAGACAACGATTTCATAGAAAAATAGAATCTAAGGACAACCATTCTCCTGATACTTAAATCTTCTTTAACACCATTAGTGATTGGTCTCTGAATATCTCCAGTGATCAGGAAATTAATCTCACAAAGTTACCTATTTCAAATTCTAGAAAGTTCTGTAATTATGAAGTTCTTCATAGGAAGTTGAAATTTTCTTCCATTACCTTTGAATCCTGAAATCTGTCCTATCCACGAGGAACAAATGTAATTTCTCTTCTACCTAATTACATTTCACATCTTGGAAGCTTCAGTTCTAAATTATTATCAGTTTTTCTAGGTTTTTACACAGTGGATCCGGAGAAATATATCAGAAATTTTTGTGGGGAAGGTGAGGGAGGGAAAGAGAAAATCGGGAAGTGGTGGTGAGTGGAGGAAATGTCCTTTTCTACACCTCGAAACGGCTTGATCCATAGCAGCTCTGCATTTAGACCTTTGGGAATTAGCCCTTTTTTAAGTTGGGCTTTCTCTCCTGTGAGATTTCAACTTTATTAAAAATATTTAAAAGTCAATATTTTATGTGACAACCCTAAACATTTACAAGTTATATAGAGATTTAGATTCTGTGATTTATTACTAGAGATTTTCCTCACACTGTGAAAATGGAGCCACTTCAAAACATTGAAATCAGTGTGAATGTCAGACCTCATGTATCGCAGGACTGAAATAGAATCTCAACATTAGCTGTTTGGTGGGGACTTTAGCTTTCCCTCAATTTCCTTCCGATTATTGTTGAGTCCCTCGGAGGTCTCCTGTTATTTCACCGAGCTGCAAAGTCCTTACAATTGTCCTCTGCAGCAAATGTGTCCTCCCTACAGACAACTCTTCCTTTTGCTCCTTGCAAAACATAGAGCTCTTTTACCATAGAGCCCAAGGCCATCTTCACTCTTCATGACTGTCGAAGCGTCTGTGTTGCTGCCAGAGTCCAAGACAACGCTCTCAGTGCTCCAGCTTGAGATACTAATGCTTCAGGTAAGGGCAATGAAGCCCGTGAACAATGCGTTAGCGCCCCATTTTCTCCTTGTCATCTGTAATGACACTGCCATCCAACCTGGCACTGCCTTTACACAGAAAAGACCACCAATGTGGCAATTTCCACCACCAATGTTACTGCTTCCACCACCAGCATTGTGACAGCATGATCTTGTCAATGCCATTTAAAATGATTTTTAGGTTTAGAAACAATGTAAATTAATGTAAGTCCTCACTTCACAATGTCGATGTAAAGTGTGATTTTCAGAGACACAACATAAGACGAAACCAATTTTACCATAGGCTAGTTGATATAAATAAGAATTAATGTCCTATGCCATGTATATATTGTCACAAAATCATCACCACACTTATAAATACAGACCCAAAACACTTCTAATATTGAATTGAAATGAATGTAAATTATACATACATTTAAGAAAGATTAATAAAAACAGTGAGAGAATCATTTTCCAACCTGCTTATTCTAGTTCAGGCTCACAGGTGGCCAGAGCCTGTGCTGGCAGCTGAGGGCACCTCACAGGACAGGACACCCTTCCCCCGCAGGGCCACTCACACACACCCAGACCCATAGGGATGGACAATATGGACACGTCAGTCCACCTCATGTGCACACCTTTGGGATGTGAGAGGAAACTGTCCCTGGAGAAAACCCAACCAGACCCGGGGATAATGCGCAAACTCCACACAGATCGTGGCCCTGAAGTGGAACCAATTTTTTTTTTCCTCTCATCAACATTATAATGAAACAACTTTGAACAAATAGATTTATGCGAGGACCTGCTACATTTTTAAATCTTATTATTTTGACTAAAATAAGAAGCCCATGATTTTCGGTCACCGGGGAATTTTAAACTCTTTTCCAAATTTTATGAACATCCAGTTTTAAGAATGTCTGCTCTGTAAAATTCAAACCAGAGACATGGTCCCATCACACTTGAAGCGAAGGTCAAATATCTGATTCAGGCCTTGCAGTTTGCATACATACCATGGGATACTGATTAGGAGACAAGGGACACTAATGGGACACTGCCCAGAAACAGCCCCGTGTGTGTGTGCATAGCAGTGGCCAAGCTCCTGGTAGCAGGGCTGTACTCCTGTGCCCTCCTTGGGCGAGTAGCAGTCAAAGTAGATTGTTCATTAGTACAGACAAGTGGTATAATTTAAGCATTATTCTTGGCTGGGTAGGTGCCTGGCCTGGTTCTCTAGCACTGTAGGAGATTTGATGGACCCTCCTTGTACTTTAATTAATTTATGTTTTGCGTAAAATAGTTATAGTGGGGCTTGTAGTTTTTAACTTAATCAGTTTACTAAGCACATGAATAGAGACCTTAATAAAAGCATTGGAACTAAGAGCAAAACTACATAAAAAGCAAAGTGCTTGTATTTTAAAGGTTATATTCAAGATAGGTTAGAGCACAGTGCCGTGAAAGTTTAAAAAAAACTACATATTTATAAAATAATTTTATTAATGATTATTAATAATGATAACTGCCATCTTTTGGGGTGAAATTCTTTTCTTCTAGCTTACAAATATGATGTAAATTTTCATTTAGAAGAAAATGTGTTTGAAGTAAATATACTTATTTCCTTATTTATTAGTTTCTTTATATAAAAATGAGAATAATACAAGTTTATTGGAAATAACTAATGAAGTAAAGTTTAAAAATGTGTTGGTATTTTTAAAAAATATTGTTTATCTCCAATTTATGTGTCAGGAGGTTTTATTCCCTTACAAACAGAACAAATAACCAAAAATGATCAATACAGTTAATAGAAAAAAATCTGCAAGAAGTTCAAATTTATCTATTACATGTTGAATATAATATTTCCTCCTTTTTTCCCAATGTTTTCTTAACCATGTCATGAGTGTTGTATCCGTTTTAGCATACTGCATATGATTTTAGTGGGAAAAAATAGTATAAGGCTAAAAATCTTATTTTGCATTTGCTGAAAATCTTTGTCTAATGAGAACTAACTTATGCCATTTTTATCAGTCACCAGAAAGAAAATGAATAATTGCTGACACAGCGTATGTTCACCAAGAGCTGGGTTACTCATCATAATGAATGTCAGACTGATATTTAATAGGATTTGTGTTGAAGGAGGGAAATAGTGAAAAGTTCAATTAAAATAGATCTGGCCAGGGTGCATTTTTTACATTCCAGCAAACTTTGTTTTCAGTTTACTCTAAGTACATTATAGAACAAATTATAATCTATTTTTTGATAGTGTCGCTGATGATAATGATGCAATTTGACTGTAAACTGTATTCATAAAGAAACATTCTGTATCATCAGTAAGTACACTAAAACTTATTTTTACAAAATAAATAAGAACCCATACTATGACATATTTATGCATACACACATACACATACACACACACACACACACACACAGAAGTACATATACCCTTAACTGCAAATCTAAAATCCAGAGAGCTATGAATCATTTTTTTTTCCAAAATTGATTTTTTAGTGAAGCCTGAGATAAGCAATCACTAAGTTACTTGTAGTCATTTCTTGGGGGGGAAAAACAACAACAAAAAACAACCCAAAACAAAATAAAACATTAATTATGATTGTTCACACGTTTTGCAGCAGAAATAATCATGAGTTTGATGACAGGTTACTGCCACAGATCCCTCTGACAGTGTTAGTTATTATATAATATATGCACTACATCTCCTGTTTAAAACGTGAATTTTAAGGCACACCTTTCTTCAGAGAATTTAGATGAGGACTGTCAACCTGCATTTTTAAACCTTACAACCTACAGACTAGAGGGAGTATATTCCCTAAATCAGGTATTTATGTTGCAAATACATGAAAACTATCTCAAATACTATGAAAAAAATAAAGGAAATTTATTACACATAATTGAAAAGGCTAGAAGTAGGATAGGGTGCAGCAGAGTTTGATCAGTGTCATTCAAGCTCTAAATCCCTGCTAGGATTTTCTGGGCTCTGTTCCTTCCCAGTGACTTTTCGGGGTGGTTTAAGAAAAACAGGTTTAAGAAAAACATGATTCTGCAGGAATCATGGGGATTAGTATGTCCACCTAGTAACAGTGTATTTTGCTCCCACAGATCAAGCCAGGGTTCTGAGTTTCACTCTGAGCAATGTAGTTCATAAATTTGGTTAGGGGATGGAGTGTGCTAATTGGTGAAGCCTCTGCCATGTGCTCTATCCTTAGAAAGAAGATAGGGCCAGCTTCCTAAAACCACCAGATTCTGCAAGTTAAAACCAGGGACTATTAGAAAGAGACAAGAAAGAAATTGATTTGGGGGAGTCAGTCAATATTATCACAATATAATCCACATTGTAGAATGGTGGAGAGTGAGGCCCACACAGCCTAAATATAGCAAGAGACAGATTTCAGGCTACGTCCTTGTGACACCAAAACCTACCATCAACTTCTTTAACCTGTACTTATTCTTTGTTTTATGAGTTACTAATCTCTGATTATTATAATTTATTTATTTTTATTGGAACTGTTCTGACTCAGCCAAATCACCACACTTGGATTTAGCAATTTGAGGATTTAGATATCAGACTCGAGGTACCCAGCACAAAAGGCTTTGTCAGTTATGAGGTCACATATGCCTAGAGACAAGGTTCAAGTGAAAAGTCTGTCCCGCTTCCAGACTCTCTCCCTAAAGTCCACTCTGCATACTTCACATCTAACCCTCCATAGCCACCTTTGATCTCTGAGTTTCTTTACTTGAATCTCTTTCAGAAGAGTTTCCAGTATAGGTAAAACTTGAGTTTCCAACTATATTTTTGGAACATATACAGCAAAGAATCATTTATTTTTGAAAAGCTTTCAATACCTTGAAATATAAAACTAATTCATTTTTATAAATCAGTTCTGATAGTTCAGAACCCTTTGTTAAACCCAAATAGCTGGGGGGGGGGGTAGATGGTTCAGTTGGTTGGAGCGTGAGCTGTGAACAACAGGGTTGCCGGTTCAATTCCCACATGGGCCAGAGGGATCCACACTCCACAAGTAGATTGAAAACAATGAGTTGCCGCTGAGCTTCTAGAGGGGTGGCCAGATGGCTCAATTGGTTATAGTTCGAGCTCTCAACAACAAGGTTGCTGGTTCAATGGTTCAATTCCCATATGGATGGTGGGCTGTGTCACCTGCAACTAAAGATTGAAAACGGCAACTGGACTTGGAGCTGAGCTGCGCCCTCCACAACTAGATTGAAGGACAACGACTTGGAGCTGAGGGGCCCTGGAGAAACACACTGTTCCCCCAGTAAAGTTTAAAGAAAAGAAAAAAGAAAAAGAAAAACTAAATAGCTGATGGCATAGTAATATGAATTGAAAACTTCAAATGCAGTAACATAACTGAATTATAGACATGTAGCAATACACGAGGAGAAACATGTGAGAATAGTTTGTTTTTCATGCAAATGAATATTAAACTTCGTACAGAAACAACTGTTTCCCTTTGTGAAATTATTATACTGAGAAATTAAATGTGCTGAAATAATATTAAAGATGAACTACACAAATCATTCTTATTATCCATTTAAGGACTATTTAATAATATAAAAAATTATTACTTTGATATGCATAATAAATGTATATTGGCACCACTGGAAGCAACATACAATTACAGTGTTGTATAGCAACAAAAAAAGAGAAAATATAGTTAAAGCTTCTAGTGGTAGCGTAAGTCTCTGGACAATTCAGACTAATACTGGGCTAAAAAAACATTTTATTTCAAATAAGACTTTCATACTACCATTGTTGGGGCTAACACATTTTTCTATACAAAACACTTTTATGGAATATTAGAGATATTTTATGGAATATCATCATCTATGGAATATGAAGATCATCTAGTCTCGGTCATTCTGTTTTATAGCTGTTTTGTTGTTGTTGTTGTTATTGTTTGTTGGTTTAATTAGAAAAGAGATCCAGAGAAGCTAAATAACATGCTACAGTTCACAGAGTGCCAGCGGAGTATCTAAGACCCAGTACTTTACAGTTTCAGGAGTGCAATTGCATTTTCCCTCTTGGGTTCATGAAAATTGATTTTGAGCTTTGGGAAGAAAATCCATTACTATGGTGTACCTGATGGTTCATGTGAATTTTACAGAAAATGGTTACCTGGTGAAGTGAGGGCTTTAATGAAAGCCGAGATTAAATCTTGCTAGACATTTTCCTACCAACTTGAGGAAGTGCTTATATGACATCAAGCCATAGCTTTCTCACCTGAAAAATGCAGGTATCAGTATGTAATAATGCTCAAACAAGATTAATTTAGTTTAGTTTAATTAGCGATTTTCAAGGTTGCATTCATCATGTGCTATCTGCAAGGTACTGTCCTTTGGACTATAACTTCCACATTACCCTCATTCTTTACATTCATTATCTTCTTTTTCCTGACAATATTTCTCTTACGGGATATATAACTCATATAAAGTATTAGTACTATGAGTGCAGGAAATACTTATTACCTGCTTATATGCTTGATACTATTATGAGAGGATTACATGACTTTCATCCACAGGGGACAAAAAAATGCTGAGGTACACCCTAATAGAATATTTGTTTCCTAAGGAAACTGATCAAAGAGAAGATAAATGACACACAGCAAGGGATTTTGGAACCTTGACGCAAACCTGAGCAGAATGTCATTCTTATTACGTTTTTAGACTTACTACTAACGTTCACTATATTCCAGATTAGCTGTCAGGAAACATTTTCAGAAGAAAAAAATAGTAATTAAAAGTATATCTTTCAATAGTGTTCACTTGACATTGTAGTTTCAAATACGGTATTTAGATATTATGCGTAAGTCTGGTATGTATGGCTATTTCTCTGCATTGAAATGCCTCCTCTAACAGCTTCAATTTTGTTTAGGAACTAAATGGAGTATAAATAAGTAAAAGAGTTTAAAGGTTTTAGAAATTATTTAAGAAGAAAGGAAATAGAAATAATCAAATGAAAAATAATTGTTCATTAAACAAAACTGAAAAGAAAATGGCAATAGAGGCATGGATTATAACCAGTTGTGCTATCTGTGAGTAATGTACGATTCACCATACTTATTAATAACTAATAGTATCCTTCTCATGAAAATGCCTTAAATATGTAGAAAATAATTTCTGGTATATAATTAAATTGGGTTAAGCAAGCCATAATCTCTATTAGAATAATAGGCTTGCCATGAACCCTGGTTTCCAGAAACAAGTAGACAGCACTTCCCTTAATGTCCGTGCCTCAGGAAGTGTGAAGTGTCAGCACAACTTGACAACTGGTGAACTATATCCATTCTTTTTTTTTTTTCTTTTTTTCTTTTTCCACATCATACCAATGCTTCAGTTAGCAATTTTCCCTATGTGGCTACAATATCTTGAGACAAAGTGGTAGATCACCTCTCAGCAATAGGAACAGCTATAGGGAAGCAGAGACATTGCAAAAAATGGATTAGCTGACACTTATTTGCTGGGGACTTTTGAAATCTCAAATAGTTCAACGTTGAACATGATAGTTTTCAGTCATGAGAATCAGTATTCCTCCATCATTCATCCGAAAGGTTCAATCAATCAGGTTCACATCCTTAAAGCTTATAATAATATAATAAATACAATCCAATCTTACTAACATCTGCTGATGCTGATGATGTCCAATACAGCATTTAGGAGCTGGATTCACCGGAATGACAGTATAAGTTTACGTTGCAGTGAAAGTGAGATAAGGCAGGTACAAATTGACTCTGGAAAACCTAATCACTTGGTATAGAGAGTAATGGGAGTGAGAGAGGGAGAATTATCTTTTTCTAATTAAAAGTGTTGAGTCAATTTACTTTGACCAAAGCCTTGAATGTATAACTTTCAATTAATATTTATACTGTGGTAATACTCTTTCTAGAAGTATCTAATACTTTAATAACATGATTTGACAAAATTTTAGGACCTCTTTAATGTGCAAATAGTTTCTGCTTACGGAAATTATATGTGTTCTTCATTTTGGTAAAGAGGACACATGCCTGAAACAAGTAACTTTGGTTTTAGTCAATGCTGTTAAAACAATCACTAAACTTGATGGTCATTTCAAATATGTTCAAATATGTCTATAGAGTAAATTGAAACTAAGGTGGCCTTCCTCAGACCTCAGATGTCACGGCATGAATCTAAAGTCATATTAAAGACCTAAAGGGCTCTAAAGTGGCATAACCAACACTTTAGTAATAACCTACATTTGGGCCAGCGACAGTGGATATACGAATTACGTGGGGGTGGGAGAGGTTTACAAGCGTTAGGCCTTATTGAGTCCAAGGATGAGCCTATGAAGATTTTGATAGATTTTATGAGGAATATTATCTGTCCCCCCATTTAAAAAAAATAATACTATCCCTAGTTTCATCTCAAAAAACTAGGATAATAAAAAAGAAAATATCATGTCATGGCATATGGTGCTTTCTATTTACAAATACATTTTTATATATATATTATTTTATTTGACACACAACTATTCTGTGGAGTAGATAGAGCAAGCATTATTATTAGTTTCAAGTATGAAATAGAAGAAAGAATGTGTTTAATGGTATTTTGTATGAGGGTTAATATTTTTAAATTTGGGAGTGGAAAATTTTACTGATATCTATATTTGTAAATGTTTGTAGCCTGTGGTTGTTGTTAGGTGAGGTGAGGAAGACTGAAAGGTGGGAAATTCCTAAGAGATTTAATAAAAATCAGTTAGCTTAAGCATTTATCATATAAAAATTCTATACATCTCTATCAATGTATCTCAGCACCAATTTGCATTTATACATATTTTAAACATCTAATTTCCTTCATCAATGGTTTTCCTTGTTTCCTCTTCTTGGTGAAGTAGGAGCTGCACATATGAAAGTACATTTATTTCAATTGAAAAATATAAAACCAGCCACTTTTGAATAACAAAACAGAAAATTCCTATTTAAAAGAGAAGATTGAATAAACACCTCTATAGCTTAAAAGAAATAATTAAAAACAAGAAAAAACCTGAGAAAAAAATGAAGATTATTGAATGCTTTCTTATATCATTATAACTTTGATTTATTTTAACTCTTCATTTATGAGCTTTGCCTTCACTAATAACAATTAACTCTGTGTACCCAAAGTACATTAATCATAATTGAAAGTTCTATGTTTTGTTCTGGCTACATTCCATTTTCTTTTCTTTCTTTTTTTAACCAGTTGATTTATTGGCTTTACTTTCATGTGTCTTAGCTAATTGTTATTTTTTTCTATGTTACCAACATCTGTTTGAAGTAAAAATCTTATACATCTATCATTTGAATTAATTTCCTGTATTTTTTTTCTTTTCTCTTATGCTTTATTGTTATTTAAAGTCTGAAAATCAGAGTGCCTTATGATTCCAGAATTCTAAATACTTGCAAATGTAGAACCTTCATACACCACTACTGAGCTCTTTCAACTGAGTTTTGAGGGAGGAGCAAACATTTGATAATAGAAGTGAGAAAAAAATTAAATTCAAGAATATCATTATTAATCTTACAAAATGTAATCAACAATTCTTAAAACTTAAGATATAAATCTATGTCATTGCTTACTATTCTTCCAATGATCCGCCAAGTAATTCACAGACCACACACCATCTCTCCTGAGAAGGCATCATGTTGCTTAATGAAATGAGACAGTGTATTTAAAGAATAAAGTGTCCAAATTTTATCCGGGGCAGCTGGCAGCTAACTCTGTGTAATGATATTAATAACCTGAACCATAGTTCTTTATTTCTATTTTTAAAAATTATTTTTTATAGCAACCACTACCTGGATGAGTCATCCACTAGTGGCAGATTCTTAACACTAATTATTTTAGATATCATTTTTAAAAATCCCTACATTCTGAGAGAAACTAAAAAAAAGAAAAGTGTGAAAAGAAGCAGCGGGGGATCTTTTTCACCCTTAATCTATTACTTGAATATACACTTGCTAAAATGGTCCAATACTAGGAATGAAAAGAAAAACCTAAGGCACAGAAGATATCATCTAGCAGGAATTAGAATAAGACTAACATTGGCTTTCTCATATAAAATACAGTATTTTACAATACAGTAGACAATTATTTCAAAGATCACAGAAAATATATATTTGAATCCTAAATTCTAAATCCATTCAGTTATGGGAAAGAGCCAAAAACATATTTAATATGCAAGGAATAAAATCATTTACCTCTAAAGCATTCTGGCTTAGCAAATTTCTCACAAACGTACTATATCAAAAGAAGTGAGTAAAACATGAAAATAGAAGATATGAGACTTAGGAAACTTTGACTTCATTTAAACAGAGCTACAAAGTGAGGTCCCAGGATGACAGCTTTGTATCAGGCCTAAAAATCAATCATTACACTTTGTAGAAGTAAGATGGTGAGCAAATGAAAGGAGATTTTTGGAGGTAAAGAGGACTCATGAGAATAGGTGATATGATACAGCACTTAGAAACAGTTCATAATATAGTATAGACAAATTGTATAACTTAAAAAGTGAAATCAAATAACAAATTTTTTTAAAAAGTATCCTGTACAAATAAGGAAATGCCATACTCTCCCAGGTAGTGTTTCCAGATGGAAATTCCCACCCGTTGTCAGGAATTTGTTTTTTCTGCTTTCCCATTCCCGAATCCCGTGATATAAACTGTTTTCTGTTCTCCATGATGAATCGTTTCCACAAAGTGACAGCTGATACTACCAACCACTTGGGCTCAAGGGCCAATTTTCCCAAATTCCCAACCAACTTTTCTTGGGATTCAGGAACAGCAAAGCGAAAAAAATTCCTGAGAATGGGCAGGAATTTCCACCCTAGAGATAAATAGGAAAAATGTCTAAGAGATACATTGTACGTTTATTTCCCTTGTGGTATTACTGGGTTCAAGGAGCCGATTTTCCCCAATTTCCTGACCAACTTGTCTCAGGATTCAGGAATGGGAAAGCGAAAAAAATTCCTGAGAATGGGAGGGAATTCCTGCCTGGAAACCCTATTCCCAGGTACGATTTGCAGGATTACAAAAATAATAATAAAATTAAAAAGTAAATGTCAACTCATATTTGATAAGGGAGCCAAGAATACTTAATGAGAAAAGGATAGTGTATTCCATAAATCATGTTAAAATGGATATCCACGTGAAAAAGAATAAACTTGGACCCTTATGTTATACCACTTACAAAAAATGTAACTCAAAATGGATTAAAGACTGAAAAGTAAGACCTGAAACCATAAAATTTCTGGAAGAGAACATAGGGGGAAAAAAATCACTTTGACTTTGGTCTCAGCACAATTTTTTATATATGACACCAAAAAAAAGCAAAAATAAACAAAATGGACTACATAAAACTAAAAAGAAACAATCAGCAAAACAAAAAAACACAACTTACAAAAAGGGAGAAAATACTTGAAAATCAAATCAACAAAATAAAAAATGCAAGGTACAAATAGGGAGAAAATATTTGACAACCATACCCAATAAGAGGTTTATACGTGAAATATATATGGAACTCAGACAGCTCAATACCAAAACAAACAAACAAACAAAAAAGAAACAACAACAACAAAAAAATTTCAATTAGAAAATAGTCAAAAGACCTGGCCAACAGGTTTCTGAAAAAGGGCTCAACATCATTAATCATCATGGAAATGCAAATCAAAACCACAATATCACCTCACATCTGTTGATATGGCTGTTATCTAAAAGACAAGTGATAACAAGTGTTAGAGAGGATGTAAAGAAAAGGAAATCCTGTTCACTACATTACTGTTGGTAATGTAAATTGGTACAGTTTCTATGGAAAATATTATGGAAGTTCCTCAGAAAATTAATAACACAACTACCATATGATCCAGCAATTCTACTCCTTGGTGTATATCCAAAGGAAATAAAATCACTATCTTGAAGAGATATCTATATCCCATGTTTTACTGCAACATTATTCACAGTAGCTAAGACATGGAGGCAACCTAAGAGTCCACCTATTGATGAATGAATACAAAAATGTTATGTCCGTATATAATGGAATATTTCTCAGTCATAGGAAAGAATATAATGTTGCTATTTGTGACAACATGGATGGACTTCATGCTAGTGAAGTAAGTCAGAGAAAGACAAATAATGCGTGATTTCATTTATATGTGGAATCTAAAAGAACAAAGCTCACAGTAAAATGATCGTCATCAGGGGCTGTGGGTGGGGGAAATGGGGAGATGGCACAAGCTTCGAGTTATAAGATGAATATGTTCTGGGAATCTAATGTACAGCGTGGTGACAGTAGTTAACAATATTGTATTGTATACTGGAAAGTTGCTAAGAGAGTAGTTCTTTCTTTAAAATTCTTACCACACACACACACACACATACACACAATAGTAATTAATTAAGGTGATGGATATTTTAACTAGCCCTATTGTAGTAATAATTTTGCAATACATTACATTGTACACTTTAAACATATACAATGTTATATGTCCATTATTATCTCAATTAAGCTAAAAAAAAAGGAAGACTAAAGGGTCTGGGCAGATGGCAGAAGTAGTATAATTTGGAGGAAAAAAGAGTTAGTGAATATTAATTTTTAAGTGAACTTAAAATAGACGTATTTATAATAGGGTTCTGACATTTTTTTTTTTTTTTTTACCAAAAATTCTATACTAGGTACTGATAAAAGCCTTCAGCCAGGGAATGCTTAGGGAAATAGACAATACGTTGTTTCATTTTTCTAATCTGTCACATCCCTTTTTTGATGCTTTGAATCATCTTATCAAGTGGTCATGTCCTTGTGTAAAGACTGCCATTATAAATGCAGAGTGTGCAGTCTCTCAGGTTGGAATGGATTTAAGTCCCGATTTTAAGAATTGCTTTCATCAACTTCATTTCATAGCTCTGGTTATTTCTATTTCTATTTGCTATGCACAGATCTTTGCAAATTCTAAAACTCCAGGAGGTAGAAGTATCCTCCAGTTCTGCTAGCTACAGCTGCTCGTAAATACCAAAAAATGCATGAATCTAAATGCCTGCTGTTGTAGGAGGGCTTATATAAGATTCCCTGGCTCTTGGTGAAGAGAACAGTCTTCCAATTTGAACAGGAGAGTTATTCTCTTTCTCTCCACTTCATCCAGTCACAATTTACTCAGAAGTCATTTATACTATAATCTTGTGTTTGGGGCTAGGCAAGTTATCATTTTACTTCTCCTAATTTTTGCAGTTGAAATGTTTCAAGCATATTTGCAATCTATTACTCTAACATCAACTTTTTATAAAGATCCTGGAATATCTAGAGATCATAGTCATTTTCAAATAAGAAAATGATTCTCCTAAGAGCTTTATAAACATATTATGCAGAAAGAAGCACAAAAGGTACACGGAATACATTCAATATTTCAGTCTTCTATTTTATCATCTTGTCTCCTTATTTTTACTTTAGATTTACAAGGCCTGATTTATTGTTTTTCTAGTGACTGTTATTCATTCTACCAGCCATTACTTCAGTACAAACAGATAAATGCAGAGAATTTACTCATTAGAAAATAAGTGTGCTTGAACAGCTAATAGTATCTAGTTTAGTATTTCTGGATTTAGTCATAATCTTTGAAAAGCTCACTGGGAGGTGTGGAGACAGATATATGATAATGAATATTCACATTACAATGTGATATATTTTCATAGAAAGACATTCAGAAAACACTAGGCAACCAGAAGAGAAAATATCCAACTGCTAAGCAGAGATGCAGAAGAAGATAAAATTGTGTTTTGGGTTTTATAGTATCTATTAACTGAGATATAACACCAATATATGCAACTCTATTTTCATAAGAGCAAAAAAGAAACTGAAAGAACCCCACAAAACAGAACACAGTACTGTAAGGAAAGTGGCATTGTCTCAGTGAGTGCATAAAATTGGAAAATCAGGGGGTGGCCGGATGGCTCAGGTGGTTAGAGCATGAGTTCTCAGCAACAAGTTTGCCAGTTCAATTCCCACATGGAATGGTGGGCTGCGCCCCCTGCAACTAAAGATTGAAAATGGTGACTGGACATGGAGCTGAGCTGCGCCCTCCACAACTAGATTGAAGGACAATGACTTGGATCTCATGGGTCCTGAAAGAAACACACTGTTTCCCAATATTCCCCAATAAAAAAAAGAAAAAAAAGAAAAATCAACAATGAAATCGATGTGTATGAAGCTGAGAAAAATCTACTAAACCATTTGCCCTTCAGCTATTTTACATAGTGATCTCATGTAATCCCAGAAGGAGTAAAGTATCTCTTTATTCTCCCAAACATTCCTAAAGGACACTACCTTTACTTTCAGTCCTGATAGCAATGGGAACAGATTTGGTCATTTTTCAGTTTCTTTTCCAAGCAAGTTGTGAATATTAGGATATGCAGAAAAGAGTTAACATAGGCCTTATCCTTTGGAAGGCCTGCTTGCAAGGTTGGCACTTGGCTGGCATCTGGGAACTTGGATTTTGGGAAGTTCCCCAACATTAATTGAGAAGAGTGGCTTGCTGTGCCTAAACTCTTTGAACAAATAGTGTGGTTTATGCTGAACATCTGCTTTCCCTCTGGGAGTCTGAAATTAGGGTACTTTCCAGACAGGGGATACCTATATGATAACCCCCCTCCCATAAAAACTCTGGGTACTGAGTCTCTAACAAACTCTCTATATATTAATTACAGAGATAAGTGTATCCTATGGACCCCACTGGAGAGGAACTTTGGAAGCCGCCCCCTGTTTTTCCCCAGACTTTTCCTTTTGGTGCTTTTTCTTGGTATTCTTTCACCTTAGTAAATCATAGCTGTGACTGTGATTATATGTGGAGGCCTCTTACTGAATCACCAAATCTGGGGGTGCTCTTCGGGACTCCCCGAAATAAGGTATATATTAAATTTAAATAAGTATATTTTAATTGTCTCTGCGAATTTTTGCTAATGTTAACTCATAATACTGAAATCTCCTTGCAGTAGAAGAGGAGAAACAGCTCTTGACTAAGAGAACTTGAAGGACTTAAACCAGTAATAGTGTTTCAATAGTAGCAAGTTTTTTGGCAAAGCCAAGTAATTAAAAATATATATATATTATATATATATATATATATATATATATATACACATATATATATGTGTGTATATATATATACACATATATATATATACACATATGTAAATATATATAAGTAAATATATATAGAGCGAGAGACAGAGACAGAGAGACAGACAGAGAGAGACAGAAAGAGACAGAAAGAGACAGAAAGAGAATATAAATTAATGTACACATATATCACATTAATTTATAGTACATATATATCACATTAATTTATATACATTGTGTATAAATGGCATATGCATACATTAATATGTATGCGTGTGCCAACTTTGAGCTATTAACTCATAAAGAAAAAAGTACCATTCTGGCTAAATCATAGTTAATAGAGTGTAAATTCTCCAAGCACAGGGATTATCACCACTTTTAGTTCTAGTACTAACATTAACCTATGGAATGAACTAGAACAAGTTAATTACCTTGAGTGAAGTCAATCATTTCACTTGTTACATTTATGATAAAGTTTAAGGTGTAGAAATAGACAATTTCTGGAATGTTTTTCCTTTCTGAAGTTCTAGTTGTTTTGTGAATAAAGGGTACCCTTTGTATTCATTCCATTTTTTTGTTTGATCCTAAGAATTGGTTGGACTGTCCCAGCTGACAAGTAGGTGACCGTGCACTCCTTCAAAACACTATGTGTGTCCTACCAAACTGTCCATTTTTTTCTTAGGTGAAGAATATCCCACTTAGGTGAAGGGGGAATTTGCTTTAGATGATGTATCAGTCTGGTTTCAGAGAGAACAACTGGAAGTATTAGAGAAATAAAGCAGTTTAATAAAAGAATCAGGGCTTAGTCACATATGGGAAGAGCTGAGGGAGGAAACGTGAGATAGATGGTTGAGAAAGAAGCTATGGATAGGTGGTAGAAACAGCCATGAAGGACATCAGCTGGAAGTATAAGAGAAGGCAGCACAAGTGTGAAGTGCAAGCTTGTCCAGGGGACTGGGAAGCACTGCATCAGGCCACCGGATCGCCTTGGAGGAGGGCTTCTGCTTCACTCTCTACCATTGGTGAACTCTAATGATGATTCATATAGGAAGGGGATTATGGGACATTAGCTCCCAGTCTTAGAAGGAGTGTTGGGGTGCCTAGTTGACAATCTAGCACATGTGACATGCTGCCTGTTGGGAAACCCAACAGGACTCCACACAAAAAGGCTTCTAGAAATACGTGAATTTTTATATATTTTTATAGTATATTTTTAAAATAAAATTTCAGAACACTTACGATGTGAATCAATTGTCCAGCGATATATGTGGTATTTTCAATTTTAAGAAAAAAAGGGGAGAATAGATTATCTAAGGTTTATTCAAAAACTTTTTTAAAATACAGGATTAATATTTTGTTGGACCAGAATAAATACTTTAAGAAGTGCCAGTTGATTCTCTATTGTACAAGATAAAGACAGTGACATATTTAGTTACCTTAAAAATGACCTGGAAATCTATAAAATTATTGCCACAGTTCAAACTGAACTGTCACTTACTCAGGATGAATATAACAGAATATTAAATGATAATATAATATTATGCCTCTCGTAAAGTGAACTGGCATTTAAATATTCTTGCCCACTGAAAAGCTTACTTGGCATCTAGATTTTCTTCAGCCCTTCTCGTATTTACCAATTATAAGTTATAGGGTGAATCATCTATCTGTATGTTATAGATTTGTTGTACCAAGTTTAGGGAAATGCTATTTTCAAGTTCTAACTGAAAAATTGGGTTTCCATGCATGATTTCTATAGGACCTAGAGCCCAGAAAGGTGAATACCGGTACACTCTAATACGTTTAAAACCTTAAGCTGTCCTCTTCAATTGATTTTGGCTCTCTGGTTAAATACTTCTGAGCAACAGGTGTACTTTTCTTCTTGTCTTCAAGGTTCTGACCCTTAGTAAAGTCCTTCTGTATCTCTTGGATCTTAAGTAGCTTTTTCATTAAATGGCTCATTTCTCAAAGGAAGTTAGCATTTCTTTGTGTTGAATATAGTACAAGCTGATGCTGCCAATATTCAGTCAATATCATATCTCAACTACATAATCATTATTCATTTTTGACAGGGTTGTCGCATCAATCTGAAAGATAATCATACTAAAACACAATAAAAGTTTCATTAAATGTTACAGATGCAAAGGAGAATAAGGAAGCATTGCAGGGGAACAGACATGTAGTGGGGACAAGGGAAACAAGAACACATCGGGTAATATTTCCTAAAAGAGGTGACATTTACTCTGAATCTGTCACAAAGTGATGAGGCATGTGCCAAGCTAAGCAAAAAAAAAAAAAAAAAAAAAAAAAAGATGCAAAGGACAGAACTATCAGGGTACGGAGCGCTGAGTTTTCCACAAGCAAATCTAAATTGTTGGAACCATGGCAGAAGCAGTGTCAGGAAATGACCCTGAGTACTTAAGAAAGAGGCAAATCATGAAAGGCCTTGACTTTTATTTTGGAAAGTTTACATTTCTTCTTTAAAATGATGGGAAGCCACCTAAGGATCTTATATAAAAATAGAATATCATGATATTTATGTTTAAAAATAATTAATCTACCCACTTTACTGGGAACATTTAAAATTAGAAAAAATGTCAGTAGACTATCAGGTTAATCCAAGTGAAAAATATTACTATGAATGTAAACTAAAGTAAGAAAATGAGACACAATAAATATTTACGACATCGAATACACAGGGTTTAATTGGGTTGGAAATGGGATAGAAATGAAAGATGAATCTTAAGTTAACCTCAGATTTCTTGCTTGGTTGACCAGCTAGATTGTGGTATTACCACGACGATTCAGGTTAGGAATAGATTTGAAGAGAAGATGAGAAAGTTTTGATGTGATTATGTTGAGATGTACAAGGAGAAGGAAACTATTATATAAATAGACCTAGAACTTAAGAAAAACTTTTTCTGGAAAGGGTTGATTTGGGCATTATCATTATATCGGTAAAGTGATGGTTCTACAACAATCACGTTTCAACAATACATTTCATAACTCCCTGAATAGACAGGAACAATTTTTGTAATCACGATCCAGCAAAAATTATAGTCCTCCTCCTACATATCTAAGAGTATGTCCCATATCTACATATAGGCCTTAGCCTTACATCTCAGCCACACACACAAATTCACATCACACAGTATGACTTTCGAGAGTTATGTAAAAAAAATGTGCCAATAGCATATTTGGCTCTTAAAAATTCCCTTTCTAGAAAAAAAAAGAACAAAATGCTTAAAATCTCAAAATACTAAAATGTCCAAAGGCAAAGAGGTATGCTTTTAATTAAAAGGTATATAAGTTTATGGGATATTGATGATAGATCTGATTTCCACAAAAAACAAGTTATTAAACAGGCTAGGAAGGGACTTTAAATTTTCTCATATAAAGTGAGGTGACTACATTAGTTCAACTCTAAGATCCCTTCTTACCATGAAATTCGAAGATTAGATTACAAAATTATTTAAATAATTTATTTTTATTATAATAAAAGTACTGTTTTTCTTTTTCTGCATTAGATTTATAGACATAATATAGACATAACTTTGTGCACAAAACCACATGTAGAAATTGACTTACGAAACCATATGGACAAAACATTACTAACTATTTTTGAATTAATCAAATCTAGATTTTATGGCAATACGTTATGGATACAGATAGCTCTTATTATCAACTATATTTTCAATAATGCTTGAGCAAGCTGTTTCATTTTAATGCGATAACTGTGTACTTGAATCATATATTGATAGAAATGCTTTATAAATGAATGAGAGTAATTTTATAAGTTCAATTATTAATTCTCTGCACTTTGAATTCAGGCACTATTTATTTTATAACAGGCATATGAACTGAAAATTTATTTGACCTTAAAGCTAAAACTTATGTTCAATAACCATAACAAAATAAAAAGTCATAGTATATTTTCACTAAGAATAGCATGTATTCATTGAATATACATTTGGTTTCATTCAACATTATCACAGTTGTTTGAATTTTGTTTTACTTAGATTAAGCTCAAACTCACAGACATTATTCACTCTCATAGGAGGTCAAACAATTAAGCGAACTCATCTTAGAAAAAGTGCTACATACTTCATTGCTGAATATCACTATTGTCACCTTTGAAGTGCTTCACTTGGGAACCTATGCTCTGATGCCAGCACCTAGTTTACCCTTCAAAGCAATTTTGGAACTCTTTTCTGTAATGGCCATCAGAGCTGTCATCATATTACCCTTGAGTTCCTGAATATCATCAAAACCTCTTCCTTGCAAGATTTGCTTTATTTTCAGGTAAAGAAAGAAGTCATTGGGGGCCAGATCAGGTGAGTAGGGAGGGTGTTCCCAGACAGTTATTTGTTTACTGGCTGAAAACTCCTCACAGACAGTGCCATGTGAGCTGGTGTATTGTCATGATGCAAGAGCCATGAATTGTTGGCAAAAAATTCAGATCATCTAACTTTTTCAGGCAGCCTTTTCAGCACTTCCAAATAGTAAATTTGGTTAACTGTTTGTCCAGCCGATACAAATTCATAATGAATAATCCCTCTGATATCAAAAAAGGTTAGCAACATCGTTGCAACAAGTTTGTGAACTTAATTGTCAGACCTCGTATATTCACACGTATTCACACAACACACACATGTGTACCAATCATAAATATGCACACACAGACTTGCATTTATGTATACTTTCTCTGTCATACACATGAACACAAAATTGGGGTTTTCTTCCTCCTACTCATGAATGCAACCTTAAGGATTAAAACTTTTGGGAAAATATCCTCAATAATAACAATTATTTAATAGAAACAGCTACTGCCTTCAATCCTTGAATCTTTTTTTGTGCTGGCAAAATGGACTTGACAACTTAGAAAAAAGAAGTACATGACCCCTTTAGCTATCTATAAATTTTTGAACAAGATCAAATGCTTTACAAATACTTTTTGCTTCAATTCCAGAGTCCATTTTTATCCCTTTGAGCATTACATAATCCAAGTAAGTATAAATTAAAAGGTACTTTGAACCCAAAATATTTGTTCATATAACATTTTCGCAACAATCCACAGAATTGATGGGGATACACAAGAAATCACTGAATTATTATATGATATTTCTCTCTAGGAAAGTTGGGAAATTTTTTTTATTCCACTCCCCTATTGTCTTTCTCAAGGTAAGTCTAGAAAAAGCAGGAAACATATTATAAGATTTTATAAAATAAGTTGTACTGTATAAAAATATTTTAGTTGTTTCAATAATTTAACTCTCAGAATAGCTCTGTTGTGTAGATTTTATTATTATCCAATAAAAACTGAGACACTGGGTTTTTTTTTTCTCTGTCTAACACTACATAGCTGTTAGTGACATTTTTGCCATATGAAACAAACCTCATTTCTAAATTTAAAAGTCTTTCTAGAGACTCCCAAAGAAACAGAAGAGTATGTATCAAGCAGCTTTTTCTATTTGATGGAAAAAAATTCATATAATCCACATAATTTTATAGCTGTTTACATGTAGAAACCTAAACACATTCCCTGGTGGACTCTGTATATTCTGTCTTAACTGGCCTCCCTCACTTGGGAGAATCATTAGTTATCATTAACCTTGGGAACATGATACAGAATTAGTTTCAAGTCAGAAGTAGTTCAATTTCTATTTAATGTCTGCAGTTTGGACTGTGCACTCTTTTATCTTTTGATTTGAGGCTTGTATGTGAAACAGATGTGTGTCCTTCACTTCTAGCTTCTTTACAGACACTGTATGTGTCCCCTGTTAGCCACCAAACTCCCACACCTCTCATTCCACCCACTTTAGTTACTCCAAATGACAACGTCCTATTTATTTTAGGTGTCTCCAGCCCTCTCAAAGTGATTTTTTAAAAAATATATTACATAACTTTTCCTATATTTCCAATCAGAATATCTCATGCATGCCCTCTTAATTTGTTAAAAATGTATTGAGCCACTTTTATTTAATGTTAAAACACAAAAGCAGGTGCTTTAGAGAAACACATTTTAAAAACATTGCACAATCTTTAAAATGCATATATGTATTTGTAATAAAAATCAGTCTAAATTTAGGCCTGCCCTACACCCATGGGATGATTCCTGTTGGTGCCTCAACTGAGTTCTTATCATTAGTGCCCTTACGTTTAGTGGTTCCATGATAAATTTAAGCTATTTATACCATTGCTTCAGAGATCTATTTCAAGTCCTAGCCCATGAACCCACTTGTTCTGCCTTTCACTCCAGACACTTTCTTTCAGGACCAGTTCCTGTTCTTTGTCTGTTCATGTGGATTTATAGATTCAGACTAATCCTTGCTTCCTGAATTCATCTGAGCACATCAGAGCATAAAACCCAGGTCCCTTTGTCTGAGGACTACCACTAGGGGTTAATACTAACCTATCTCTTCCCCACACTCATTTCTCTGTCCACACAATAGTCCCAACCTCACTCACCCAACATCAGTGGGAAATTACCTACTATCTGTCCCAAATTTTAATTTCTCCCTATTTGATCGGGCCTGTTTTCAGAGTCGCTTCAGACTAATCCTATTTAGCTGTCAAATCTGACCCCCATCGTTAATTAATTTATGAACAGTAAAAACTACAAGCAGAAAATATGCCTGGATTTTCAGCCCTGGGTTCCCTGGCCTTAGATTCTGATGCTGTAAACAAGTTTTTCAGTTTCCCCTTAAGTTCCTGTGATAGCAGCAGATCCAGCAGTAATCAAAGCAAGCAGAAGAAAAATGAAGCTTCTACCAAACACCAACAGGGTCCTCAATTTTTCTGCAGAAAAATTCATTTCTTAGTTTTTTGTTGTTGTTTTTTGTTTGTTTGTTTTTCATGCAGATGTGCTCCCTCTTAGTAGATGTGATTTACTCAGGGCACACCAAAGTCTAGCTTCACAGGTGTTAGGTGTGAAGGAGCTGAAGTCCTTTTCTCATTTTAGAAATTAAAGAAAAAAAAAAAAAAAACAATGATGGAGACTCCAAAAAGAGGCAAGGAAACTTTTAGCTCTTTGTCCAAGACCATACATAGAAGAAATGTATGAAACTTTATGATCTCAGTTCTTAGAAGGAATTAATCTATTTTTTCTGTTAGCTGAATATACGAGTAGTTGGCAATGGGATCATATCTTCTTAACTTCATTGAGTTGACTTTGCCTATTCTGTTAAGATTGTAAGGTTGGACCAGAACCTGTTATCCCCTAGGAAGACCCATTGCAATTTCTGAAACATTTCCATAGTAAACTGTCCTTTGCCAAATTACTTTCAAAGAGGCACTATAGTACAATGATTTGAAGCATACAATTTTCAGCCAAACAGATTTGAATTCAGATATTGAAGTTGTCCAAGAGACTTTGGCTAACTTTACTTAACTTCCCTAAAGTTAGCTTCCTAGTAATTCGTAAAATGCAAATAATGATTTTTAACTCATCGGTGTGTTGTGAGAATTAAGTCAGATAATATAAATGAAGTGTTTAGTGCTATGCCTGGAAGACAAAATATAATCAACAAATGGTGAACATTTAAAATTATTATTGTTATAGTTCTTATTGGGGAACTTAATTTGCAGAAGGTTGCTTTCTAGATAATCCTTGGACAGTTTGAACACATAAAAATGATCTACTTGACACCATGATCATCTACAAAGCTTGGTGAGGGGGTTTCACAATCCTCCTAGTGGAAGGAACACAATGTCATGGATAACAAAACATTGAGATCACTCCCTTGACATTTTAGCTCATTAGCCTTTAGTCCTATCAGTCAAAAATCTGCTTTTAGCAACATCACCTCCCTGCCAACTTCCAAAATCACAGTTTTGAGAATTGATTCATTTCAGCCAATGGGCATCTGGGATCGTCAGATGTGAAATACCAGTCCTCCTAATCAACTGAGAAAAAAAAAAAGAAATCCTGAATACTGACAGTAGTTTGTTCCCAACTTCCCATTGTAATAGTTCCGTGTATTTCTTCAATAAGATAAACGCGGTTGATTGATCTATAGAATTTGCTGCTCTATCTTAGCAGCAGAAGATATCATTTATGTTTAAAATTTTATACATTTCTAGGACGTTCACCACCAAAATCACTGCCATTTTCCAATATCTGAAAATTCGTGCTTTATATGCTCTATTTGTGGGAATCATTTAACCAAAAAAGAAAAAAAATAGTTGAAGACTTATACACCAGCATTTTAATGAATATGAAGTCATTGTTAAAATATAGCATTAATTAAATGATAAAATATATCATGTTCATTTATTTGAAGAATTAACACTTCTCAGATGATTATTTTCCACAAGTTGATCTATAGACCAACACTATGCTGGTAAAAATGGGGGGAAATACTTGGATACTACACAAAAGAAAATGTACAAATTTCCAATAAGCCCATGAAAAGATGATCGACTTCATAGTCATTAGGAAAATGGATATTAAACCAACTTGAGTTAAAATGCCACACCAATCAAAATGGCTAAAATAAAAAAGGCTGACAATATCAAAAGTGGATAAGGTTGTGGAACAACTAGAACTCTCATACATTGCTGTTGGGAGGTTAAAAATGTGCCATTTGGAAACCTTTCAACATTGGAATACCTAAATCTCCCTTTCTAGGTATTTTTCAAAAGAATGAAAACACACTTACACATAATATTCATAATAGGACCAAGATGGAGACAAAAGATCCCTTAACAGACGAATAGAAGAGCAAATTATAGTATATTGCTATATGGGTAAACTATTCGGTGATATAAATAATGAACTATAAACATTCTCAATGACACGAATAAATCTTAAAACAGTAGGCTGAGTTATAAAGGTGAGAGAGAAAATAGTGTACACTGCTTTAAGATTCCCTTTGTTTTAAGTTTTGAAACAGGCAAAACTAAGCTATGGTTATAATAATCAAATTATATTTGCCTTTGGAATTACTAACTGGAAAAGGGCATGAGAAAATTTAGAGAGGTGTAGAAATTCCCTGTTTTATTAGGAGTGGTAGTTGCATATGTGTTAATTTGTTGAAACATGCAACTGTACATTTAAAATCTGTGAATTTATTATAAGTACATTGTGATTTATTTTTTTAATTGGTTTTGGTATGGCTAAGATACCATATAACTTTTTCTTTTATGATAAGTTGAATGCCACAATTACTAAGGAGCTAGGCACAATGTTGCGATTCTCTGAACCAAGGAATAGTGTTGACAAGTCTGGGGAATTACATTAAGGAAGTGCAAGATGGGTCTTTGTCAAAACTCTAAAAGTAATTAAAGTTAACCTTCCTGTTACACTGTCCTCCTTTTATTCCCCTCACATATTTTTCTTTCTGCTATCCATTGTTTTCTCTTTTATCTTCCCTTAGTCACACCAAAATCTATTCAAAGGAAAACATCTAATGAATTATTTTTCTTAATCTATGTACTCTCTCGGAAACATGGAGCCTTCACTCTCCCTACCTCATCTTGCAATGAAAATGAACTCCTGCTAAAGTATATTTATTGGCATTTCAAAACCTTTTGGTTTGGGATATATTTTGGGGTATACAAGACTTTGTCTTCTCAGGTGGTTGATTATAAGTAAAAATGTACCCAGGGCATCTTTTCTTCTAAAGCGGATGTCACAAAAACACCAAGGACTTTAGACATTATTGGCTGGTCAGGCTAATAAGTGGTAAATTGTTGAAAGAAGCTTCATAGTCCTTAAGGATAAAAATCAGAACTTTGCCCTCACCCTTAATTTTAGTCTAATCGCATAATACAATCTCATAAACAAGTACATGCATTTGAAAAAAGATAGATAAATTCTGGTTTCTGTATTATTTTTCTATGAATCCATTTATTGTCAGCAGTATAAAACTAGATTGATATTTTCTTTAGCATAACACATTCTACGTATGTTTTAAAAGCTGGGTAATAATCTTTGCACAAACAAATTGAGATATTGTATCCTGAGCTCCTCTCAATATTTCTGTTTTCCTCAATATCAGAACTCTGTATTTTGGGATGGACTTTTGCTTCCAAATAGGGCTGAATTCAATTGAAAAAAAACAAAACAAAACAAAACCCTTTACTTAAATATAATTATTAGTTTTATATACTGGAAAATATCATAGACATGTTTCATTCAATCCATTCATTAAGAATGAGTGGCTCACCCTTTCGTTCCTGCAGCCGCAGCCATGACTGTCCTCAGGCTTCAGAAGAGGCTTGCCTCCAGAGTCCTTCGCTATGGCAAAAAGAAAGTCTGGTTAGACCCCAGTGAGGCCAATGCAATCGCCAATTACAACTCTGCTCATCACTTTCGGAAGCTGATCAAAGACAGGCTGATCATCCGGAAGCCTGTCACTGACCATTCCCAAGCTTGATGTCAGAAAAAACACGTTGGCCATTGGAAGGGTAGGCATATGGGTACAGGTAAGTGAAAGGGTACTGCCAACGCTTGAATGCCTGAGAAGGTAACGTGGCTGAGAAGGATGAGAACTCTTCGCCCACTGCTCAGTAGATACCTTGAATCTAAGACGATTGACCTCCGCATGATCACAGCCTGTACCTGCAAGTGAAGCGTGATGTGTTCTAAAGCAAGAGGACTTTCATAGAACACGTGCAGAAGCTGAAGGCAGACAAGGCTCACAAGATGCTTCTTGCTGACCAGGCTGAGGCCGGTATGTCTAAGACCAAGGAAGCCGCAAGCGCCATGAAGAGCGGCTCCAGACCAGGAAGGAGGAAATCATCAAGACTCTGTCCAAGGAGGAAGAGACCAAGAAATATAGCTCCACCTTCCTTACCTAAGCATAGTGGCCTGCACTGAAACTCAGCTTTTCTAGCCGTTCTCCAGTATATTCAATAAAATAATCATATACCTAAAAAAAAAAAAAAAAGAAAAAGTGGCTTAATTAAAGTCTTTGCAGTCAAAGTATTTGAGGATCCTATTTTGGATAAAGATTGTTTACTTTCTAACTTGGCTTGGGTATTTTTGGCAGTTTGACAATTCTGCTCACCCTGGAAGTGGATCCCCTCGTGAAAAGAGTAAGTGTATCTATATTGGCCTTGCTTCACTAAGTGAAAGGCTCAAGAAAACATTATCTTAGGTATTGCATTCAGGATTTAGCTCATTTACATTAAGAATTGATCTTGTAATTCTAAAAAAAAAGCATATTAACCAGGCAGACTATAACTAATGCTTTACTTTTGTTTAGGAGAGAAGAGAATGTGCCTATGTAATGTATCCTTTAATTGTAACTATTAATAAACAGCTGGAAATAGTTTTATTTTTCTAAGTATATAGAAAAACTGCTCTTACTGAAAATGTTGTCTACTAAGTATTCGTGAAATATAATTTTGGTAATCATAAAATATCAGAGAGAATTCTAAATATACTATGCCAAAGGTGGTTATTTAAACTGGTTGACTATTAATTGAAACTCCCAGCCCTTCCTTAATAGTTTTAAGCATCTAGATATAAGAAAACTATTTTAAAGACTTTCAACAGAATCCAAAAATGTTTCAGTATTTATGTATACGTAAATCAATTCCAAAAACAGTGTATATTAAAATTAAATATAATCATCGAGGGTTAAAATTGAACTTAGTTTTTTTATTTTTTTATTTTATTTTTTTATATTTCATTCATGTGAACATCAATCTATAGGCTGAAACATATAAATGTAAGACAAATAAAGAAAAAAATATATTTAAAAATTCAGACAAAAGTCTTTATTCAAGATTTTATTGCCAGATATGATTTTTCTGGTAGGAAAATACTCTTGGGAGTATTAAATTATTTTGACCATCAGATAATGCACCAAACCACTGAAACAGCATCCATCTAGAATAATCAACCATTAGAAGAAAATGAAATATAAGTTTATGAAATATAAGTTTTCTAGTTTTCATTAACAGATAGTAGTTGATATAACCTTATGAATATCTAAATCTTTAGTGGAAACAGAACAAATGTTCAAAAAAATTGTAATAAAAAAAGACAAAAGAAATTTACCACCAGCTTAGATTAAACGTTTAATTCTTTGAGATAAAGTGATTTGATTACAGAGATTTGTATCTGAAAGGATCAATCTTCAAATTCTAGAAGAGCAAAGAACCTAAGAGCTCATTATTCCAAACCATTAACTTTGCGGTGTTTCAGACAAATATTAATATGGCTACAGTGAAGATCTGCCATTTTAAAGATTCTTTGAACTAATTAATTCCAAGTTGATTTCATACTACTTCCCAGAAAACTGTTTGACCTTAAGGCATGCTGCTCAACTTTAATATCATTGAAAACAAAAATAAGGTATATTTGATGAAAGGAATAATTATGCATACAAATTAATTATATATAAAGGGATTTGTTACTCTCTTGGAATTTATGCATTGTAACATTATTAAATATAGATTAGTATGCAACATCTGACTTTCTCATCACCTTTTTTTCAGATATGTTAAAAGAAAACAGATTGGAGATTTATATGCTGTTATATTCTTATAAATCCACATGTGTTGCAAAATTTTTATTTAGTCACAGGTCTAACAATAGGGAAAGAGGTTGTAGGTAGTGGTGTGTGTGTGTTTTTAGCTAATACGCAAAGTGAAGTTCACCTGATTGTCAACATGCTGGACTAGTTAGGGAACATCTGTCTTGAGAATCTAAAATATCTTCCTTCAGAACCAAGAAAAAAATTTTGAAATAATCCAGTTTTGTCTTGGTAGTATTATTCTTTGCAACTGTTTCATTAATCTTTTCTTTGTTGGTTGCCTTGTTTTTGTTCATCACAGCTTTATCATAATAGCCCCAAAATCGAAGTAACCCAATTGTCTTTCAACAAATGGCCAAACAATGGTACCTCCATACTATGAAATATTTCACTGCAGTAAAAGGGAACCAATTATTGATACATACAACAAAGTGGATGAATCTACAGAGTATCATACTGAGTGAAAAAGCCAATCTCAAAGATTACATAAATTTGATTCCATTTACCTAACATTCTTGAATGATAAATTTATAGTAATGGAGAACAGATTAGTGGCTGAAGGGGGTTTAAGGAGATGGGGACAAGAAAGAAGTTAATGTGGCTATAAAAGGGAAGCAAGGATCCTGTGGTGGTGGAAACGTTTTGTATATTGACTCTACCAATGTCAATATCAGTTGTGATACAGTACCATCGTTTTTCAAAACGTTTTTATTGGAGAAAATGGGGTAAAATGTATTTTGCATCTCTTTGTATTATTTCTTACAACTGCATATGAATCTATAATCACTTAAAAAGAAAAAGTTTAATTAAAAAATCAGATTAATTAGGATAACCAAGTTCATGTCAAAAAAGGGCTTGACAGCTGCTGTTTGACAAATACACAGACTGATCTGTGAGTGCCAAAAGACGCCATTTTTTTGTTTTATATCACGACTTTGTTTGATGGAGGAAGCAGTATATTACTTTAGATTTTGACATAAGCTCCTTATCTTTAGAAGAACTGTCTCTCTAATCTTTTCAGGTAACATACATGCAATGCCTAGCCTTAATGTGTACTTTTTTTTTCTATTTTTATCTCAAGATCACAAATGTCAGGTAGCCAGTCTAGTTATCGATCTCTTCTTATCATACCATTTTCATTTTGTTATATGACAAAAATGCTAACAATAGCATAATTTCTGATATTGTAATAGATTTTACATATTCATTATCTCATTTTATTCTACCAATAAGCTAGAAGATAGGTTGTATAGTCCTTATATCAACATTTGAGAGGTACTTAATTTATGGATCTCTTTCAACTCCCACTTATATCCATATTTGAAAGAAGTCTCTTATGACCTTATGATGCATGAAGAAGAGGCCCCAAGGCAATTTGTGGATGAGGTGGTTTGGTGTACATGTGCAAACGAAAACGAATTGCTACTTCATTACACATTCAATCAGAGGTGGTTCTGAAAAGCAGTGCTGAGGTGGATTCCTCCCACTGTGTTGAGTTTTAGGTGTTATTCCTAGTTATTAACTTTTGCTAAATAGAAGTAGCTTACAGTAAGTATATACATGAAATAACAGGGATTGGTAAATGGCTTGGCTAAGTGTTTAGGGACTTGGAGCAGGATAACAGATGGTAAAGATTAAGGAGGTATGAAGAAGAGGTACACGGGTGGCCATATGCAGGGGGCCAAAAGGCATAACAATCTTTGATTCAGATATTAACATAGCAAAGAACATCCAACATGAAAGAGGCACTCGGAGCTATATAGATTCAGTAACTTATCCAATTGATAAGTTCTTCAGCTCTCCAAATATAACAGGCTCATCACGCATAATAGCCATGGTCACCAAAGGTGAAGTCTATTTATGTGCTAAACTGCGTAGCTTTCCATTCTCCCAGGTGGATTTAGCAGTTGTTATGGTCAAAATCAAAACTTACAGAAACGGAAACCAATGCTGAGCCCTTAATCAAATATCATTCTCTGAGGTTAACCAGGCCATTTATTGGTTAATGGATTACATCAAATACTTCACACCCTGGAAATGCAGTAATTCTTATTGACTTGGATGCACAAGTCAGTATGGATTTCCTGTTAATTGAGTCATGGGCAGAACCACTACCTAAAATCTTACAAGATATTTGATTTAGCATCATACCATGCAACACCACCTCTGGTGAAAGAAGCTGCTTTATGGCAAAAAGAGAAATGGTGGTTGGCACATAGCCTTGGGTCCAGCAGTCATATAACATCTGATATCTGCCAGAAGCTGCTGGCTTGATGGACTAATACAAGATTTCCAACCTCTGCACTGTTGACATTGACATTTAGGGCCAGATAATTCTTTGTTGTGTGAAGGCCCTACGGTGCCTTATGAGCATATTTATTAGAATTGCTCTATTACTAGATTCTATCCAATAGATGCCAGTGGCACCCCCACCCAGTGGTGAAAACAAAAAAAAATTTCCACACATTGCAAAATGTCCCCTGATTGGGGGACAATGCAAAATCACCTCCAGTTTAGAACCACTGAGCTAATGGAGTATCCTTTTGGAAGGATAGCTGTGTTGCCAGTTTGAAGACGATAACCCGCTGAGGATAGGATGCTATCCTCGAGGATGTGCTATCTATCTATCTATCTATCTATCTATCTATCTATCTATCTATCTATCTACCTATCTATTTACCTATCTATCATCTATCTATCATCTATCAATCTATCTATCATCTATCTCTCTATCTCTCTATCTCTCTATCTATCTATCTATCTATCTATATCTATCTACCAGTCTATCTTATGTCAATGAGTATTATATGGTGCTGTGTCCTTAACAGATAGAATATATGTGTTCAGGAACCAAAGAGTATAAATACCAGCGGCCCCACTTACTATCATCCTCTTTAATCCACTTGGGTAATTGCAACTCTAGACTCTGGTTCCCGGAGTAAAAATACTTCCATTAGAGGTTATAGTGAAAGGCCCATTAAACTTTAAGCTAGAGCTTCCCCTGGTTACATTAGGTTCCTTGTGGCCAAGAGACCAGCAGGAGAGGAACAGACTTACTGTTGTGCAGGGTATCAGGCGGGGTCTCAGCTCCTGCTCCCCACACAAGAACACAGGATATGATGAGGCCAAAACAGAACACTCATGGAGCCATAGGTAGGGGAGTCATACCACTATAGTCTCACTGGAGGCTGGATTGGAGACACAGGAAGCAGAAGCCACACGGTCCGCAACCCTCACTGCACCGCTTGCAGGCTCAGCCACCATCTTCTTGCTAGCCCCCATTCGCTGTTAGTGTAGACACGGAAGTTATATTAGTGGCCAATGGCTCACTGGTTACAGCTGACGGCCAACTAGCCACAGCTGATGGCCATCCAATCACAGTTGATGGCCATTTACTACCTGAGCCAGCACCTTTCAACGTGAGGCCGAGAGCCTGGAAACTGCTCTCCTGGCTCTGTCCCCACACTCACCATATTGAAGGGAATAATTAACTGTGATCATTAGGAGGAGATAGGACTGTTTCACAAAACACGAACAGAGAAGAATGTGTTTTGCACCTATTTGATCGATTTGGATATCTCTTGGTAATTTTCAGCCCAATTTTGATAATAAAAAAAACAAATGTAGTAGGAAATGGTGACAAGGGCCTAAAATACCTCAGAGATGAGCATTTAGGTCACTGCACAAAGCAAGCTACCTACACTACTAGAGGAGTTAGGTGAGAATAAAAGAAGTCTATTATGAGTCAAAGAGGAAGGAGATGGTGACTATCCACTGTGGCTTCCAGAACAGCTATAGCAGCAGTCCCAAAATTAACCTTATTAACCTTTCTCTTGTATACTTATTGGGAGTAGAGATTGAGAATCTTGAATCAGCTGTCCCTAGTTGAACTTACTGAGTGAAACAAGTGGTTCTGAGCAGCACATGACGTCGATTGTGGTGGTGAGGTGGTACACCCACCAGATCTCCCCTTCAGGACCAAGACACGCAAACTGTGGGTGTTTGCATTGCCAACTTACCCTACATGCTTTCTGGGAATTGCACTTATACAAAAGAAGCTGCTTTACCCCAAGTTACCTCTCCTTCCAGGGACAGACCACATTCAATACTTGGTAAATATGAGGATACAAAGGTCTGTCCCCCTTGACTCAATTTGGGACAGATCTTAAGAGCTCTCCAAGCTCCAGGCTTCTCATATTTTAGATTGCATCCTCTCTTCCAAATGCATTGGAGTTCAACTTCTGCCCAATTCTGCTTCTGGCATTTCCTTGTAGCAGATTTCCCAAGAGCACTCTCCCATAGATTCCCTGCATAGAATCTCCTTTCCAGTCTTGTTCATGGGAAACCAGACCTAAGATATGGACAGATATCGGGGTACATCTCTCAAGTTGCATTGACTAGTGTGACTGTGTGAATTTAAAAGGGATGAATTTTATGTAAAAGAGAATTGGAATCAGTCTCCAGTGTTCAAACAAAGTTAATGTATTAAAGTTGTAATTAAGGTTTCCCATAATAAGAGAAAAAATCATAACTTTATAATTTGACATAAAATATTATACAGATTATAAAAGTTTAAAGATAGAGTGTTGATTAAAATAATTTTCTTCTAAAATGAGATGGAAATTATGAATTATGAATTTTCACTCAAATTGTATTCCTTGTATCATGCCTAATGGGTACTGACTCAGTTTTTTTTTTATGTTGAGCCCCTGTAAAGAGGGATAATAAACTGAAATATATCCAAGGAAAAGTGAGGAAAAAGGGTTAAGAATCCCATTTGTATCAATAACAGAGTCTCTTCTTTGCACATTTACCTGTTATTTTTATTACATTAAATATGTAATATTTCTGAGGTATTTGAAAATATACAAGGTCACTAGATGTAAATCAAAATATTTTTGAGAAAAAATCACCACCTTTTCTTTTTTATCATGAGGAAATTGTCTATTATTAAAACTTTAACTTGAATTTTGAAGCACGTTTCTTTCCTCCAGATCTCTATGGCTTAAAATATTTTATTATTGGAAAATGAAGTTTGAAACCTTTGGGTAATTTCACACTTACTTTTCTTACATTGCTCTTAAATATGAGTGATTGAGTTCTTTGATGTTAGCTCCATACAGAATTTTCAGTTATTGGTAATGTGGTTCTGAACTATTTGAATAAATTTAATTTCCCAGCAGATAATTGAACTAAGGGACTTTGGAGGTCACTGAATCAATGAAAAAAATATTGCATTTCAACACATAAATAATATGTGGAATATAGTTATATGCCACAGCGGAATTTCCCAAGTTAATCTCAATAATAGTTTATTAGGTCTAAATGATTACCCCAATATCTTTGCTAATTTTTGAAAAAAAATAAAAAATAAAAAAGGGAAGTTAAATAGGATTTGAAAAAAAATAAAAAATAAAAAAGGGAAGTTAAATAGGATTAAACACAAATACACATTCAATGAAGTAACTGGGCATAGCAGAACTCAGCCTATTATCTGAAGTTGGCAAGGATATTTCATTTCATACATCATTTAGAGACTAATTTGCCACAATGATTCTATAAATTTAGTAGCTCTTTAAGCTGTTGTGGAATGAAGGGGAAAGAGCAACATTTGTTTTCAACAAATGTCTATACCAATATGCATAGAGCTAGTGAACCCTCCAGTCCTGTCAGGAATATATTTACATTTGACTGAGCTAATATGCCTGACTTTTTGTAAGTGCAAAAATGAGATAAAATAAACAACAGAAAAGACTTATTTTGAAACACTGAGTTCGTTTAGTTTGAAGAATCTATAATATATTTAATAGCACATAAATTAGATGCTGGAATATAATGGATCATTCCTTGTCTATATTTTAATTCATATTCACATTGGCTTTGGGTCCAATTTAGAGATAAGGCAAGTGGGGGGGGGGGAATGGATCCAAGCATCCAAGAAAGTTGTCAAAGTCAACTTGTGGCTACAAGTATGAATTTGCAAATTACTTAAGAGATATAAGAAAGAAACTAGCTATGAAGCTTTTAAATTTCTTCTAACAATTTTGGAAAAACTACTTAGATGCCCATTTTCCAAATGTGCCAACAATTATATCATTAAAGATGTCCATCAATAACTTTTCAGATCAACCAGGGTATCCATGACCCTAGTAAGATATAAAGGAATTAAAAAATCCAAGTCTTTGTGCTAAAATGTTTACAATTTAAAATAGAAAACTTGTAAGCATGTAAATATTTTTTAAAAAATTGTAGAAAAATAGATGTAGATCTAATAGATAAATAGATTGGTAGATAGAAAGACAAATACATAGATAAATGGGTAGAGGGTTGGAAGGACAGAGAGATCCACAAATGTGGATGTTACTAAGTATGACGTTTTTGTCAGCCAACAATTAAAAAGTGATTCATAAGGAAATCCAATAGAGTCCTGCCTTGCCTGGCTTCACAGCAAGGACTCAACCATGATACTTGCTATTTTTCCTCCCTATAAAGAGGACATTACATTTAACATTAAAATGATGGAATCATTTGAATAAAGCTTTAAATCATTTCCTGGAGATCATTACTGTGCACCCCAGATTCTGAGTAGACCAGGGGTGTGGTGTAGGAGTCTGCAGTGCTTCAGTCACACCAGGTGCTTTTGTTATATGTTTGTTATATGTTATATGTTTTGTTCATCCACACTATGAAAGCACGTACAGAACTCAACTTGTGGCTATAATTTAAGGCAAATGTAAAATATTTGTCATTAAGGGAATATAAATAAATATCACAGAAAATGATTTCTATTTCTGTTTGTAGCTTAAACAGCCCAAACTAAGAGAAAATGGAGAAGAGCAATATTTTTTGATGGAATATGTCAATCGGAAGCTATCTTTCCAAGGATTTTCTCACTGACTTAATTCACAATGTAGTTATTCAGTCTGCTTTCACATTCATGATGCCAGTAGCTAATACAACCATAAAATTCATATCAATACAACCTGCTGATCATATTCAGATTTTATCTATTTTTATAAGCGTGCATTTTCCTGTTTGTATTTATACGTAGTTCTATGAAATTTTATTTCCTACATAGATTTTTTTGTGTGTGTGACCAACATCACAGCCACAGAATAGTTTCATCACAAGGATCCCACATGAAACAATTTTCAGGCCACAGCCTCCTCCTTTTCTGCCCCCTTCCACAATCCCCAGAAACCATTAATTTGTTCTCCATCTCTAAAATTGTGTTGTTTTCACAATGCTATATAAATAGATAGCATTTGTGTGTGTGTGTGTGTGTATGCTATATAAATGCTATTTAAATTCATAATGCTATATAAATCAAAGAGGATGTACCCTTTTGAGATTGTTTTTTTTTTTTTCTTTTCATTCAATATTAATTCCTTTGAATTCAGATTCACCCAGACTGTTCCTTACATCAATGGCTTCTGTTTTTTGGTGATAAGTAATGTACTATAGTATGGTTGCACCACATTTTGTTAGCTATCCATTTACCTTTGAGGGATTTGGGGATTCTTCCAGTTTAGGCCTCAAATCAAAAGCCTGGAGTCATTCTTGACACATCCAATGATTAATAAATTCCTTTTAAAACTACCTGCAAATTGTATCTCAAATCTATCACTTCTAACCATCTTCATTTGACATTAGTCTAAGTCATCCTTATCTCTTTCCTGTGATGCAGCCACCAGTACTTTAATTGGCAACTTTTGCCTTCCTATAATACACAGTGATTAAAGCCAGTGATCAAAGCCAGCCTTAGAGTTCTATATGACCTGGCCTCTGCCTATTTCTCTCTCATTTCTTACCAACTGCATCTTCACCATTTGTGAATAAGATTTAGTTACATGGACTATTTTTCTTTCTTAAGCTCATGTTTTGAGGGTTATTGCAAGTACTGCTCTTCTTTCCGAAGTATCTCCCAGCCTTACTTGCACATAGTAAAATCAAATGTCACCTCCTCAGACAGATCTTAACTCTACTACCTAATGTGGACTACATCCATCTCACTTGTTTCAATTTCTTTGTACAATGTGTCACTATTAAAATAATCTAACATGTTTTTTGTGAATCATCCACTTAAGAATATTAGACACTGATTTCTCTTATTTATTGCTTTATTTACAGAACCTAAACGGTATGGCACCCGGAATATAGTAAATACTTATTAAACATTTGTTTTAAAATATGCATATTTATCTATCATCTATCTATCACCTCTCTATCATACGTTCGTTAAAATATGAACAAAAGTTAATTTGACAATTGCTTTTCCTATGACAAAATTTGTGTATTATATACCTCAAATACAGAATTTCTTATTTTTCCCTAAATATATAATCTTCCCCATTTCCTTCTCATACAACATTTTATTCCCCAGCCCCCCAGTCCTTCTTGGTTTGAGACACTCTTACTTGCAATATCTTGGAACAAATCAGGAGAAACATTCCCTAATCTTACAACAAGGGTCTAAATGCTTATCAGAAAGAAGTGACTTTTTTTATTCTTTAATAATCAATATTTCAGCTGTTTTGCTACTTGAAAGTCAGAAAGTACATTAAAATATAGTTATGTACATCAGGCTGAGATTTTTTTGTCATCTTGTGACATATCTTTCAAAGTCATGTTTGAAAAAATTTCGAAAGTCAGGATTTGGTGGAGCAAGGGGTAAAGGCATGAGAAGGGAGTCTCCAAGCTCTGAAGTCCTTCACTGCTCATTACTTGTACCCTTATTTCTCGCTCAGTGTACACTTCTGTTACCTCCTTTTTTTTATTTCACCACCAACATAAAGGCCAGCTGTTCCAGCATCATTTAAAAATAGGGTTTCACTATCCATACAGTGGGGACTTTAATGTAGAAAAAAATGTTCTTTGTTAATGTCAAATGTCACTGATAGAGAGAATGAAATATTTATTTATAGGAAAGTGTTAAAAAAAAACCTCTAAGTGTATAAATATATTTTTGATAGCAGGGCACCTTATGTCAGCAGCCTGCTTTACTTAGAGGAAGCCTTTGACAGTCTTCATGCTTTGGTTGCCTAATAGTATTCTGTCAGGAGTAAATTGGGTTTCTGGTAACACATTTGCTCTAAAATAGCATAAAAACTAATGACCGTGTCAAGCTATGTACATTGCCGGCAGCTATAGCATGCCAGGATAATTGCTTAAATTTGGATGTCTGATACCCTTGCTCAGTCAAAGGCTGTGTTTTGAATGTTGGCAGGCCAGACAATGAACTCACTGTGCATTTTATGGATAGATACAAACTCAGAAATGGGCTTTTCTCCCTTCAGAACTCAGATTATTGTAGCAATGATAATGTCCCCTCAATTTCCCAACCTGGTGTTCTATTACAAACACATTCAAACTATAGAATAAAAAAAATATTGAATAAAGGCCAATTTGAGGATGATATTTTGGGAGGAAAAGACTTCTGATATACTTGCTAGAGTCCTCCTTTGAAATAAAATCTTATGTTTTAGGGAAAATTACACTTGTAATTTTGTAGGTGATAATATGTGGACTGATTTGACCTTACTCTCTATAAAGGTATGATTTCTCTTCTTGCATTTATTCATACTTTTTACTTTATAAAAGTAAGGTAAGGAGGTTTATACTTGAATAGCTCCTTTATATTTTGCCTTATTTCTTTCCCTATTTGCCTTCCTTTTTTATCCATGTTATTCTTTAGTAAACATTTATACTTTGCATTCGATATATATATTTATGAAGTGTGATACACAAAAATAAAGGCAAGGTAAAGACTTTCCTAGACAAAGACAAGCTGAGAGAGCGTGTCTCAACTAAATCTACTTTACAAGAATTGCCAAGGGGAGTTCTTCAAGTTGAAATGAGTAGATGCTAAACAACCACGCAAAAATACATGAAAGTACAAATCTTACTGATAAAGGTAAACATATAGACAAACACAAGATGTTATAAAACAGTATTGGTGGCCTGTAAAACAATTTTAACCCTAGTTTAAAAGTTTAAAATAAAAGCATTAAGATTAAGTATCACCATGAAAATATGTTAATGGATACAGAAGAGAAGAAGAAAGAAACTGTGACATGAATAATATAAAATGTGGGAGTGGAAGTGTAGAACATTTGCATGTGATTGAAGTTAACTTGTTATCACTTAAAATAAACCTTTATAACTTTGATAGGCTTGATACAGACCTCATGGTAACCACAAAGGAAAAATCTATGGTAGATACAAAAAAATATAAAGAAAAAAACTCAAAGTATATCATCACAAAAAATTATTAAAATACATAGAAAGAGAAAGAGAAGAAAGGAATAAGAGAACTACAAAACAGAGAAAACAGTTAACAAAATGACAATAGTAAGTCCTTCTCTATGAACAATTAATTTAAATGTAAATGGATTAGATTTACCAATAAAAAGACATTAAGTGGCGGAATGACTTAAAAACAAAACAAAAAAACAGACCCAACTAAGTGCTGTCTACAACAGACTCACCTTGGATTTAAAGATAAACACAGGGTAAAAATAAGTCATGATTTCTGTTTTAAAGAAGCATATTTGAAGACCTTCTAAAGGTCTTGAGGGAATTCTCAATTCCAGTTCTGTCATTGTGCCTCTGTAGTTTTTTCCTCTATGCTTAGCATCTTATAGAAATTATTTCTTCATCTGAATTTGAAATATGGTACCACAAATCTATATATGTAATGTCATATCCCCCAAATTTCTCTTCAGTTGGTTGACCTCAAATCATCAATGTCTACATTCATCAATTATCACCTCATCCATCTCAAAGCTAGGCGTTGAGCCACCAGTCATTTTCCGTTATGCCAACCTAAACAATGTTTTGGGTTTTTTTACTTACCTCTGTTATCTGATCACTTCCAATCTGTATTTTGATTATTATTTCTTTTGTTGATTTAACTTTGCTTTTATCTTCAGAAGTTTCACTGTAGGGAGAAGAAATATTTTCTCAGTTAGAAGTATATGGGAACATGGAGAAAAAAATGAAAACAATTTCAGCTCAGAGTCACATTCATAGAAGTTCAGTTCTTTGAAAAAAACAATTTATTTAGAAACTCAGTAACTTACATCTAGATTCCGGCAATAATTAGCTTCTGATTCATATTTTCTTATTTATTTCATCTTTAAATAGAAGAACAGTTTTAGCCATGACACAGAGTGAAGTCTATGGCTCATAAGGACACAAAGGACTTGTTCCTAAAATTTGCAGATTCAAAACTCACTTTATTAATGCATCTAGAGTTTGTTTTGAGAATAACGTTCACTAAACCAAGACAGCAAAAACTATTGCATTTACGAAACATGGACATTTATAGAGTTATGAAAGATAGGTATCAGCTAGATCACTCTCTGCCTGTTGATCTCATTAACGCTGGCTGAACAACTGAATTCAAAGCTTGTGACTGTCTAAAATCCTCATTTATTTTCCTTTTTTCCACATTACTTCACTGACTTCCACATGCTTTCCTGTTTTCTTAACTATGTGAGTATTGCCTTTGTTCCACCTAATTTGTTAGTCTAATGAGTCCTACTGCTACTGAAACCCAAGTTCATGTGCCCAATGCTTCGAAAGGCCAAAAATGAAAATGTCAGTTTGGAGAAAGGAAAGGTTTATTGATCGAGAAGACACAAACTGAGAAGATAGGAGATCTAATGTGCCTGAAATCCATCTTGCTCACTAGACTAAATTAAGGAGTTTTTAAGGGTCTAGGGGGAACACGTATGCAGAGGTGTTTGTGGAACAAGTTTTAATTGGAGGACCTTGGAACTTGGCCATCGATGGTAAAGGAGCATCAACACTGGATCTTCCTGGACAACGAACCCTTGGCTTCTGAAAGTGTTCCATTATTCAAGTTCTGATTATGCCCTGGCCCTTTGATTCCGTGTGTGTGGTGGGGAGAACTTTGTTTCCTGGTGCAGCTGGGGGTCAAAGTTCTCTCCTCTGCTCATGCTTCAGCTGCATGATTTGTAGTTTTGATCTGCTGTCTCTGAAAAGCATCTCAGTATCTCATTAAAACAGGATAGAACCATTCTGAGCTGGTTCTGCAGTTACTCTACTTAATCACCATTTCCACAGGCATTTCCAACATTTTGAGGCTCTGGTAACTTCACTGAAAATGTGCTCTCTGTGTGTGTGGGTTTGTATACATGTGCACACATGCCAGGTTGAAGAGTGTTGAAGACATGAGGAAGACATGAAGTCAGAAACTTCCCAGTTTCTCTGGTTTCACCTCCCCCATTTTATTAATATTTTCTCTCTTGGTCCCTTAGTTTGACCTACATCTGGGCTTCCTCAGATACAAAATAAGATCCAAGTTGTTATCAAGGTATTTTTCTGCAAAGATTCTCTAATTTTTCAAAGGAATTTTGGTAAATGTGAATGCTTCTAGACAAAAAAAAAAAAAAAAAAAAAAAAAAAAAAATACTTCAAAAAAAAAAGCATGGAATTTAAAGGTCTTAAAAGATTTATTGTTGCACTAGATCAATCTTTCAAATTCCTTTCCTTCTGAAGAATAGCACACACACGTCTAATAGGTAGTATTTCTCTCCCTTTGTCAGGTTTCCTGAAGAACTGACATACTTAGCTTCTGATTTTGTGGAATGTGTATGTACTTGAACACATGCCTCCAACTCCTTTTTCTTGACACATTTTTTTCTCCAGAAACACTAAGGTGTGTTCCAGCCCTGAGGATACACTTTTTTCATCTTCATATTCTTCAGGTCTCTTCAGTAATTGAATTGAAGACTGTTTTGTAATAGATGAGTTATAAAAATAGCAACACTCCTCCATTATATATTCCTTGTTTAAGTATCACCAGTAAATTTATTTTCAATTTCTAGAGCAAATTCTAGTAATTCTTTCCATGCTGACCACACAATAGGTTCTTTGGGCATTATTTTAACCTTTCTATCCCACCAAAAGCCCTAGTAGTGGCTTTTCATGCTATTTTATATCAAATCACAGGACTATGAACCCACAATGATAATATGTAGAATATGTTTCAGAAAATATTTTCCCAAGAGAATATAATCAGCAAATACCTGATATTATTTAGAGTCAGAGGAAAAAATATTGCTGTCATTAATTAAATGGCTATTTAACATATATAGTTATGCATTATGTATTTGTGTGTTTATATACACCTTACTTTTCCTGAATTGAATTTAAGTGTACCATGATAAAATAATAAACTTTTCTCACTTGTTTACTTTTTGCTTTGGGAAGAAAGTTTACAAAATTCTAATTATGGATTCATTTGACCCATTTTAGACCATCGAAACATTCCATCAAAAAAAAACAGTAGCATTGTACACCTGAAACCTATGTAACTTCACTACCCATTGTCACTCCAATAAACTTTAAAACAAATAAACAAGCAAATAAACATACAAAAACAGTAGCAGTCTGTGGGGTGTAAAAACATATTTTTTCTTCCAGATTTCTAAGTTCTGATGACTGGGCTCCTAATCAAATTAACATGAGGCAGATTAAGAGAAGAAAACGGCAAAGCTTATTACAGATATTCCATAATAATATGAGACCCAAAGATACATTAGGCCGTTGAGGCTTAGACGACGTTCTGGACTAAGGAAAAGGGGTCAAGGGTCTAAGATTTCACAAGAAAAGTAGGTAATTCACAAGTAGATGAGCAAGAGCAAACGTGGTAAACAAATTCTTAGTGGAACACCCGGAAAAAAACAGAATACACAGGGAAGCCCAACAAACAGAATTTGCTAGATTTCTCCCTGTGTGCCACACTTAATTCATATATGCTAAGGTAAATATGCTAAGGTTTCCTTCCTGAAGAAGTTTTTTTTTTTTCTTTTTTTTTAAATCTAAATTACCTTTAGACAGGTAAAGGAGGAGAATCAATGTTTCTTTCTGAGTCTTTTGTTTCTTAAAAATAACCAGCTTAAAATCAATATCCCAAAAGGCATATTTTGGAATGGCAAACTCTGGTCTTCCTCTAGTGCTATTCTCATTTTCTAATTTTTCTTTGGAATTCTACTTGGTACTTAAAGCTTTCTTTTAAATGGATGTAAGAGATGTAAAGGTTAAGGGGAGACAGAAAACCTAATGCTTTAAAGTTCACTTATCATTTATCCAACATAAGTTTTCAGGGGAACAGAGTTCACCGAATCCTTCTCAGTCCTTCCTATTGTTTGATATCTTGACACCCAATTAACTGAGGCTTCAAGAGTTTAGCTCAGCTCCAAAGTGAACAAAAATAAAACTCTTTTATTATTTTTTACTGTACCTGAGACACTGTCCTATAAAGGTCTATTTTATAACATCATATTTATGCATTTTAAAATCTCAATTTTATTAGTTTTGTGGAAATGATATGTCTAAATTAATTTTATCTAGTAATACTCATAGTAGCTTTAAGATAAAAGCAAAGTACAGGTTTCCCCCACTATGTGAAAGTAGAGCATTTGAAGGAGTTCAAAGTGTTGCCACAGTGAAGCTGCCTTTTGGGATATTGATTTTAAACTGGTTATTAAGAAACAAAAGACATAGAAGGAAACTTTCATCCCCCCTCCCCCACCCCTCGCTTTCCTGTTCAAGAGATACAGATAGAAAAACGTGCTTCAAGAAGGAAATCTTAGGATGGTCACCTTAACTTAACTTGATCAAGTATGGTCAATAGGAGTGCTTCATACAGGGGCCTATTAGCTAGATACCCCCTGTGTCCCATTGTTTCTGAGTTGCCGAGTAAGAACTTGCCTGTTAAGACCATTGTCCATTCTCACTTCTGAAATCTAATACCCCATCCTCCCCCTTTTGCCTTTGTCCTAAATGTCACATATACCCAATGTTGCCTCAGTGTCTTTCGAATTTTCACACATATGTGAATTCCCCAAGTGTGTATATTAAAATTTGATTTTCTCCTGCTAATCTACTTCTGTTAACTTGGTTATTAGACTAGCAAGAAGAACTTAGAAAGTTGGAGGAAAAGCATTAATTTTTTTTAGTCCCCACGTGGTCCTGTGAAACCATTTATAAGCTGAAATGGCATAAAGCGAAGAAGCAATTACCATTAACTTAATTGGAAGATTTTTTTGAGCATTCCCAGATCCAAAAAATAATCTACCGTATCATACCAGATATCGTTAATTGCATTCCAAGTTATATTAAGCATGTCACCCTTACCAGCTCTCTTAGACTTCTTTGATACCTTAGGACACATCTTGCTAATGAATGCATAGATTAAATCGAGATGAACCACAGATGCTTATAGACACAGTGTAAAACTGTGGTTGCTTGATGCTAGGATTTTGATTGTAGTTCTCAGGGAAGGAGATCAGTGGTGTCACTGTCACTGCTCTGAATGCCCATTGCCTCTAGAACAGCTCGCTGCAAAACAAACGCTGAACACTGTTTTCAGTTTTTGCCCTGTTTTCATAAAGCAAAAATACTGTTTGGATTTCTTTCGGTTAGCGAAAAAAGGTACTGATGTAGGTATTTCGTAAAAGAGATGTGGTGTAACACAAACTTTCAAAAAGCCAGGAATACCTGTATTTGGCATAGAGGCCACTCCGGACAAACAACTGGTATGAGAAAGTTGAATTACTAAAATTTCTAGTGCCATGAGCCTCAAGACCTAATTAATGTCTATGAGAAATAAATATTTCCTGGAAATTCAATGTCTTGAAAAAATTCATGCCTTCAAAGCCATTAAGAATGGGTAATCTCCGGTGAAGTAATAGATTCAGGGGCCACAATGTCAGTTTTTAAGGTTCAATTAAATTAAGAGTCATATATGTTGAGCAAAACTACTGGGTGATCAGTTGTAACGTTTATGTTAACGGGTTTTATTTGCTTTGGATTTCACATGTTTCCTGTGCACAGTGCCAGGATTTTTTTTCTTCTTTCTATTCTCCTATGAAATCTGCTGGCCCCATCACAGACATACCATTTTGAGTAGATTTGCAGCCATATTTTCAGTTGAGATACGTGGGACATGACTCAAGTTCATAAATTGTATATATATATATATATATATATATATATATATATATATATATATATATATTATTTCCAGTATTTAGTGATTTTTATTTATTTATTTTTTTAAAACTGGAACTTTTCTTGTTTCAGGAAATGATAGCCACTAGACTTGGATTTCTGTGCCAGTGCTATGCAGTTACTACTCCCTGAGACTAAATATATCAACACATTCTGCATATTACTGTGGCATTTTTAGTGCCCTCTGATACTTCCTGGGTTCCAGAAAACGAATCCAACCACAATTCTAGAACACAAACTAATTTATGTAGTGAATCCAAAGATAATTTGATCACCAGGGACAGTAGGCAATTAATAGCAATGTTTTTCTTTTTCCTCTAGTTGGTAAGACACTCATACCAAATTTGAACTTGAATAATCATTACAAGAGTACTGACACATATAGTTGAAGCTTTGAATATAAAGTTTTGAGTTGGAATGTTTACTTTACAAAGAAGAATACTAGGACAAAAAAATTAAGCACACAGATATTTGATGGTAGTTATATTAAATTTATATTAAAGAAATATAGCATAGTGTTGGATAATGGTCCTATTAAAAATGAAAGCATTTTAGCAGATGAAAATAGTTTCCTGATAAAGTAATTTTTCTAGTAATATAGAAAATATATTATATTTTCTGAGATCAGCAAATATAATTTTCAGAATTTTGCTGTTTTCCATACTTTTATTTTCTGTAAGCCAATTGATAAGCTAATTATTATTTTTTATAACTAAATATCTGAATACAACCTACATAGAACCTTCATTTAAAATTGAATGAAAAAAGCACTCTGATACTGAAATTAGTTATTGGTACAAAGAGTGAAAAAATTTGCAAAAACATTTTAAAAAGTTCATATTTAACTTTGATGGTTAATATTTAAAAGTTGGCAAACTTACATATTAAAATAGATTAAAGACCTTAAAATTTTAATTATATTTAATCTGTAAATATTTAATTTTTTACCTGTCAGTATTCCAAGTAAGTAATAAAGATATGTTTATTTATATTAAAGAAATTTAAATACAATATTTAACAAGTAAGATACTGTTCAAGAGAAAACCACAGGACCAAAATGGCTTCACTAATGCTAAAAGCCCACAATACCAAACCTAGATTTGTGGCAGTCACAAGTTTCGTGTGCTCAGTACATCAAATATTTAATATTCAATGAACTGGAGTTTGGAATAAGGAAAGTTTTATTCATCAAGACAGTGCTGTCCCGAGAAGATGGAAATTTTCTACATTTTCTCAAATCCATGTTTAGGGCACCTTCAAGCCCAAGAGTCTTTTATCACAAGAGGAGAAAGGAAGGGTGGGGAAAAGAGCAGGATCCAAGGGAGAATAGGAAACCTCCAAATCTCTTTGCTCACAGTTGGTCAGAACAGAAGTTCCTGTAAATCTTTGATAAACAGTCATTGCTTTACATATATTGCAAAGACCCATGACTGAAAGGCTGTTATGAAGAATATTCAAGTCTCTGGCTGTACTCTTCCAGTCAATTAGCATATCTATAGCAGAAGCTGTTAGCCTAGAGGCCAAGAGAGAAATGCAGGCTAGAATTAAGGTAGAGAGGAGCATTTCACCCTGTTACAAATTTAATACCTGATCTAATTGCAGTTTTAGTCTCTCCCAGAAATGGAATAGTTGATCAACAGTCTGGAATTTTCTGGTCAACATCTATAACATAATCTATCATGTGTGCCCTGTCCATCCCCCATAGAAAGAAGATGCCATCTGCATGGTAAAAACCTTTGCAGTTTGTTTCTCAACAATAATTATCAAGAAAGTCCAGTTCAAATAATGAAAGCGCCAAAAATATCCATTTCAGAATTGTGCACCTCTCTTAACTCTGTCAGAAAGTGAGATTTTACTTTCTGATTCTCTTTATCTTTGAAGGCCACCTATGACTACTGTCTTGGAAATGCTGTAACACTGGGCATGTAACTTCTCTTTATTCTCTTCTACCCCTGCTCTACTCTCCAGATAGTTCAACCTAAGTTTGGCCTGTTGCCCCTTGGTCTTACCCCTCAACATTTATCACTTATTTGACATTGAGTATTGAAGCAGTGCAAAATTTGCTACCTCTAAATGTCTCTTTAGTTTAGGATTATTTTAGACCGATTATGTCTAAGAAATCTCAGACATAGGAAAAGCTCTAAAAATTGAATAGAAGTTACCCTGTTGTAAGAGACATTTATTTCCTTTAAGAGTATAAGGGAAATTTCCATTTGTCAGGGTGTCTCCCTTTCTGTACCATGAAGATAAGGGTGACTAAACCTCTAGAAACTCTTATCAATGGATAAGGCATTGATTTAAATCTGCATAACAACCTTACCATTATCCTCATAGCCTTCCCTAACTGGCTTCCCACCCTCAAATATCTTTTTGTCTTTAGTTGAAGATGATATTTAAGGTGGTAGCTTGAGCCATTTCAAGCCATTTCATTCAGTTTTCCTGGTTATCTCTCATGTATCTAAAAGGTATACATGTTATTAAACTTTTGTTTGTTTTGTTCTGTTAATCTTTTATTGTTGGGTGGTGGGGTGGAGAGGAGGGTGTCTCAGCCAAGAAACTAAATAGGTAGAAGGAAAATTATTTTTCCTCCCTGAGAATATCCTTCAGGGAGGATAGTTCTCCCAACACCATCATTGTTCAGAGTAAAAAAGAAGCTTCCTCTGTGGGACTTTGTAACTTGATTGAGCTATTACCAAAAAAAACATATGTTGATTAAAATACAAACATGTGAAATCTAGGAAACACTATGAATAATAATGCCACAGAATCAACCAAGTCGCATGTGTTAAATTTTACTTGCCATTCACAAAAGAAAAATGCCCATCAGTTTCTTGTTGATCCAACAAAACCTATCTCAATAAGGAAACTAATAAAAGGAAAAAGGGAAAAATAGGATTTACCTATCTTGAACAAAATCCTACCTTTTACACAATGACAACACTATTTAGTTTTTTGAGGTACGCTGAAAGAGCGCACATGCTACATATGGAAAATGTCATATTGAAAGGCAGGTGCTCAGTGAAATAATCATTTTTCCCAAAGACAATTGAAAACACCTCTCGGAGGCAATTTAGCTTATATCAAAGTGCCCCCTTGAGGAGAAAAACATGACTACATGACAAAAGTATAACCAAAGTGCCTAACAGTTTAATTGAATTATCAAAAGAACATTTAAAATGGTCAGATGTGTATAGAACTATTATATACCTCTTTTTTATAAAACAATAAATTAGTTGCATGCCTTCTCTCCTAATTACTGTCTGCTAAAAGGAAAGCATTCTGCAAGAACAGTGATTAAATCTAAGGAACAGGATTTTTGTCCATATCTCATTGTTTAAGAAATACAACATTTGTTATCATGGAAGAAATATTACTTTCTATCACTTTGATACAGGACAGACGAAAGGGCTTCTCATTATAGAAACTCTAAGTTTTCTTTTCCTTACTGTTTTGGCTCCCTAGCCCCTGGTTATAATCATTTTTCAAATCAGTTTCTTAACCATAAATAGTAGATTGGCTTTAACCTGAATCACAGAAATGTCCTACCTCCTCCTTTAGATAATTACCCTAAAGCTTGTGATTAATGTCTGTTGACTATGGTCATTGCAGCACAGCATTCTTTCTAGGCCTAGCCCCCAGCTGAACAATAACTGAATGACCAGTTAAACCAGAAGAAAGACCAGGCTCCATGAGGCTGAACAATTTTTCATCAAGCAGTCACCCTGTGTCAATGGCTTTGAATCCTGCTTCTTGGGCCAACACTCTTAACTCTATTAACTAAAATCTGTCTCTCCTCATCAAGGGGCCGTGGGGATATGTGATGACCCACCAAGACTTCCACTATATCCCGACCACAGAGGTCAACATGGTCCTCCTAGACCCCTTCCCCACATCTAAGATCAGATAGTGTGAGAGTCCTGTGAATCCCCGATAGGTAGGGACAACGGCCACATTCAGCAGGAAGCAGATACAGAAGACATCTCCTGTCCCTCAACTTCCCAACTCCCATAGTGAATTATGCAGATTACATCTCTCAAGAGGGACATAAGGCAGATAGTTAGAGACAGGAATTGGGTCTCCAGCATACGTCAGGTAACATGCTTGCATGTCCAACATAGTTTACAGAAAATTACCACCCAAAAGACCTCCCCTCTCCGCTCAAACATCCCCTTGTTTACCATAACCATTAGCCATTATCAGTCACAGGTATCAATCAAGCAGCCCCACAATTAGAGAGGAGTAGCCCATTCTAGAGGACAAGGAAATAAAACCTCCAAGTCCTCACCAGTCAGCACCTTTTGAGCCACTCTGCTATTCAGGCCCACTCCTATCTCTTTGGAGTGTACTTTCGCTTCTAATAAACTGCTCTTTCACCACTATATTTCTGTGTCTCATACAATTCTTTGCTCGAGATGCCAAGAACCTGGACACCGTGCCAAGAAGGGCCTGCTCTCTGGTAACAACTTCATTTAATTTCTGACAAAAAAGAATTTCCTATGGTTTCATTCTATTTCATACTCTCAGGCTTTGCCAAGGCATCAGTTGGGTGTGAAAGAGGTTGGGGGTCCCTTGTTCCTCAGTTCACACAGATTATTGCAGAATCTACAGATTTTCAATCCAGTGGCTACTTCTGATCAGAGGGCTCTCTTGTGGCTGCCACACAGTTTTGGTGCATGCACATCTCAGTGGGTACTAGATAACTGACTGCTAAGATGTTCTGTGAAGCGGTGCTTCACAGTGGTTTTGTTGCTTCTACAGCACCCTGCCAAAATAGGTCTCTCTTCTTGGCCCTTTCCTGGAGTTTAAGGAAATATCTTTATTCTTCTACAAAAAAAAAAAAAAAAAAAAAAAAAAAAAAAGAATTTCTACCTTTTTGTTTCTTTGCCTGAAAACTCCCTTCTCCTAAGACTTCAATCTTTAAAAATAAATACAAAGACATCTGCAAGCTCCTTTTTTTTTTCATTTTGCTAACATTTTTCTATTGTGACAATGAGCATAAAACTTTCCACTAACATAAAGAAAAATAAATAAAAGGGAAAATTGCAAGGAAGAAACACATGTTATTTTCTCAAAATAACATTCTGCCATTTCAAACAGAGATTAGAATTCTCAGAGTACTAATAAATATGGAAATACAACCAATTATGATTATATAGGCAACTAGATAACTCATGTCAAATATAAATTTTCTATGAAATTCAGAGAAGTATTATATCTTTTTTTTAAAGTTTTAAATGAACTTTACACCTTTGGAGGTTTGTTTAGAGCAAAATGCAACTATGATTATTTTACTTGATTAAACAGTAATTGTCAAATTGGTTTTAATCTAGTGATAGTTTAGGTTTGCAAATGTAAATTGTTAAAGAATAGGAAACTAACTATGAGGAGGTAGTGTGTTAGCAAGAACAGACTTGCGAGCTATGTGGGAGAAGAACCAACAATAAATCAAGGGAAAAAATATAATTTTAGAAAATCTTACACCATAACTGGAAAGAATATCATTTGAAAAGTAAAATGAAGCTTAAAGAGATTTTTGCTCTAGGGTAGCATACAGACCTGGTGACAGCTTCTAAATGGAAGAACTAGAAGAGCTATTAAAATACTGAAATTATCTTTCTGAAAGCAATAGTACTTGATTGAGGGCTAGGCTCTGTATACACGAGGGAAATCTATATGATTCTTACAAACAATGACTAACATGGTATTGAGAATAGAACCATGACGGTAGAGGTCAAAGACTCCTAGAGTATGCAAAGTCCAGACTGGCCAGTATGAAGAGTCTGTGTTAACACTTCTTTTGAGACCCCAGCATCCAGTTAAGACAGGAATGCTCCATCCTGGAGACAAGGACCACATACTAGAGTAAGGTTTACCCTAGTCTGGCCACATATTGATTTTTCCCTCAAACCCCATTAAGACTTTTATAACATAACTTCCCATCGGGGAGGTTCTTTTCCAGTCCACCAAAGTCCTATTTTCAGACTTTCTTGCCAGTTAGTTCATTAACTATGCTCAAGAAATGATAAAAATCATACCATATTAATATTGTTATTATCTTATGTATTTGATGAACAAACAATACCAATCTTAACTCTACTTATTTAGCAGATTTATTATTTTTATTTTCAGTCAAATTACAACAATGAATGTATTGTAATACAGCTGTTTTCAGGTGGAGAGACTACCATCCTCTCTTGAGCCACTATCCTTAAAACCTCAAATATTTCCATCCGCTGATAACTGAGTATAGGTCCCATTCAGCTATGGATTTAAGAAACTCCTGAAGGAAATCTACTGACTCAATGGCATAGCAATCACCTATTGATGTCTGCAATGGACACTTTCAATGGTCCTCCTGTCATATATTCTCAAACATGTCATTTCACTTAGTAAGAAAACTCTCCTGCATATATTCATCCCTGTTGGAATGATTTTTCTGACATAAACCAAGAAGCCTGGACACTTCATAACTAACAATAATTTTAGGACTTTCTTAATAGACTCAGTTGCAACTAATGACCAATAATAGACCAAAAATTGTATTTCAAAAAGTGTGCTATCTTGAAGCTGTGTTAAGTATCTTTCTACTCCAGAATCCCAAAAGCTGCTGTTGGTTGGCTTTCTTGAGCTTTTCCTAAGGGCTCCCTCTAGTCAACATGAATATGATGCAGACACACTTCCAATATCATTTGAAGGTGGCAAATCAGAAGGACCCAGAATGTTCCATTGTGCTATAGCTCTTTAGGACTCTGAATCTTCTGTTCCTCCGAGCTGAATGCAAATTTAGTTTTTATTTCCTAGGAAGTTTGTAAATAGGGTTAATAAACATCACCAAATGTGGTCTGTGATTTCTCCAAAAACCAAACAATTCAATTAATCTTTGAACTTCTCACTTTGCTTTTTGAACTGACAATGACAATAACTTATTTTGAGGTTTCTGAGGGAAACCTCTTTATCTCTTGTGGCTTTTCTCTAAGTTGTGCATAAGAATTTCTCCATTTTCCCAGACCCTGTCATTAATTTGGGTTATGCCTACATCTTGTGTGATCAAATGACTGTGGTATATTTGCATTTTAAGTTTAAATTTTTCTTTAGAGTGAAATATCCATATTATATCATCAATAGAATAAATAACAGTACTTTCTAAATCAATCAAATCTAAATCGATTTTCACCAAGTTTTGATAATAAACAGAATAATTTAAATATCCTTGTGGGATAATAATACAGGTGTATTGAAGTCCATCCTACATGAATACAAACTGACCCAACTAGCCAAAGCTTCCTTCCAAGATAGAAATTGAAAAGACAATAGTACCCAAACTGACTAGAGAAAACTAATGTCTTTCGTACCATGTTTCCCCAAAACTATGACCAGGTTTTATATTAATTTTTGCTCCTAAAGACGCATTACGGCTTATGCTCAGGGAATGTCATCCTGAAAAACCATGCTAGGGCTTATTTTCTGGTTAGGTCTTATTTTCGGGGAAACATAGTATGTCTCACAGCTTGAATTGTTAATACCACATCAGGCATGATCAGTGGTATTGAGGAGGTGCAGGTATTACTTTATTAAAACATCAATTTACAATTTGCCTCTAGGATCCATCTGTTTTTTTTTGTTGTTGTTGTTGTTTTACAAATCATACTAAACTATACAAAGATAATTTGTGAATACAAATATACTTGCATCTTATAGATTCTTAATTAAAATCAAGATTTTGGTTCCCCCAGGAAGATGATATTATAAATTGAGGATTTGAGTGGGCTTAGGTAATTCTAGATGTTCCCATCAAGCATGTGTGATTAAAACCAAAGAGTAAATTTGCACATTTTTCCCCAACAATACAAGTAGTATGAGAAGAATCCCTCATGTATATACAACATTCATTCCAATAATACATTCACGTAGGGGTGAAGCAACAACCATACAATGCTTTTATTATAAATTCATGCTTTGAGCCATACTTTACTTGCAAACCTTCTACAGTTGTTTTTATCAAACCCTGCTAATTTAGCAAGTTTAGATATAATCATATATCATATATCAGGATTCAACAAGCCCTCCAGCCATTTTACCTTTAAGTCACAAGAGATACACTACGTGGGTCTTCTGCTTGGGGTAGTGCCGAGACACGTTGGCCCTTCCATTACGCAGAGTTGTCATCTCTCTTTTGCCTCAAACTATTTGAATTGAAACTAGTTCTGAACGGACTGTAGATTTATTTTGTATAATCAGAATTTTTAAGCCTCTAAGGCTGCCATAAATTAAATGACTGTAAGTTTTCTTTTACAGTTGGAGAAGTTGGTGGACATCCAGACCTCTTAACCTCTTACAGTAATCTATTAGAATTTTAGTAGCAACTCCATCTCTCTCTCTTTCCATGAAATGTTTAATCAATCACCTGTTTATTTCTATTTAGTTTAAATGTATTTTTACCCATTTTATCCTTTCTCTTTTTTTTTTCTGAATAATTCAATTTTTTCCCTTTATCCAGTCCCATTTAGGATAGTTTGGCATCATTTTATATCCTCGCCCCCACCCACCCAACACACACACACCACACAAAAGCCAATTGGTATAAAGTTTCATTTATGCAAGATGAACTAATTTGGGAGATCTGCTCTAGAGCATAGGGCTTATAGTCAACAGTATATTGTGTACAATACTATATTGCGTATCTTAAATATTTGTTAAGAGGTAGATCACATGTTAATTGTTCTTACTAGATCACATACACATAAACACACACAAAATGATGCTTTTGGAGGTAATGGATATGTTTATTACATTGATTGTGGTGATGGTTTCATGGGTGTATGCATATGCCCTGGCCCATAAAATTGTATATATTAAATATGGGCAGTTTTGGTCATCAGGTATACCTCAATAAAGCTATCTTAATGTCAGAAAAACATTTTCTCAATTGTCTTCTATATTCTATGTTTACATATATTTTACGATTTCTAAAAAGTACAATGTTTTCTTGCATTTTACTTAATATGTTCAGAATTTCAGATGGATTATGGATTAAATAGGTGTGGAAATGTTACTATCATTTACAATATAGTTTTTAAATGGGAAAATATGTTCTGAGTGTCAAACAATTGATCTACAAATATTTTTGATACATAAACCTTTATTGGGGTTACTTTCACTTCTTAATTCATCTGACCTATGGAATTCTAGGTTGCAAGAGCACCTGAAAAATTGATGTCATGTCATAAAGATATAAACTTGATAAATAACAAGTAATACCAAAATAAATAACTTAATAAATTCACATAAGGAGCAGTACCAATTTTAGCACAGCATGGACGTAAAAAAGACATGGATGACAAGAAATTTTAGTACTGTCATGTAACCAGTTCTATGTCGCTTGCAGTCACAGGGTTTTAGTAGCTTTGTAAAGAATATTCTTCATTGAACATTTAAGGATGGGGGTTGTATAATTTTCCATTTTAGAATATGTACTTCTACTTTTCTTATGTACTTCTAATTATACTACAGCCAAACCTGTTGAGGATGTCAAAACCTAACTATAACTTTCAAAAATCATCTGCTACTCTCCACTTTCTCTTTCATCAAGTAACCGAATTCTTGTAATTCTATATCAGAAATTCTCTTAGTTCTCATATTTACCTTTTTATCTCCACTGCCAGGGCTGTTTTTCAGACCATATTTTTAAGACAAGTGAACTACACTGTTGCTATCATCAACATAGCCTTATTTTGCATTTCCTATTTTTGTTTTAATCTAATTCTAGAATTCTCCTGCTAAAATACAGATTATTCTATATTACTCTCTTCTCAATCATACATGTTTGAATTTTATCTTTTTGATCTCTTTGAGTTATTCTCCTTGCACTGTACTTTCCTGCAGAAGGACTTAAGTGTAAGTTTTTATTTTCTTGGATGCATTATTATTTGTATATAAATATAAATATATTTATTTAAGGGACTAGTAAAAGCATTTTGTTTTCCTATCTCATTGATTTTTGGCAACAAAGCATACACAAAGCAAGAGTTTGGTATCTATAAAATTGAGAGAATTTAAACATACTAAAATGTTGTGCCTTCTTAGGCTTAATTGGTATTTTAAGCCATGTAGAATAGTACAGAATATATGTGGATGGAAAACTACAGTTGTCCCCTTTATCTATTTATAGATAGATAGATAGATAGATAGATAGATAGATAGAGATAGGTAGATATCTATAGGTAGATATATCTATCTATCTATCTATCTATCTATCTATAGAAACAATTGTTTTCATATTTTTTTCTTATTTTCATATTGTGGGAGAGGAAAAACCAACTATATCAGAAACACCATAATTATTTACATACATCATATACTGTCTTGATGTATGTAAAGCACATGTTTATTGTAATAAAAAACAAAAACAAGCTACTGACCTTTTGGAAGAGAAATTGGTTGCCACACCATTTGTAACTTACTTTCAATTCACCCAGGTCCTGACTGTCAACAAAATATCTAAAATACTAGCACAGCTGACCTTAGAACTAGTTCCAGCTTGTAGAAGAAATTGCATGCTTATTGACATGGAGAGAATAATTCCTAACTTTGTTTTCTTTATTTTTGTGATAAATAACATAGGCAAGAAAAAGGGCATTCATCATCATATAATAACAACTACATACAAATCGCATGGCCAAAAAATTATTTCATTAATATGTGCCCTTAAGGCATCTGTACGTTTCGAATGACAAATGTGAATTTATATAAAAATCACTGTTGCAATATTTCTGTACTTATATTAAAAATCAACCTAACTCCACTCTTCCTAAACAAGTAGTTACATGTTACAGTCAAAAATTAGCATAATGAAATTATTTCATAAAGGTCATACAGTTTGCATATATTTTTGATGACACAATGCAGAAAAATAGCGTTGTTGCAACATGCAAAAAAAAGCAAAAACGTATCACAAATACATTTTAATTAGCCTCACAGTAGAAAGTCAACAAAATACATGATAAAGTTCAGCATTTAAAAATCAGAAGGCACTTTCTGAGTTCTCCTCCAGATCTAATTACAAACGGGACATATAACCCATCAAAGAACTCTTTGCTCATTACTCAGAACAGCTAAGAGATTCGTGGAAGGATTACTTGAAGGTGCACAAATTGGGTGAGCAGGAGAAGAAGGAAGGGAGCGGAGTGGAAATCCACAGTCCCGGGGTGGAATCGCGGCTGGCGGCGGCGGTGGCTGCAGAGGTGGCAGCGTTGTACGGGACCCCAGGGCGGAACAGAGAGGGCCCAGCTTAAGAGGCACAAGATTCAACATACCCAAAGTCCAACTCCAGACCAAACCAGAGTACTACCGGGTTTGACCTACAAGTCACACAACCCAGAGGGAATTCTCTGCAGGCACAAGAGCCCATAGAAGCCAAACCACATTTAAGTGGTCAATCCTCGCAGCAGAACAACCTGTGGTGGGCAGAGCCAAGTCTCACAACTAGTCAGCCTGGGAGTTAACCCCACCTACTCACAAGCAAAATGCAATTAAAGATCTTTTATAACAGGACAATATACACAAGAGTCACCTTTGGAGCACACGCAGAGGAGAAGAACGAAGTAGTGCAAGTCAAATATAAAGGACACACACTATATAAGATAACCCAGCAAAAAATAAGAACTCTAGGGGATCTACCTAATACATCAAAGCAAACACAGAGAGTCAGCCAGAATGGGGAAACAAAGAAACATGTCCCAAATAAAAGAACAGAAGAAACCTCCACAACTGGAACCAAATGAAGCAGAGGTAACCAATCTATCAGAGACAGAGTTCAGAACACTGGTGATAAGAATGTTTAAGGAGCTTAGAGAAGACATAAAGAAGGATGTAGAAATCATAATGAACAACCAGTTAAAACTAAAGAACACAATTACCGAAATTAAAAACTCTTTTGCAGGAATTACCAGCAGGTTAGATGAAGCAGAGGATCGAATCAACGACTTAGAAGACAAGTTAGCAGAGATCACCCAAACAGAACAACAGAAAGAAAAAAGAATAAAAAACAATGAAGATGGTTTAAGAGACCTCTGGGATAACATCAAACGCAACAACATGTGTATCATAGGAATACCAGAAGGTGAAGAGAGGAAGCAAGGGATTGACAACATATTTGAAGTAATAATGTCCAAAAACTTCCCTAACCTGATGAAGGAAACAAACATACAAGCCCAGGAAGTGCAGAGAGTTCCAACCAGGATAAACCCAAACAGGTCCACACTAAGACGCATTATAGTTAAAAAGGCAAAGGTTAAAGAAAAAGAGAAAATCCTAAAAGCAGCAAGAGAAAGACAGAGGGTTACATACAAGGGAACTCCCATAAGACTATCAAATGACTTTTCTACAGAAACATTGAAGGCCAGGAGGGAGTGGCAGGAGATACTCAAAGTGATGGAACAAAGGCCTACAACCTAGATTTCTTTATCCAGCAAGGCTATCATTTAAAGTTGATGGAGAGATAAAGAGCTTCCCAGAAAAGAATAAGCTAAAGGAATTTATTACCAAGCCAGCATTGCCAGACATACTAAAAGGACTTCTGTAAATAGAAGAAAGATGAAAACAATCTGACTACAAATTTAAAAATGGCAATAACTATGTACCTATCAATAATCACTTTAAATGTAAATGTATTAAATGCTCCAATCAAGAGACATAGGGTGGCTGAGTGGATAAGGAAGCAAGACCCTTGTATATGCTGTATACAAGAGACTCATTTCAGATCAAAAGACACACACAGGCTGAAAGTGAAGAATTGGAGTAAGATATTTCATGCAAATGGAAATGAGCAAAAAGCTGGAGTTGCAATACTTATATCTGACAAAATAGACTTTAAAACGAAGAACATATTAAAAGATAAAGATGGGCATTATATAATAATAAAAGGATCGATCTGACAAGAGGACACTACCCTAGCAAACATCTATGCACCCAACATAGGAGCACCTAAATATATAAAACAGGTACTGACTGACATAAAGACAGAGAGCAACAGTAACACTATCATAGTAGGGGACTTCAACACACCTCTGACAACAAGGGATAGGTCTTCCAGACAGAAAATCAATATGGAAACAACAACCTTAAATGATGCATTGGACCACTTGGATTTAATCGATATTTTCAGAGCATTTCACCCCAGTGCTGCAAAATACACGTTTTTCTCAAGCACACATGGAACATTTTCCAAGATAGACCATATGTTTGGCCATAAAACAAGTCTTGATAAATTTAAGAAAATTGAAATCATACCAATTGTCATCTCTGACCACAATGCTATAAAATTAGAAATGAACTAAGGGAAAAGAACTGGAAGACATACATTTCATGGAGGCTGAATAACATGTTACTAAATAATGAATGGTCAACCAGGAGATCAAGGAAGAAATCAAAAGATATCTCGAGACAAATGAAAATGAAAACACGACGACCCAAAATCTATGGGATGCTGCAAAAGCAGTCCTTATATTTATGTAGCATTGCAGGCCTACCTAAAGAAACAAGAAACATCACTAATCAGCAGTTTATCTTCACACTTAAGGAATCTGGAAGAACAGCAAAATAAACCCAAAAAGAGCACAAGGAAGGCAATAATAAAGATCAGAGCAGAAATAAATGAAATAGAAACCAGAAAAACAATACAAAAGATCAATGAATCCCAGAGTTGGTTCTTAGAGAAGATAAACAAAATTGACAAACCTTTATCTAGACTCATTAAAAAAAAGAGAGGACCCAAATTAATAAAATCAGAAATGAAAGAGGAGAAGTGACAACAGACACTGCAGAAATACAATAAAAATTAAGAAATTACTATGAGGAACTATATGCCAACAAATTTGACAATCTGGAAGAAATGGACAATTTTCTATAGGCGTACAACCTTCCAAGGCTAACTCAAGAAGAAATAGAGAACCTGATTAGACTGATTACCATCAGGGAAATTGAATCAGTAATCAACAATCTCCCAACAAACAAAAGCCCTGGACCAGATAGCTTTACAGGTGAATTTTACAAAATGTTCAAAAAATAATTATCACCTATCTCCTCAAGCTCTTCCAAAAAATCCAGAAGGAGGGAAGACTCCCAAACACTTTTTATGGAGCCACTATCACCCTGATCCCCAAATCAGACAAAGACACCACAAAAAAAGAAAACTACAGGCCGATATCTCTAATGAACATACATGCAAAAATCCTCAACAAAATATTAGTGAACAGAATTCAGCAATACATTAAAAAGATCATACACCATGATCAAGTGGAATTCATCCCAGGTATGCAAGAGTAGTTCAACATCCCCAAATCAATTAATGTGATACACCACATTAACAAAATGAAAAATACAAATCACATGATCATATCAATAGATGCAGAAAAAGCATTTGATAAAATCCAGCAACCATTTATGATAAAAACCCTTAAGAAAGTGGGAATAGAGGGATCATATCTCAACATAATAAAGGCTATATATGACAAACCCACAGCTAACATTATACTCAATGGGGAAAAGCTAAAACCATTCCTCCTAAGATCAGGAACAAGGCAAGGTTGCCCATTATGTCCACTTCTATTCAACATAGTGCTGGAAGTTCTAGCCACAGCAATCAGACAAGAAAAAGAAATAAAAGGCATCCAAATTGGCAAGGAGGAAGTAAAATTATCATTATATGCAGATGATATGATGCTGTATATAGAGAACCCTAAAGACTCCACCAAGAAACTATTAGAGCTGATAGATGAATTTAGTAAAGTAGCAGGATACAAAATTAATATTCAGAAATCAATTGCATTTGTATATACCAATAATAAAACACAAGAAGGAGAAATTAAAAAAAAAATCCCATTTACAATTGCTCCAAAGACTATAAAATACCTAGGAATAAATTTAACAAAAGAAGTAAGAGATCTGTACTCAGAAAATTATAAGACTCTAAGAAAGAAATGAAAGAAGATATAAATAGATGGAAATACATATCATGTTCATGGATAGGAAGAATTAATATAGTTAAAATGTCCATACTGCCTAAGGCAATATACATATTCAATGCATTTCCTATCAAACTATCAATGACGTTTTTCACAGAAATAGAACATATCCTAAAATTTATTTGGGACCATAAAAGACCCCGGATAGCCTCAGCAATCTTGAGAAATAAGAACAAAGTGGGAGGTATAACAATACCTGACTTCAAATTATACTACAATGCTACAGTAATCAAAACAGCATGGTACTGGCGTAAAAAGAGACACATAGATTAATGGAACAGAATAGAGAGTCCAGAAGTAAATCCATGCCTATATGGCCATTTAATCTATGACAATGGAAGCAAGAATGTACAGTGGGGTAAAGACAGTCTATTCAATAAATGGTGCTGGGAAACCTGGGCAGACACATGAAAAAAAAATGAATTTGGACCACATCCTTACACCATATACAAAAATAAATTCAAAATGGCTTGAAGATTTAAATGTGAGACCTGAAACCATAAAATACCTAGAAAAAAATATAAGAAGAAACTTCACAGACATTACCCAGAGTAGGATTTTTACTGCTCTATCCCCTTGTGTGAGGGAAGTAAGGAAAAAAAAAAGAAAAAAAACATGTGGGATTACGTCAAACTAAAAAGTTTTTTCACAGCAAAGGAAACCATCAATAAAACAAAAAGGGATCCTACTGAATGGGAAAATATATTTGCCAATGATATATCTGATAAAGGGTTAATATCACAAATCTATAAAAAACTCACTCAACTCTACTGCAAAAAAACAAACAACCCAATTAACAAATGGGCAGAGGACTTGAAGAGACATTTTTCTAAAAAGGATATACAGATGGCAAACAGACATATAAAGAAATGCTCAACCTCACTAACCATCAGAGAAATGCAAATAAAAACCACAGTGAGATACCACCTCACCCCAGTCAAAATGGCTATCATCAATAAATCAACAAACAACAAGTGCTGGCGCGGATGTGGAAAAAAGGGAACGCTTGTGCACTGTTGGTGGGATTGCAGATTGGTGCAGTCACTATGGAAAACAGTATGGAGGTATCTCAAAAATCTGAAAATGGAACTACCCTGTGATGCAGTAATTCCACTCCTAGGTATCTATCCGGAGAAACCCAAAACTCCAATTCAAAAATCTTTAGGCACTCCTATGTTTATTGCAGCACTATATACAATAGCCAAGACATGGAAACAACCGAAATGCCCATCGGTAGATGACTGGATTAAGAAGCTGTGGTACATTTATACAATGGAGTATTACGCAGCCATAAAGAAGAAAGAAATCTTACAATGTGCAACAACATGGATGGATCTAGAGAACATTATGTTAAGAGAAATAAGTAAGACAGAGAAAGACAAGTACCATATGATTTCACTTATATGAGGAATCTAAAGAAGAGAATAAGTGAATGCACTAACCAGAAACAGTTTTGGAGACAAAGAGGAAAAACTGAGGTTTGCTAGATGGGCATGTGGATAGGTATAAGGGGGAAGATGAGGGGATCAGAAAACAGTCGGTGACCACAGGATGGCCATGGGGTTTCCTCATCTGAGAAGCATTCATTCTCTTTCCCTTCCCAATACAAAATGCTTATAATAACACTGTCGTTCTAAAGTTGTGAAGACAAAATGAGACCATATGTACAAAAGTGTTTTAGAAAACATACAGTAACATGCATATTTAGATTTTTTTTTCATAATTTCTAGTTTCAAATTATTTCAGTGACCTATGGACACAAACTCAAAAGTGTTACATAGACATGGCCCTAATTTACCTAATTCAATGTTTCAAAATATTTTCTATGTAAAAAGCACCATTTTAGAAAATGGAGGATATACTTGCTTGAATAGGCTAATTTCTGTGCTGATATTTTAAACTTTTTATAAAATTTTACCTCAAAACACAACCGTTGAACAGCTGTGTATGCGCTCTTGCGCAATTTCAGAAATATCTTAAAAGTTAAGTTCTAGTCTCAATAGTTTAAGCCTAAATTGAATAATAAAAACATGTTTTACTTCATATTATCCTCTTTCTTTGCTACCGTAACAATTAAGAGGACTGGGAGTAGATTATAAGCTGCAACAACCAAACAGGTACATTTTAGCTATTTTTGATGATTGAGGCAGCCATGGCTACCCTATATGTGAGCAAACTAAATCTACGTGCTAAATCTTAAGGACTGTTTCTTATAACTACAAGGCATAACACAGTCATTCTTATTTGTCTTGCATGTATTATTACACAAATCACTAGAAGCACAGCATTAGGTTCACAAGAATATCTATAATCTTTTTTCCATAGCTTCAGAGGTGCCAAAATAATTTTACATTTCCACAAAGAATCCTAATCAATATGTTCAGAGCATGGGCTTCTATGTGACATAATTTTCCAGCTGATTAAGCTTAATTTTTAAGAGCTTATCTTTATTTTAAAAAAATGACATTTATAGATTTCCCAAGAATAATATGTGACCCTTATCTACCTACACATAGGGGATGAATATGTTCATGAGTAAGTCTTATCTTACTCACATAGGGTTTCATTAAAACAATCATTATAATGGATGGCAAAAGAGCAAGGGCTTCAAGGGCAAGTAAACTCTGAAATATGTTGAAAATATTAATTTTTTGCCTTTCCATGAAATGACCTTTCTGTGTGGTATGATATTTGTAATTATTCTTTTTCATTCACAGTTAAACCATCCTTATGTAGGGGGTGAGCTTCTAAAGAGCAAGACGGTCTCCTTAAACAGCACAGATCTCCCCTTCCCCACCCAAGGACATTATCTTTGATCCCTCCGCCACCAGCAGTTACCTAGTTCTTCCTAATCCATTTTTCTCTTTTAATATTGATAAGCTTCTGTGAGCTGGGGAACTGTCTTATCAAACTTGCAAGAACTTTGTGCAAAATTAGACTAGGATCTAAGACAGTTTCTGAGATATTTTTCTTAGCACTTGGACCCCCTGACCTCAGTACTGACATCCACATTCCTAGAAGCCTTCTGGATAATTGAGGTTGCCACATTAATGAGTGCATTTGTGTTCAGGCAGTTTGAGTCATATGGGTTAGTTGCATAGTTTAGATGTTACAGACAGTTTGCAAATGAAAAATACTGTACTGGCTGCCTGAGTTTTGAAATATTATCTTGGAAAGCTACTTTAAATACAGTGATAAATAATCTAGATAAGACTAGGATTTTTTTTATTCCGATAACATTGCATATATCCATTTATCAAATACTTCCACAACTATTTAATTTTGCCATGATTTGTAATGGAGCACAATGTTCCTTATGATGTTTTAAAACATATAACCAAAGAAGCATAAGTTTTTATAGGTTTTCATAGGTTTTCATACAGTTTAACACTACCAGGTAAAAGCTAATAGCTTCATATAGAAGAATCCTTGGAAATCAATTGCCCCTGTTCCCTTATTAGACATAAGATATAATACACCATAGGAGAACATGACAGCTGCCTTTGTTTTCTCACTGTTCAGAGTAAGACACATACAGCATTAGTGATTATCATCTGGATTTAGACCAGCATTAATTTCCAATGCTGCAACAACCAGAATATTTCCTGCTTAAAGTTTTAGTATATAACAATTACATATTATACTAGAAGATAAAGTAGGATGCACTATATAACACGCTTGTATGTATATACAGAGGGTGCCCAAAAAAATGTATACACATTTAAGAAAGGAAAAAACACTGTATTAAAATTGTACTGTGTTTCTCCGAAAATACAGATCAGGTCTTATATTAAGATTTGCTCCAAAAGACGCATTAGGGCTTATGTTCAGGGGATGTCATCCTGAAAAATCATGCTAGGGATTATTTTTGGGTTTGGTCTTATTTTCGGGGAAACATGGTAATACAAAGAATGACGCTAGCATTCATTTGATTAACGCAATCTTTTCAGTGAACGTCATACTACACATTGCTACCGTAATTCAATTCAACTTTTAAAAATAATAATACATAGATAACATTTTTTAAAATGTGTACATTTTTGGCACCCCTAGTGACAAAAAAAATGTATGCATATATAGATCTGACTTTATAAGAAGCAATCTACATGTTTAATAAGTAACATTATTCAATCACATGACGTCCTTGAAGGTGTGTTCTTTTCTACCTGAGTCAATTTTTCAAACTTATTTTCTATGACAGTTATTCTAAGCACCTGCAGCTTCCGTATCCCTGTTAAGACTAAATTGGCCTACAGACATATTTAAAATTCATTAGCAATTTCTTTTATGCCTGCTGAGAGGATTAATTCACAAATTCTATAAGAATAAAGCACTCAATTCTGTAGTTGCTGCTAGTACCAAAGCCTTTGCCACTGCTAAATAAAAGAGATCAAAGGTGTCTGGGAATGTTTAGGTAATAGCTAGCAAGTGCAGTGGCTCCCCCTGTTCTTTCTGTAAGGACAGTTCATATTCCTTCCAGAAATTCACTCAAGTGCTGATCCATATGATCCTAGGAGACTGGGGTTTTTGTTAGTTCCTAAATTATACATTGAGTTGAGCTTTACATCTTTCTTTACAAAAATCAAGGGACTATGACTGCAATATCGTGAGTAACTTAAGAGAGAACACTGTTAGAAAAACAAACTGAGAGGAAGACAGCATTATTAAGGATTTTGTCTATTTTAAATCTGTGTTTATAGAGAAATTGGAGCACCACAGGCCCAGTGTGATAACACTTCCTTTAGCTCACCCTACTCCAGAAGGCTAACGGCTTTCTCTATTTCCAACAAGGAGACAGAGGCAAATATTAATTCAAGATATGCAAACAGCTAAAATATACATCTATGTGAAACCCTTGCACATTTATACTAGTAAAATATATTTTAGAATGTTTACAATAGCACATTCATAATAACCAAAAACTAGAAACATATCAAATATCCATCAAGAACAAAATTGATCAATTAATTTGGTAGATTTATGTAATAATAATATAGTAAAAATGAATGAAGTGCAGTTATATACAACAACATGGATAAATCTGTAACAAAAATATGAAAGGCAAAAGGTATGTGAAGATAACTACATGCAATGACATATATGTTTATTATTTATAAAATATATATAATGTATATGTCATGTATATGGCACACAATTATGGATAGTAGTCACGTGGCTACCTCTGACTAGGAAGCAGGGTTAAGTGACAGAAAGAATCACACAAGAAGAAATGTTATTGGTAATTTAAACACACACATACACAAATGTAAATACACGAACACTCAGGCATTCATAGGTCAATTTAAATACTGTGTCACGAAACAAAATCTGATTAATCTAATTACAAACACCTGTATTTATAAGAAAATAATCTACTAACACCGACCAGTTTGTAAGTTTTTTAATCAGTTCTTCAATGTTTACTAAGTCCATTTCTCTTTTCCAAAATTTTCTTAATAATTTATTTTGACTTATAGTTAAGTAATTGGTTACTGGAGTATTTTATTTCAAACTTGAATAAAATTGATGTTTTTTCTATTTTAATGAGTCAAGAACCAAATCAAACGAAAACACCTGAGTTTACAGTAAGTGGTTATTTGAAGTTGCTTTTTACTTTCATTTTTTCTTTTTTTTCCCCCCTCTCTTCACCAGTAAATACACACACACATACACACACACATACACACACACACACACATGAAAGCAGAATATAAAAGTTTCAGAGGAAATGTAAAAATATGGGACATCCACCTTGCTGATTTTTTAATATTGTCTGGTGTTTTACTCTGTACATTTTTCCTTTAAAAAACCTTTTATTTATTTATTTAAGTGTGTTTTTCCAAAACCCATGAGCTCCAAGGCAAGTACATAGTTGTTTCAATCTAGTTGTGGAAGGTGCAGCTCACAGTGGCCCATGTGGGGATCGAAACGGCAACCTTGTTGTTAAGAGCACCATACTCTAACCAACTGAGCTAACCAGCTGCCCTTCTATTCTTTCTACTAGTTTTACTTAATTTTGATTGATAGGAGATTTAACTATAACCCAGGGAGCATACATGGCATAGAACCTTGGTAAGTATCAAGTGGTTATTTTTGTTTTGCCTCGTTATTATTGTTATTGCATTCCCAATATTGTGATTGAGAATTTCCTTTACGATATCTTTACATTGAGTTCATCTCTTGCCTCTGAATTTCATTCTCCCTAGGATTAGGTCATTAATCCTTGCTACTTCTCCTCTCCATTATCAGAACACCTTCAGCACCTCTACATTAAATTTCTCCATCCATCTATTCCAATAAATGGTTGTGCACTGCCAATTATGTTATCCCTGATTTCATTCTTTTAAAAGTATCTTGGAGTCATGTTATTTCTGGCATCTTTCTCCTATAACAGTTTCTTTTAGGATACTTTTGCTTTTGCTCTCTTTGCCTCTGTCTCTATCGCCCGCCATAGTACCGGGACACCCATTATAGCTTTTTTCAGTGTGTTTGGTAGCAAAACCACCAGAAACTCACTCTGTTGTGTATGTATGTACATATGAAGTCTGACACTTAAGTTCACAAACTCATCCTAGAAAAAGTGCTGCAAGCCTCATTGCTGAACATCACTACGGTCACCTTCATAGTACTCCCCTTGGGAAGCTATGTACTGAGATCAGCACCTAGTCCACCCTTCAAAGCAATTTTGGAATTCTTTCTCTAGAATAGCCATCAGAGTTGTCGTCTTATTACCCTTGATGCCCTGGATGTCATCAAAATGTCTTCCTTTCAATATTTAATTTATCTTTCGGTGAAGAATGAAGTCATTGGGGGCCAGATGAGGTGAGCAGGGAGGGTATTTCAACACAGCTATTTGTTTGCTGGATAAAAATTCCCTCATAGACAGTGAGATGGTGCATTTTCGTGATGCAAGAGGCATGAATTGTTGTCAAAAAGTCCAGGTTGTTTTCATCTAACTTTTTCATGCAACCTTTTCAGCACTTCCAAATAGTAAACTTGGTTAACTGCTATTCCAGTTGGCACCAATTTATGATGAATAATCCCTCTGATATCAAAAAAGGTAAGCAACGGGGCCAGCCCGGTGGCTCAGGCGGTTAGAGCTCCATGCTCCTAACTCCGAGGCTGCTGGTTTGATTCCCACATGGGCCAGTGGGCTCTCAACCACAAGGTTGCCGGTTCAACTCCCGCAAGGGACGGTGAGCTGCGCCCCTTGCAACTAGCAATGGCAACTGGACTTGGAGCTAAGCTGTGCCCGCCACAACTAAGACTGAAAGGACAACAACTTGAAGCTGAACAGCACCCTCCACAACTAAGATTGAAAGAACAACAACTTGACTTGGAAAAAAGTCCTGGAAGTACACACTGTTCCCCAATAAAGTCCTGTTCCCCTTCCTCAATCAAATCTTTAAAAAAAAAAAATAATAAAATAAAATAAAAATAAATAAAACTAAATAAATAAATAAGATAATTTTTTTAAAAAGCCTCTAAAAAGATTTTAAAAAAAGATAAGCAACAAGTTTGCGAACTTAATTATCACACTTCATATATTATACAAAATCAATGAAAACACGATTCGTACATCATTTAAATAATGGTTTAAGGAAACAGAATAAGAAGTACAAGGAAACACATCACCACACTGTTTCATTAAAAAAATTGGATCACATTTGGTATGAATCACTTAATATTATTATGCAAAAGAGTTTATTTTCTTAAATGTACCAGAAATTATTGTAAAGATAAAGAATGTAAAAAAACTAAAAGAATATTGTTTTAAACCGAAAAAATAATTTTAAGCCAAATTTATATTTGTTTCCAATATTATATTCTCTTTTATATTCTCTAAAATACTTAAATAAATCCTACAGATAAATATAACATTTACATAAATACAAGTATAATTAACAAAAGGGAAAATTGTCATTGTTATTCATCACGGAAGTATTAATTTTTCACATTCTCCTATCCTTATAAAACCTCACTGCATTTTCTATGTGTCATTTACAAAACTATATAGTCAACCTTTAAATCATTAAACCCTATTCAAATTAGGTATTTCAATGGTATTTGTTTTGCTACAATTTAATTACCTAGTTTAATTTTTTGGAAGTATAAAAGAAAGAGTAATTTCCATTAATACTTTTAATCTTATTCTTTTATAAGGACCTATAATATTTCATTATTATATAATAGCTTACTTTTATGTCACGCTGTATTGATTGTTTTGACTATGTCTTTTCTTAAATTTAGTGAATTTTGAAAGTAATTGGTAAAGTCTGTCATTTCTGTTATCCATTTGCCATTTTTAGTCTTTTATTTTGAGGCTAATGTGCTGATATTCTCACTGAGTAAACTACTGGGTAATGAGAAGCATAAGAATTAATCTGTAATTATGGCAGTTTGTCTTCTACATTACTGAAATAGTTACATAAGAAAGTGTTTTATGATCAAGAGGAATTTACAGTAAAGATAAAACTAAAGGAAAAGTAATGTTTTTATTAACTGTTTTGGGTTCTGTAAAAAAAACTATAAAGGGAAATATTAGAAAATAAAGGTAAATGAAATCATCCATAATATTAATATATTTGTAGTTAAATAAAAATATTAATATTGTGCTATTTTACATAAGAAAATGAAGAAGGAATACATTCTTTATGTATGCCTCTATTTAGGGCGAATAGGTACAGGAATGCAGATGTAATAGCCAAAATTGTTGAAATAAGTAAATATAATTTTGAGAGCCTTTCCAAGTTATTTCCTCCATGCCTTTAATATTGGATCATCACCCATCTCTCCATCTTTTCCCTTCCTTTTGACTTCCCAACATCTCTAGGATATACTATATTTTAAATTACTAATGTGGAGATAACAGGCAATGGGAAGACCCAACAGTTCCTAAAAATACTTTAAATCTTAGTAAGGTTAACTGGATCAGACCTTCTCACCACCCAATGAAAAATATAGCATCACATTTTTTTTCTATCAAAATTGTCCAGCAGTACAATGTAAAACACAATGACTATAGTTAACATCACTGTGTATTATATAAGAAAGACGTTAAGAGAGTATATATCCTTCTGGACTGCAAAGTTACATTTGAGAAATCAGATGATAGTCTTATGGGAGCTCTCTTGTAAGTAATTGACTACCTTTCTCTTTCTGCTGTTAAGATTCTCTCTTTGTCTTTAACCCTTGGCATTTTAATTAAGATGTGTCTTGGTGTGGTCCCCTTTGAGTTCATCTTGTTTGGACTCTCTGCACATCCTGGGCTTGTATGTCTATTTCCTTTGCCAGGATAGGGAAGTTTTTAGTCATTATTTCTTCAAATAATGTTTTAAATCCCTTGTTCTCTCTGTTTTCCTTCTGGCACCCCATGATGTGAATGTTGGTATGATTGATATCCCAGAGGACCCTTAAAATATCCTCATTTTGTTTTATTCTTTTTTTCTTTTTGCTGTTCTGACTGTGTGTTTTCTGCTATCTTGTCTTCCAAATCATTGATTTGATCCTCTGCTTCATCTTATTTGCTGTTGATCCATTTAATGTATTCTTCATTTTAGTTACTGTATTCTTCATTTCTGACTTGTTCCTTTTATGTTTTTTTAAATGAGTATACTTTATTTTTTTAATTTTTTTTAAATTTTAATTTATTAGTTTCAGGTGTACAAGACAAGGTAATACTTAGACGTTCATCATTTATATCCCTCACACTGTGAACAACGCAATTCCTATCAAACTACCAACGATGTTTTTCACAGAAATAGAACATATAATCCTAAAATTTATATGGGACCATAAAAGACCCCAGATAGCCTCAGCAATCTTGAGAAATAAGAACAAAGTGGGAGGTATAACGATACCAGACTTCAAACTATACTACAAGGCTACAGTAATCAAAACAGCATGGTACTGGCATAAAAATAGACACATAGATCAATGGAACAGAATAGAGAGTCCAGAAGTAAATCCATGCCTATATGCCCATCTAATTTACGACAATGGAAGCAAGAATGTACGATGGGGTAAAGACAGTCTGTTCAATAAGTGGTGTTGGGAAACCTGGACAGACACATGCAAGAAAATGAACCTTTTATGTTTTTTTATCTCCATTTTTTATATTTACTATATCTTTGTTGAAATTCTCATTGAGATCACCTATTCTTTTTTTTAAGTTCATTGAGCTTACAATCAGTGTTTTGAAGAACACTGCATCTGGTAGATTGCTTGCCTCCATTTTGCTTAGTTCTTTTTCTGATTTTTTTGTCCTGTTCTTTCATTTGCAAAATATTTCTTTGTCTCCTTTTTGTGGCTCCCTGTGTTTGTTTGTATGTATTAGGGAGGGCTGCTATGTCTCCCAGTATGCAGTATGGCCTTTTGTAAAATGTGTCTGTGGGGCTCAGTAGCACAATCTTCCTGTTTACCTGAGTTGGGAGCTCTAGGTATATCCCTTATGTGGGTTGATCTCCTGTTGTAGTTGAGGCTTGATTGCTGTTGGCAGTGGGATTCACTCTCAGGCTGACTGGCTGTGAGGAGAGTCTGTGACTACAAAAGACAAGCTGACCTCATGAAGGCAGTATTCATTTAGCAGGGCTCTGGTGCCTGCCAAATCCATCGTTTGGGTGTGTCATTTGTGGCAGTAATTGGGTAGTGCTCTGGTATTGCCTAAAGCTGCTTACCGGGTATGTTGGTTCTGGGGCCTTTTGGGAGGGGCTTTGGTGCAGGACAAGGTCAGTTACTGCCTGTGTCTAGCCAGGTGTCACCTGGTAGGAGCTACAAGTGATCTGCAATTGGTAGCTGCCTGTGCTGGGCTTGGAGGGACCTGGGAGTGGTTGGCATGAAATACTCAAAGTGATAAAAAGCAAGGACATACAATGAAGATTTCTCTATCCAGTAAGGCTATCATTTAGAATGGAAAGATAGATAAACATTCAAGACAAAAAAAAAAAAAAAAAAAAAGGTGAAGGAGTTCATCCCTACAAAACCAATACTACAAGAGATGTGGGGAAAAAAAAAAAAAACTTATTTAAGAAGAAAACCAATAAAAATATGATTAAGATAATATCACAAAGAAAAAATTCACATGGACAAAGACAAACACATAACAAAAGCAGTGAAACAACCCAAACTAAAGCTAATACAAAGGTTACAAGGCAAAAGTAGGAAGATCTTTTATAATTACTCAGTAAATTAAGGGATACATACAAATACACACAAACACACATGCAAACACACAGACACACACAAAGAAAAAATAATGATAAAAACATAAATGTGAAAGCAGTGAATAAAAGTGATAGCGATTACAGAAAGTGTTTTAACTTAAGTGATGATCAACTTAAAATAGACTGCTATAAACATAGCTTGGTATATATGAAGCCCATGATAATCACAAACTGAAAATGTACAACAGATATACAAGAAATAAAGAGAAAGGAATCCAAATACAACTCTATGGAAAATCAACAACATATAAAAGAAGAAAGCAAGAGTATAAGAAAGGAACGGAAAAGAACTGGATCAATTAATAAAATGGCAATAACTGCATACTTATCAACAATTATTTTAAATGTAAATGGATGAAATTCACCAATCAAAAGATGAATGGCTAAAGATGCTGTACATGTATGCAATGGAATATTACTTGGCCATAAAAAAGAAGTCTTATCATTTGTGACAACACAAATGAACCTAGAGGGTATTGTGCTGAGAGAGATAGGTAGGGCAAAAAAAGACAAATACCACATGATTTCTCTTATAGGAGGAATTTATAAAACAAAATAAATGAAGAAGCAAGACAGAAACATTCCCATATATATAGCAAACAAACTGATGGTTGCCAGATAGGAGGGGCCTTGTGAGGCTGTGTGAAAAAGGTGAAGGCATTAAGAGGTATGCACTGGCATTTATAATATAGTAATGGGGATGTAAAGTACAACTTAGGAAATAAAGTCAATAACATTGTATTAACTATACATGGTATCAGGTGGGGGCCAGATTTAGTGGGGGGATCATTTTGTAATTCATATAAATGTCTAACTATTATACTTTATACCTGAAACTAATATAATATCAAATGTCAACTATAACTGAAAAATAAAAAAAATAATTAAAAATAACTTAAAAGGAGAGTAGATCCTAAGCATTCTTATGACAAGGAAAAAAAATTTTCTTTTCCTTTTTTCTGTAGCTATATGAGATGATGAGTATTAATTAAACTTATGTAATAATTTCATGATAATTGGAAATCAAATCATTATGCTGTACACCTTAAATTTATACAGTGTCAATTGTATCTCTATAAAACTGATAAAACTATACAAAGTTAAAAAAATTGCACCTCCCAAAAGAAGTTATCCAGCAAAATCTTACTTCGTGTTAGTAAACACAGGAATTTGTGTAGGTTTCAATCAGTGAGGAAATTGCATTTTTTTGGGATTTTTTTTCCAAAATTTTATTAAGGTTTTCTTTGATGTTAGTAAATATAGATGCATGGTATTTATAATATGCAAAAAGTTAAGCACATAAGTAAAAGATGTTTAGAGAAGACTGAGTAATAACAGATATAGACTATTCTATATGTACAAACACTCGATATTGTAGAGATATTAGTTCTCTTCATATCAATCAATGTGTAGAGAGGTAAATGGACTTCCTTTTATAGAGTTGACTTATCAATAATAATTAATTTATTGCCTACATGTCAAAAAGGTAGTTACTGGATATAATTTGTTACTCATAAGAGAGTGATAGGAAGAAAGCTGGAAAGAACACTAACGTCCCAAAACACACACATACTTTTTTCTCATTCATTCTCAGCTTACTGTATGAAACATTTAAGAGATGCTCATGATACCTCAGGAACAGGTAAGCATGTGTCTGGGCTTCTTTCTAATCATATTTACATTCCATTGCAATATGCCACAGTGAATCTTACCTTAAACTACTGTTGTACAGCTTAAAAGAACTTTATACATGGAAGAGGATACTGCATATTTAGTTGGTAGGAAGCCAGGTGTTCAGTCAGAAACAATAAAAGTGAACAAAACACATTATTTGCCTAGAGGACAGGCTTGCTTTTCAGTCTCTTAATAATTAACCTACAGAAGTATCTCTGGCTTCTTGGATAGAAGGTATTGGGCTAAATATTTGTAACATCAAATCATACTTTACAACGGTTAACTTTAAAAAAATGAATAAATTGATTTAATTTGCCCCAAACCTATGAAACTCTTTTGAAACCAAGAAATCAATCCAGACCATTTTCTAGGTGAAAACTGATCACATTAATTAATTCAGCCATTATACGCATTAAGTGTCTAACACTGTTCTATGTACTAGAATATAGTAGTGAATTAAAGAGTAAAAGAAATGTGTATTGTCCTAAAGCTTATATTCTAGACAGTGGAGTCAAGACAACAAAAACAACAAAAGAGTAACACAAATAATATATTAAATTATGATAAGCTCTGTGAAGGTAGATAAAGCAGAGGGTAATGACATCAGGGGTGGGAAGAGGGTGCTATCGCTAGATTGCTAGAGAAAATCCATGTTTAAGCACTATCACAGAAGAAGAAGAAAAAAGAAACCAGGGGTTGGTCAGGGGCAGTTCAGGCAAATGAACTAGTAAGTACAAGTGATGGAAGCATCCAGAGTGTATTCAAAGAAGTAAAGGGAGGCCAGAATGTCGGGGAAAAACTAACTGAAGGAGAGAATTAGTAGACAATGTGTGGGAGGTAATGTGGGAGGCAGGATGTGTAGGGCTCTGGAGGCCGCTGCAAATGTTTTGGCCTTTCACTGAGTGATATGCAGTCACTAGATGTTTTAAGAGGTAAAGCAACATGATTAAACTTCTGTTTTGAAAGGATTACTCTGGATGATTTATTGAGCTAAAATGATGGAGGATAGAACACATAGGAAAGGATAAAAACAGGGAGAGACCAGTTAGGAATCTGTTGCAAGTGGTTAAGACCAAGGTGGAAGCTGTGGACATACTGTGAGGTCATCAGATTCGAGTTATATTTGGAGTTGCCAGTGAGTGTGGGGTGTGATAAAAGAGAGGAGGGAAGGTTTGGGAATTATGTAACATGAAGATGTGAATTACCAGCAACTGAAATGGAAAATACAGGGAGGGACAGATGTGAGAGTAGAAGCTGAGTTTAGTTTTGAACATGTGCATTGTGAAATGCCTATGAGAAGTTCAAGTGGGAAATGTAGATTAGGCAATTTGATATGTAAGTCTGGGTTTTCAGAAAGACCCCAGAACAGAGATGTAAGCTTGGGTAGAATAAGTTTGCAGATAGTATTTAAAACACTTTAGCATTATTTTCTTAAGTACAAATAAATAGATGCCGCAGATAAACAAACATCAAATTTTAGAAACTCAGTATATCACAGTCAGCTCTAAAAGTATGTGTTGATCTCCTTATAGAATAACATCCAAAATTTACCAGTTATAAAATGTTAGCATAAAACTGTGTTTTTGTGTGTGTGCCTTCTTTAATCATTGTGCCAAAATTTGAACCAGGAGGAATCACAATAACTAGAAGTAATAGGAAATTTGGACAATTTTTGGGGTGGGGGCTATTAAAGTGTCCTAAGTATCAAAAGGTTTTCATAAAATAAAAAACGTGATCTTATCTCTGAATACAACATATTTACTTCAGCAGCAATTTTTATGAAGCTATTAACATATGCCTATAAATAGCTCATTCATTGCTATATATTCTACTTGGTCAATTTTGAATTTTTAATATTGATCACATTATTTACAAGGTTGACTATAGATAAACGAACAAAATATTTTGAAATAGGTGGGATGTTACTCTTCAAGGTTATTAGAATAAGAGGACTGGGTGCATGGTAAATGCTGAACAATTACTAACTGATCAATTGGTAATGAAATGTAAAATAATTATCTAACACAGAACAACATTCAGGTGTCAGATTATGAGAATTCCAAATAAATAAGATGTATTTAATAAAGATGTGATCAGATTTGTAAACTGATCAGATTTGTAACTAGAAGTACTAATTACACTGATTAAATAACACAAAAACATGTGGAATATGATATGACGAACACATTATTTGCAGTTTGAATGCCTGAAGTCTTGAATTCATCAACAAGGTTTCTAATATATAAGTAATGTAGAAGTGAACAGTGAAGAGTGGATTGAGTTTCAGTATAGGCAATTATTTATTCACATATATACTTAATATGCTATATATTTCAGTGCATTTAAAAATTAGATTATCAATTACTTGTCTGTTGTAGCTGAGAAATAAAATGTCTCAATAAATATTCTTATTAAATATCAAATATAATATGCTATTTCCAGTAATATTTGACACCATTTTAGATAATTTATTTATATTTATCTCATAAAGCCAGTATTGCCTCTTAAATGTTGAGGCTTGATGTGCACTGTAAGTCTCCTATTGTCAAAATAGAAAATTTTAAATAATATTTTATAAATTTAAAGATCTATAAACCGTAACGGTGAAATTTCTACTTTTTGACACTAGGTGGTGGTAGAACACTTTATAAAGGATTGAGCACTGTCTAAATCAACAAGAACCTCAAGTATCAATACAAATAAAATGGGAACAAAATGCCTAGAGAGTAAATGTCTATTAATTTTGAATTCAGTATTATGTTTTTGGAGGCAGTTCTTGCTGAACTGATTATTAACTTCTGGAAGAATAATTCCTTAGGTTTAAAATAAATTTCAATACTAATCACAGCTCATGAACATTAAATCCCCTTTTTCTCCTCTACCAGAGTCACTTACTAGAATGTTTTATCAAGTTTTCTTTTAAATGTAAGATTTTGAAACATCTGATAATAATAAATTTAAATTTTTATAATATTGTATCACAAAAGAAACATTAATTAGGGTAATCTACAGATTCACAATGCAGAAAGATATATCTTTATGTTGTGATAAGAGCATAACTTTTTTGACAAGATACATCATAATAAAATAAAAAAAAATACTGAATCAGTCCAAAGTATTTGACCACACACTAACATGCCTGGAAAACAATAGCCATCTTATTTTTAAAATGTGATCAACAAAATATTTTAATAAACATTTGGTAGGTATCTAAGGAAAAAAATCTACAACTTCCTTATTATGTCCACCTATAGAGATTAAACAACTAGTCCAATATTGCCGAATTAGAGGTCTTGTCAAGTGTTCTTTCAAATATACTATTTCTGATGTATTTCCAATTCACTTGTCTTCATGCGATGAGCTATCTTTTGATATCCAGCCATTTTAATTGTTCAGGGAAATAAACAAAATGGTCAACATATCATATCACTGGATATATGTATTGTCGTTCACATTAGAATATTATAAGTACACATCTAACACAAATGCTACAATTGTCTCCAAGGTACAGCCACTGTTCTGTAATCTTCATGTCCATGGGTCTGAGATATATCACTCACTGACAGAAACCACATAACAGTACAGGGTACTTGATGCTAACTGGTGCCTCTTTATTTTAAATACAAGCATATATTGTGAAAATGAGTGGTGCGATACTGTGGTCAGAAAAAGAAAACTAATATTGAATAAATAAATTAACATATCCAAAGCATAAGTAGGAATGTATACTTGGTACCTCAGATTGATTCACTTCAAAGTCAGGAATAAATTTCTAATGGGGAGTATTTTATTTGATTATCGCTGTTAGTACTACTTTACATTGATCATATCACATAGACTTTCCTGCAATGCTCTCTCTTTTTCTAGAATCAATCATTTTTCTAAATGCAATACCTGGAACACTGGAGCTGAGAAATTTTCCATTGAGTTTTCTTGCCAAAGCTATGAAAACTCTTCATACTATACCCTCACATTTTCTTATCACACGATTTTTTTGACTCACAATATATATCAGGAAATTAAAGGATACCTTTAAGAAACCTGCTGATTTTTTTATTTAATTTTTTTTCATTTCATAATACAAGATCTGACAATTACTTTGGCAAACTCATCCTAGAAAAAGTGCTACATACCTTGTTGCTGAATATCACTATGTTCACGTTCAAAGTCCTCCCCTTGGGAAGCTATGCACTGACTCCAGCACCTAATCCACACTTCAAAGCAATTTTGGAACTCTTTTTCTGGAATGGTCATCAGAGCTATCATGGTATTATCCCTGATGTCCTGAATGTTATCAAAATGTCTTCCTTTCAATATTTCCTTTATCTTTGGGTAAAGAAAAAAGTCACTGGGGGCCAGTTCAGGTGAGTAGGGAGGGTGTTCCAATATAGTTATTTGTTTACTGGCTAAAAATTTTCTCACAGACAGTGCCGTGTGAGCTGGTACTTTGTCATGATGCAAGAGCCATGCATTGTTGTCAAAAAGTTCAAATTGTCTACTTTTTCACGCAGTTTTTTCAGCACTTTCAAATAGTAAACTTACTAACTTGTTTGTCCAATTGGTAGAAAGTTATAATGAAAAATCCCTCTGATATCAGATATGGTTAGCAACAAATTCATGAATGTAATTGTCAGACCTCGCACAATTAATTTTCATAGTTCACATTTATGTAAATAATACTCTAATTTTTGTCTCAACATTCAACCTGTTAAGTTTTCCTCAATCTAAATTGTAGCATCTCTACATTCCCAGCACTAATTTATGAACATTTAACTCCTTAAATAATTACCTGCTGAATATGTCATAGTTTTTCTTTAATTCACTCACTATCAAAATGTTCTTAGTAGATGAAGGTAAAAGGGATCAAATATATGGTGATGGAAAGAGAACTGATTATGGGTGGTGAACACACAATGTGATATATAGATGACGTATTACAGAATTGTACACCTGAAATTTATATAACTTTACTAACAATTGCCACCCCAATAAACTTTAATTTTAAAAAAAATGTTCTTGGTGTCCCATTTTTTTCACATTTCTTCACTATCTCAAGATACGATTTCAATTGTATACATGAAAACAAAATCTTAATCATGAGTATATTCCATATCTAAAATTATTCTGATGTTATGTGATTTAAATATAGCACAGAGAACTTAACATAAGCATATGAATAGGTGTAATTGCCTAAGGTCAGGAAATATTCGTCCCTCAAAAATTCAGCCCTATAACAAAGCACAGCATAAAATACGTTTTCTTTAGCAATAGATTTTTCCTCATACTCTAATCTTGGTTCTGCCAATAAAACTCCCTCAATATGTGCACACAAAATACCCACACAGTCACTTCATACACTTTAAACAACAAATCAGGACAAATAGAAGGAATTATAATCTGAAATCAATTGTCATAGCAAATTCATCATGGCCTTATTATTTTATCATATTTACTTCCAGAAATCAGTTTAGGAAAATTCCAAAACAATTCACATATTCAATGCAACTGTTAAAAGATAAAGAACCATAAAGATAGAGTTAATTACCTAAGCTTAACATAGGTAAGTAGTTACTAATTTAATTAAGTACTTTATTTTTTTATAAAAAAGTGGAGACAAAAATTATTTTATTTTATCTTTTATGTATGTGGAGTGGGGTTTTGAAGAGAATTTATAACATAAGTCTTCATTTTTTAGGTCTAAAGCATCTTAATTGGCAATACATTTAACAATATTCTCATACCAAGTAGGAAAACTCTCCTTAGCACGTAGAAAATTTCATTCTAACTACACACAAAACATTTCTAAAAGTTTTTCAAATCACTAAGGATCAAATTCCTTTAGCATTCAGCACTTCTGCAGGAGTTAACGGGAATGTTATTTTAAGACTCTCTTAAGAGTTACAGTATCTCTTTATGCCAAACTCAAATTTTTCTTTGGCATTTTAATTTTCCTAAAAACCTTTTATTTTTCTCATCTATTTTTTCCTAGTTAGCATCATGTGCCAGTAACCACACCCCAAGCTCTTTTTTCCAGTTACAGACTTAAGATATGATTTATTTTGTTGCTTGTTTTGCCCCATGGCTTTCCCTCAACTAAATCTGGGCCACTGGAACCTACCTGGAGCAAATGGGTTGCGTGTGAAAGTAACATCCTTCATCTGATGTTTACTTTGAGACCAAGTCACATACTTCAATTTAGGAATCTCACTAGAGCTTTCCTATTTTTATCCTTATTTATTATTTTTTGGGTGGAGAAACGCAGTTGGCATTTAAAACTCTGAAAAGTTTAAAATTTATGGACTTCCTCTATCCGTTTTCACTTCTGCTCATAAACGGGCCAATTGTTTTCTGATCTCATCTTTCTGGTAATAAATTGTCAAAGGAAGACTCCAGGAGCCAATGAGTAGGGACACAGGCTAAATAAGTTTGTTTTTTAACTTCCAAGAATATTTCCAAGTTTTTTGCAGGTGACAATTTTACCAGGATTTTGTGACTACATAAATGGATCACCACATTCCCAGCATCTATAATAAGTTTCTTTACCACTCATAGTGCCCACTTAAAGCTTCTCGTTTCTAATTGTTAAATAAAAAAATTCAACTTAATGAAAGCTATTTCTTAGTCAAATAACATTCCAATACAAGTAGACATAGGAGAAGAAACTGTTTTCCAGAGAGTTACTCAGAAAGCCCAGAAATGTGGGCTTTACCCGTGTAATATGTCTGTCAGTAAAGTTTTTCACTGTGTTGAAAGTGTCTGGAGAGCAGAGTAGGTTATAGATACACACACACACACACACACACACACACACACACACTCTCTCTCTCTCTCACATGGGTATGCATATATACACATATAGATATTGTACATACACATATATGTATATTCACATATACACACACATATACACACATATCTATATGTGTATAGATATGTGTACGATATCTATACACATATAGATATCGTACATACACATATATGTATATGTGTATATACATACGTACATATATGTATATGCATATATATACACACATATTTATAAAATGATTATAAATTGACCCTTTGATCCAGAAAAATCACTTCTAGAAATCTATACTCAAAAATAAACTGGCACACAGATTTCTGGTCAAGATGGCACAGTAGGTAAACGCTGTGTTTACTTTCTCTCATGATCACATCAAATTTCAACTGAACTACAAAACAACCATCACAGAGAATTGCTTAAAAATCTTGCTGAACTGAAGTGGTATAACTAAGGACATGCAGAAGAAGCCACTAGAGACTAGTAGAAGGGCAGAGATGTGGAACAGGCTGGTCCCACATCTGCATGTGACCATTAAAAATTGGAGGGATACCTCAGATGCAGAGGTCCTCCCCAGAGAAGAGAGGGGTCCCAGTCCAGGGTTCCAGTGCTGGGGAGAGAGGTCCCCATAATTTCTGGCTGTGAAAACCAGAGAGATTGTTGGTGAGTGAGATGGAGTGTGGCTGGAGTCCCAGGTGCTCCTCTTAAAAGGACCACTCATGGACTTACCAACAGAATCCCTGGCTCTGAGCTCCAGCGCTGCAGCAGCAGCTGGAGAGGCAGCAGGGACATATGGTGGGGGAACTGAGTGGCCTGGATTTGGGATAGGGGCTAAAGGGGCAAATTTCTCCTGGACGGAAAAGCTGGCAGAAGCCAGCATTTCTTTGTTGAGCTTTCCCCCTTCCTGGCATGCAGATGGCTGCCATATTTGGGTCTCTTTCAAGCTGGTTAAAGCCACTCATTAGACACACAGCTTTGTCCAACTTTTGAGCATACCCAAACTACTTCTAGAGGCTTTTTTGTACAAATTACCTGTTTTGGCTCATGCTGCAGACTTGCCTAGGGTCTCTCAAAGGTTCATGGAACCCAGGCGAATAGCATTGGGCTTGAGCATATCACGTAACTGTGGCTGAGCAGCCCTAAGCCTGGCACCAGCAGCAGCTGGCCTTGGTTCAAGGCTTGTCTTTTCAAGACACTTCCAAGCACAGCATGCTCAGTGGCTACCTGTGGATTTCTTTGTGGCTCCTGCCAAGTGGCCTTGGGTGGGGATGGGCTGCAGCTGAACTTGACCTGCAGCGGGTCCCTTCCGAGGTGGCCTTGGGGCTGGTGGCCCCAGTGACAAACTTTGAAATAAACTGGAGCATCACACAGCCACCACAAAGGATGACACACCCAAAGGACAGATTAGGCAGGGACCAGAGTCCTGCTGAGGCAGATACTGCACCATGGGATCAGCCACCACCACAACTCCTCCACTGTAGTCATGGCCAGTCCTCACAATCATTGGGCCTGGGGGCCAAGCCTTCTTATTGATGTGCAAACAGAAACCAAGGCACAACTATAAGAGGAGGGCACACACAACCCATACAAGGGACACACCTGGAGTGTATGGCTCAAATGACCAGAAAGAATGTGCCACCGAGACCCGTAGCACACCTACTACATAAGGCCACTCTACTGAGACTGGGAAGCATAGCAGCCCTATTTAGTATATAAAAACAAACAGGGAGGCAGCCAAAGTGGGAAGACAAAGAAACATGTCCCAAATAAAAGAACAGAACAAAGCTCCAAAAATATAAAATAATAAAATAAATAAATAAACAAAATGGAGACAAACAATCTACCAAGTGCAGAGTTCAAAACACTGGTTATAAGGCTGCTCAATGATCTCAGGGAGAACTTCAACAAAGAGATAAGAAACATAATAATGGAGATAGAAAATAAAAATAAAAGTCAGAAATAAAGAATACAATAAGAGAAATGAAGAATACATTACAGGGAATCAACAGATTAGATAAAGCAGAGGATCAAGTCAGTCATTTAGAAGATAAGGCAGCAGAAGACACACAACCAGAACAGCAAAAAGAAAAAAAAAATCCAAAAAGTTGAGGAGATTTTAAGGAGCCTCTGGGACAACATCAAGCTTACTAACATTTGCATCATAGTGGTAGCAGAAGGAGAAGAGAGAGAACAAGGAACTGAAAACCTATTTGAAGAAATAATGATAGAAAACTTTCCTAACCTAGTGAAGGAAATAGACATACAAGTTCAGGAAGTGCAGAATCCAAACCAAGTTGAACCCAAAGAGGCCAACACCAAGACACATCATAATTAAAATGCCAAAAGTTAAAGACAAAGAGAGAATCTTAACAACAGTGGGAGAAAAGCAGTTAGTTACCTACGAGGGATTTCCCATAGACTGGTAGCTGATTTCTCAACAGAAACTTCACAGGCCAGAAGGGATTAGCACAAAATATTCAATGTGATGAAAAGCAAGGAACTACAACCAAGATTACCCAGCAACACTATCATTTAGAATTAAAGGACAGATAAAGACATCCCAGACAAGAAAAAGCTAAAGGAGTTCATCACCACCAAACCAGCATTACAAGGAATCTTAGAGGCACTTCTTTAAGATGAAAAAAATAGGTACAAATATATGAATAATTAAATGGCAATAACTACATACCTATCAACAATTACTTTCATTGCAAGTGGATTAAATGCTCCAATCAAAAGGTATGGGAGCTGAATGGATAAGAAAACAAGACCCTTACATATGCTGCCTAAAAAAGACTCACTTCAGATCAAAAGATACATACAGACTGAAAGTTATCATTAATCTGAAAATATGACATATATTTTTGAGAATCAGAAGCAAATTAAGTATGGTAATATTATTAGGAAACTATTTTTATCCTAAAAGAAAAGAGGTATGAATGAAGGAAATATGTTAACATGAAAGTAAAGGGATATTAATATGAAAGTAAATATGTTAATATGAAAGTAAAGGGATGGTAAAAGATATTTCATGAAAATGGAAACAAACAAAAAGCTGGAGCTTGAGTAGCAATGCTTATGCCAGACAAAATAGTCTTTAAAACAAAGGCTATAACAAGAGACAAAGGACTTAATAATCCCACTCCTGGGTATTTATCCGAATGTACCCAAAGTGCTACTTCAAGGGTATGTACTCATCCATATGTACATTGCAGCATTATTTACAATAGCCAAGATATGAAGGCAACCTGGGTGTTCTTGAATGGATGCATAGATAAAGAAGAGGTGGTACATATATACAAAGGAATATTACTCAGCCACTAAAAACAATGAAATCTTGTGATTTGTGACAACATCGATAGACTTAGAGGGTATTGTGCTGAGTGTAGTAAGTCATACATGGAAAGACAAATGTCGTATAATTTCACTTATTAGTGAAATCTAAAGAGCAAAATAAACAAATGAATCAGAAACAAACTCATTGATACAGAGAACATTTTGATGGTTGCCAGATGAGAGCGGTGTTAGGGGGTGGGTGAAAAGGGGAAGGGATTAAGAAGTTCAAATTGGTTGTTACACAGTTGTCATGAGGATGTAGGGTATAGCATAAGGAAGATAGTTAGTAATATTGTAAAGACTACATATGGTGTTAGACGGGTACTAGGTCTATTGGGGTGATAGACCGGAGGTGGGTTGGGGGCAGGGTGAAAAAGGTAATGGGATTGTGAAATACAAATTGATAGTTATAGAATAGTCATGGGGTTGTAAAATTAGGGAATATGATTAATAATATGCTATAGTGCCAGGTGGGCACTAGTCAGGGGGATCACTTTCTAAATTATGTATATATATATATACCTGTCTAACCACTATGCTATAAACCTGAAACTAATATAAAATAACATTGATGTCAACTCTATTTTAAAAATTACAAAAGGAGAGAAAAGATAAAGAAAAATAAGAGGTTCAACGTTCCAGATATAAAACAAATAAATCATGGCAATGTAATGTACAGCATGGGGAATATAGTCAATAATATTGTGATAATGTGGTACAGTGTCAGATGGTTGCTGGACTTATCATCGTGATCACGTCTTTAGTATAGGCAAACTAATCAATAATGTGGTAATAACTGTATAGAGTCAGGTGGGTACTGTTGAATAACTATGATGTGCACCTGAAACTAACGTAATACTGTATGTTAGCTACATGCTAATAAAAATTTTTAAAATAAATAAATAAACAAATAAATAGGCACAGATGTGAAAATGTGTAGCACCAGATGATGCATTGTTGTACTATACTAAATAGCAAAACAAATAGCATACTAAATAGCAAAACATTTAGCATACTAAGTAGTAAAACAAATAGCAAAACAAAACAAATAAACAAAACCCAAGTGGTTTTCAACAAATGACACTGAATAAATATCCACACAAGAGGGAACAAACAGAATAGAAAATATCTATCTACTTATTTAATAATGATCAGGATATATTGCACGTGTGAAAAGCAAAATGCAAAACATTACAAATGGTATTCAATACTTATCTAACAAAGGCATAGACTGGATAATACAAATAAATACATTTGCTTAATACATTGTTTTCTGAAGGATATAGAAAAAAACTAATAAAATTTTTTTCTAAACATAGACTAGAACTAATATATGGATAAAATACAGAATTCTCTGAAAAAACTTTTGTTTTGTAGGTTTGACTTTACAGTTACATAAACATTTTATAGTATAAATTTAAATTAAATAAAAAAATTAAAAAGTAAAGGAAAAATTAAACTAAAAAAAATCTGTTATCATATTATTACTTACTCACAGAAATTTATTTAAAGTGACTTTAAAGACAATATTTTATTTCCCTAGTGAAATTTTACGATACACATGCACACGTGCACACACATACACATACACACACGAGAGACAGAAAGACACACATGTATCAGATGACATAAAAGCAAAAAAAAATTGTAATTGTTTTTATGAAATAAGTTATTCATCTGAAAATATGACATATATTTTTGACAATCAGAAAAGAATTAAGTATGGTAATATTATTACCATACTTAATACTATTTTTATCCTAAAAGAAAAGAGGTATGAATATGAAGCAAATATGTTAATTAAAATTCCAAGGTACAGTACCTGGGAAAGTACTTATCCTCCTTTTTGAAACAATTAAAAAACAGAAGAAAATATATGGAACACTGATTTTCATACATGACACAGATGATATTATAGAACTAGTAGAAAATGATATTAAAACTGTTCAATATGCTCAAGAAGGTAGAGAGAATACATAGTAAGAAATTATCCAAAATCAAACACAAGGAGAAATAAATGAAAATACATGTATAAAGCATTAATAATTTGTGGGCACAACTTCAGGCAGCATAATATACATAAAAGTAGGTACCCTGAAAGAAAGGGGTAAGCCTTAGGAAAAAATTAAAAATTAATAGATGAAAAGTTTTCAAATTTGATATAAAATATAGACGCAAACACCCAAGAAGACTGATTGCCCAAGCAAATGCATGCGTTCACACACACACACACAAACATAAAGAAAACTGTACTAAGGCACATCATAATGAAAATTATTTAATATATGCTATAAAGAAAATCATAAGAGGGGCCAAAGAACAAAGACATTTTCATGCAGAGAAACAAAGACAATGACAGTTGGTCTTTTGTCAGAAATGATGTAATACACACATACTTGAATAACATCTTTAAAGTGTTAAAATAATAATGCTATCTTAGAATTCTATAAAAAACAAAATAACTGACAAAAATTAATATGACATTTATACTATATCAGATGTATATAAATAAACATTATTTTTCACCAGAATATCTGTATGACAAAACATATCATAGGAAATCTATCGGATGAAATGAAAATCCCTCAGATAAAAGGAAATCTGGATTTACACAAGGGAATAAAAAGTACCAAAAATGATAACTATGTTAGTAAATATAGCAGATTGTTTTATTTATTAACTGTAAAACTTAGATGATTTGTTTAAAGTAAAAATAGTAAAATAGATTGTGATTTGAAACTTATATATGCAGACGCAAATATGTGATAACAATAGCATAAAGGTCAGGAGAGAAATCAAAGTATAATGTAATAAGAGTCTTTCACTAAATGTGAAGTGATATGAGATTCCTTGTTGGTAGACTGTGGAAGTTAAGTATATATACTATAAGTCTTATGGCAAGCTCTCAAAAAGCAAAATACAGAGGTAAATCTGTTAGAGTCACTAAAGCAGATAAAATGGAATCTTAAAAAATACTTAATTTGTGCCATAAAAAGATATTTAAAAAATACTAAATGGGATAAATATTATCAGTTCAAAAGCAGAAATTATCAGATTGGATAATAAAGCAAGACCCAGTTATATGCTGCCTACAAGAAACTTTAATTAAATAGTAAACCCAAATAAGGAGGAAGAGAAAGGAATAAAGAATAAAGATCAGAGCAAAATATCAATAAAATTGGAGCTGGTTAAACTAGAAACAATAAAGATATCGAAGATTCTTTTTGAGAAGATCAGTACAATTGATAAACTCTAACCAGAGAGATCATGTCAAAAAAGAGAGAACAAAAAACATGAGAAAGGAGAGAGTTGACATCACTGGTGGTTCTATGCATGTTAATATTAAAGTGATGTCTTCAAGATTTCTCCTATTTTAAACTTATTATTTTCCTTTTTCCATATTCTATTTGTTTGAAGAAAGTCACTAAGTTTGGTAATTTTTTAAAATTGAACCATTGTTTGCATATATTTTCATACATCACCAAATGTATTGGATTTGTGTACCAGAGGCTTCAGGCATAAATTGTTTGTTACTCAGAAATGAAGAGCAGATACTGACGTTTTAAAGTGGCTGGGGATTATGAAGAGGCCAACTTTTCTTTTTTTAATGCTGGCAAATATACTACACTATATTTACATTATCTCCCTTTAGGATTATTAATGCATCTTGAAATTACAAATAGCTTCTTTTAAGTTTAATGAGAATGCCCCAGGAGAATGTGGAGCTTATCACATTTAATATACCATTTAGCCTGCCCTAAATATGATACCTTCATCTGAAAACTTTTATGTCTGAATGGGTTTGATGAATTAAAATCTTCCAATTTAAAGATTAAAAAAGGCTTATTGAATAAGGGCACCTTTGTTATCAAGCAGGTTTTTAAAAACCTACCCTTTTGATGGTTTTATAAATGGATTTAATTTCTTTGGCTAGATGCCAAACTCAGAAATTGGTGGGGGAAATTAGTGACAAAATGTGCCTCAGCTTTTGTAAAATACAACATTTAATCACACAGTTTGTAATAGCCAGTTAAAATCATATTTCGTTGTCTTCATTTTTATTTATCCTGCTTTGAGGATTATCTTTCACTTCTCCAACTAAATTGAAATTCTCTATTTGATGTGGTGATCCCAAGTGAGCAAAAGCTTTTGGGGAGAATTCCATGGATTTACATTCTTTCCTGATTCCTCCTCTCATTAATTCTCCCTATTATAAATCAATAAAAAAAGATGTCTTCCCACAAAATATTAGAATGAGATGTGAGAATATAACAATGTCAGAGGAGGTTTCAGACGGCTCTAGAATGAAAATTATACAACAGCCACATAAGGCTGTTTATGTCAGCTTTCTGTCTCTAGGACAACTTCTGTAACTTTTGTTAACATGAGGACTCATCCCAGTAATAATTGATTACAGCATCTTGCAGTATAGCTAACATGACTAAGAACTTCCGAGTTAATATAACTTGCTGCTGGACTATCTTTTAAGTCAAAAGATAGCAAATCAGAGATGTTCCCTTAATAAGCAAGTTAAAGTTTACTATTTCTACCCCAGATCCCCAGTGCTAACCAGCAATGCAGGTCCTGGTGAGAAAGATGAGAGCAGTTATAGAAAATATAGAAGCCCCATTTTTCCTGTGCATTGTAAAGTAAAGGTAGATTGGTGAATTTCAATCCTCTATGAAGGTAATTTTTGGAATATAGGAAAACCATGTTGTTGTATACATTTGCCTCATTTCTGGACACTTCACAATTTTTCTTTTTCAATTCTTTGAATTTCGAATAAAATTTTGACAAAATCATCATGAAATTAATACAATTTCAATGTAAAAAAAAAAACCCAAAACAGAAAATTAACACCAGGGTACCTGTGTGACAAAATAATTAAAAAGTCTTTCAGACAAAAGGAACATAACACTAAATGGAAATCTATATGTACGCTACAGAATAACAAGTACCAGGAATGATAATATGTCAGTAAATATAGCAGATTGTTTTATTAACTTCATATGATTATATTTCTGCAACTGAATTATTTTTTCCCCAAAAAATTATACCTAGTAGTGTCATACCTTATCTGATTGTATTGTCCAGAATTTCTAAAACAGTGTTAAATATTAATGTTGCTATTAATGGTTTCAATAATGTTTCTAATATTTCAAAAAATACTATACTGTTGCTTGCTATTCAATAACTGGTATCTTTCACCAAGTTTAGTGTTTGTACAGTGTTTTCAGGCTTGTTAAAACTTTTCTTGCTTGGTTAGTTGGTTGTTTTGTTTTAGAAACAAATGTTCAATTATTATTCTTTACAGAAATATTGGTACATATTTAAAAATTATCGAGGCTATCATGATGACATATTTTAATAAGATATTTAATAATAATTACATTTTTAGGATAAAACTTATTGGGTTACAAATAATTCCTTTTATTTGTTATTTACTTTGAGATTTAGTAATTTATTTAGAAATTTGCATCTATGTCTTATTTTAAACTGAACTTTAATTTCTTTTTTGTGTTATATATTTCAAATATTGGTACCAGGCTTATTGTATTTTACAAAATTAATAGGAATCAGTGCATCCATTTTAATTTTCTGGGAAAGCTTAAATATCAAAATTCTTTTACTGAAAACTAGAAAGAACCATGCTTGATTTCTTACCTTACTTCCTGTTCAAAGCTAGCCCAACCCTCTCGAACTGAAACAAGTGTACAAAGAACAGGTACTGACATCACACCAAGCTGAGGCCCATTCGTTCAAGGCATTAGGGAAGAGATAATTATCTTTTTCTCAGTTCTTTCTATCTTCCATGCAGTAATATCAGTCAGTTAGCAGAGTAAGTGAAGTAAAGTGAATTACATTTACATGATTTACTAACTATTCCTCCTTGACCAGAGTAAGTGAGAGAAACAACAGATTTGCAGGGCTCCATACATTCTCAAACACACATGCTGTGATGCACACATTTATACAGAAGCTTATATTACTCTTTCTCATTCTTCTTTTGACTTGAAGTGTATTTTACATCCAGTATTTCTTTGTCATTGGTCTATGGTATACACAAAATTGGCCCACAAGAATGCCTACATCTCTGCCCAAATTGGGATCAGATATCCATGTCTTCCTTTAATGTGTCGTTAAAATATATGAACACATTGGTGGCTCCAGGTTACCTCATTAAATAATTGCAAAGTTTTTGTTTAATGATGATCCTAAAGTTAATCTCATATTAAATTTCCATGATTAAATTATATGACAAATCAGATGTTTACCTTTTATTACTTGCAATAAACCAGTTAGCACTAAATTGATCTAATTTTTTATTATTGGTGTAGTTTTTATGGTTCTTTTTTTTGGTTTTGTTTTTTCAGTTTTCATTTCTTTTTCTTCCTTTCTTGGAGGCTGGGGGGGCACAAGACTGGTTTCCTCAGATTGCTAAATCTACTCTTTGCTAATGTACAATTTAATCTTCAACACATATATTTTATAGTCAGTTTTAATTCTACAGATTCATCTATAAATTCATCGGACATTAGGAACATTTTAGTTATTTAGCCCTGGGTCATTTGCTAATCCTAACTTCTCCCACTTTCTAATCCCACATATGTTTGGTTTTATTGAAGGAAACAGAATACTCTCCAGTATTGTTTTGTCTCTTCTCTTTATTTTTAGTTCCCTTTTCTCACCATCAAGTTCCCTACTCATTGTCTCCCACTTTTTCTTCTTCCTTTTCCTCCTCTTCCGTCTATGTTTGCTTATTTTATGTCTTTTGTTCTTTACTTTTTTCTTGCCTTTCCAAAGAAAAGCTTGACAACAAGTAACATGTTTCTTCTCTTTGATCAGTTGACAAGTAGAACATGCATACACTGAGTCTTTTATCCTTTTCTGCTTTCTTTGCTTCTTTCTCTTTAAAGGCAGACACTTTGTGGCCTTTTTTTTCTCCTACCCTTTCTTCCTCCTCCATCTTCATATTTGGGTCCTTTTAGTTACTTCAAGCATTTGGAACACTAGACTCCAGATATATGAATTAGTCACATTTACTTTAATATCATGCTGGTGATTAAGGTGTTAAATGGAAAAATACAAAATGACATTATACTTAAACTAATATTAATATGTCCCCTAGTTAAATATACTTTTTATTTACTCTCAATATTTCAGAACTGACCTAAGACTGTTTCATATTTTATATGCCTTTCTGATTACCACTTTAATTTTTCTACTTAGTTTTCATTTTTGTATGGCTTCAAAGAGAACATAATCATTGATACAATGTTAAATGTATGTATACATAAACTACATCATTAAGAAATGGCTTACTAAAGTGATTTTTATGTTACTGCTTTTTCTCATCAGAAATATTAACAGACAGACCTAATTTATTGCAGTAGATTGCTTTATTTTGACATTTAAAAGGAATAACGTCAAATGCTTTTGAGCCAGAAAAAGTCAATGTTTAGTAAATGGTCTCAGTGAGATGTTTTCCTGGGGTGGTTTTTCATTTCTAATTATTTATTGCCAACAATTTAAAATACTTAAATCCAGAATGATTCAGGACCTTACATTCATTGTCTTCATTTACAAGAGTACTATATCTAAGATTACACAAGATAAGAGTTCTAATGTCCATTTAAACATGTCATAATTTTTAAAATGATTATATATTTGAAAAGCCATTTGGATCTCATTAAAAATGAAATTCAAGCTACGAAAATTGAAAAAAAAAAATCCATCAGGCAACTGTTCTCTTAAATGCATTTTAATCCCACCCAGTTCAGACAAAACTGTATGTCCAAAACTTCTAGAATATTTGAGGCATAAAAGAAAGAATTTAGTCACAGAATGAATAAAAGTTCAACATCTATTTTATTATTCTATTTCTTCCCATCACATATCTTCAGGTATATTTAGCATTTGATAATAAAAATGTGTAATTCTTTAAAAAGGAAGGGCAATAACCAACTGGCAGAACCAAAAAAAAAAAAAAAAAAAAAAAAGCTTTCACTTCTTTCCTGGATTCTTTGAATACAAATAGATTTTCCAAATAACACAAAGTGCCTCATTAGTTACTAACTAGTACCGTCTCATTTAGGAGGGATATCATGGGAAAACTACTCAAGATCTCCTTCCCCCACGGAGACCAAACAAAAAGTGTGATTTTTATTTGCCATTACAAGAAATGGAAAAAAATTATCTTCTTAATTTAAATGACATGTATAGTCATGCACTGCATGATGATATTTTGGTTAAAAAGGACCATATAAGATTGTAATGGAGTTGTATTTCCTGTAAGAAATAGAAGGATAAGTGGTTCAGGAATTTTTTTTTTTTTTTTTTTCTGATGGGAGCAGTATCTGTGGGGCTTGGCAAAATTCCCTCTAACTCACAGCACCTCAACTTTGAGTGCAAATATTATGTCCCAATCAGCCAGCCACTGACCTGTTTCAGCGTGGAGGAGCCTGGCCCAACAGTGCTACATATTCAGAGGGCACTATAGTTCTCCCAGATCTAGCTTAATGGTCTTCAGAGTCCATTGCTGTAAATTCTTGGTTAAGGCTCTAAGAACCTGTACAAGGACAGAGGTCCATAGGAGCTACCATAACAAGTACTAAGTGCCATCGACACTTTGGTAAAAAGTTTTTTTTTGTGGTAGTGTGGAGCCAGGCTATCGCTGTACTTTGAAAATATTTTCAGGTGGCAATGATGTAAAGCATAGATGAGTTTATTTCTTCCATCAATTCAATGCCAGAGAGAACACTTTGTGCTAAATGGGGTCAATGGAACCAAAACTAAATTTACAAAGTCAAAATATTGAGTCCCCAGTTCTCACCCGCTTCATGTTAAGCATCCTCTTTTTTAATAAATACCACAGCATTTCTTAATCTGACCACTGCTCCCACATGTGATAGCCAAAACCACATTGCCATTACAATCTCCTACATTCTTTTATCTTGCCATCCTGATTTCTTATTCCTACTGATCCTTAGGCCACATTTCACTCCCTTCTGACAGTCACTGTTATGGTGAGCTATGCCTTTATTCAGTTAATTTCTCCTCAATATTTCCAATCAATCTAGCCCACATCCCTGTTCATGGAACAGCACTGACAGCGTCAACGTTCTATTATATTTATAACCCAGTCAGGAGGAAATAGGGGGAGGGCTTTTGTGATAGTGTTTATAAAGACAGTGTCCACAGCAGTGGACAGTTATGTCCGAGGCCTTCATACTCACTCACCACTCACTCATTGACTCACCCAGAGCACCTTCCAGTCTTGCAAGCCCCATGCATGGTAAGAGCCCTATACAGATGTGCCATTTTTTAATTTTTTATACCTTATTTTTACTGTACCTTTGGTATATTTAGATATGTTTAGATACACGAATACTTACTATTATGTTATAATAGCCTACAGTATTCAGTACAGTAATATGCTGTATAGGTTTGTAGCCTAGGAGCAAGAGGCTATACCATACAGCCTTGGTGTGTAGGAGGCTATATACTATGTAGATTTGTGTAAATGCACTCTATGATGTTCACACAATGATAATGATTACTTAAAGATTCATTTCTCAAAATATATAGGTGCAGTCAAGGGACACATGACTGTAATTTATTACTGAGTTATTAAATGTTTTGAAGTTAATAATGAATTGTGACACAGTACATATCACTAATTTTTTTGTTGGAGTAACTAACATGGGTGCAGAGACAACTATTTGTTTTCATTGTTTGGCTATTTTTTTTCTTTTTTCTTTTCCCCACAAAATAATAGGATACAAGAGTTAGAGGGAGTCTTAGAATGCATCTACATCAACCTGCTCCCTTTTGTGGCTGCCTCCTTTATGGTGACTCTAGTGCCATCACCTTAAATGTTCCTGTGAAATAAAGCATACTACTTCCCAGGGAAGCTCATTTCAATATTAAATTCTGGGACTTTTATGTATTTCTATATGGATCTGAAATGTTTGAAATATTTATTTTTTGTAAATATTTTACTTTGAGCAAAATAGAATAAGTCAAACCCCTCATTGGTATATGAGTATTCATTATATTTGTTGAAAGTAAATATTTATCCTCATTAAGTTCCTCAGATATTTACATCTGACTTTGCCATCTCCTTCAAAAGTTCTGCATATAACATAACAAACAGAACTGTTGTCATGTGAATCCTCAACTGAATATAATATTGCAGATTATCCACTTAAATATAAAACATGCATAAAATATAAAAATGTACTATGGTCTCCATAATGACGTATACCATTAATAAAATATAACTGCATATAATTACCATATTTATGTGTGTTCTTTAAATTAATAAATTTATTGTAGTATATTGTGTATCAATAAAGTTAATAAATGTGCACATAAATATATTTACAAATCTCTATATCTGTGGTTATAGCCCCTTTACCATTCTCCCTTTTTATTGTTATATTGGTTTTCTTTCTTTCTTTTCAAAAGCTAGCTAGAGGATAGCCTAAAACAAAACTGAAATTCTGATAATTTCATGAGTGTACAGTGGTATACAGAGCAGGAGCAAAGGAAGACTAGAATTATAAAATAGATAAGGTTGAAATATATCAATATCCTAAAAGGTAGGAACAATATTTATTTTAAAGTATCCATAGAATGATTATAAGTTTTATACATATGAATTAGTATAGAAGGAAAGCATCAATACATTTTAAAGGAGAACAAAATAATAAAAATAAAGATGATTTTTTAGAATTAAAAGACAAATCACTTTCAAATAAATAAGAATATTTTTAAACTCTGAGTACTGGGTAAAACAAAACAAAAAACTAAAATTTTGAATATTTTAGAATTCTATATATCAAAAAATATGAGATGCATATTCAGCTCTCATCAGAAGAAATTTTAAATGATTTATCACTTAGTCATAAACAATTTATCATTAATCAAAAATAATAAAATAAGTTAAGTATTAGTAAAATAATAAAAATTAAAAATGGGAAAGCAGGTTGGCAGAAAAAAATGAAACAAAAAGCAAATTCTAGAATATGAAAATAATAAAGTTTCAGATTTGGTTTTATTTTAGGGGGGGTACTATAAAATAGAATTAACCTTTTTGTGTAGTTACTACATGAACAGTTCTTACCCTAATACTGTCTGTATACCTATCATGCACAGCAACAATATAATTTTAATTTATCTTTATTTCTCCAACTCAATATAATTTCTGTCATTGAACACTTATCTTCCTGATTCAGAAAATCATCTTGTCTTTTCATGATAAATATAGTTAGATTTTGCTAGAGTTTAAACTTCAATAGGTCCAGGATTTTCCTTTTGTATCAGTGCATGGCTCAGAATAGATGTTGAATACATAATCATCGAATGGAGTAAGTTGAAAATCCAGAAAAATTCCCAGTCCCCTTCTCACTGCCAAAAAGATGTTCTTCCTGTCTCAGTGTTGATCTGCCTCAGTTTTATGCTGGCATAGCTAACACAATGTAATTTACCTCAGCTATTTCTCTGGTTTTCCAGCCCAGTTTAGTGACCTAATATGCAAGCATATTGTTGTCTCATTTTGGCAGGTGATTCACCCTGTACTCTCTGCTGTCAATGTGCTTTACATCAACTTGACTCCTCGCAGAATTGTTGGGATTTTTCTCATTCAGCTAGTATATATTCTCTTCCTGGGATAAGGTCACATATTCAGTTTCTCCAAACCGTGCTTGATACACAGGGATTCATGGGGTTTCACTCAGGCCCATCTCCTAGAGAAGCAGCACAGTGGTAAAGACCAGACACATCTAATGTTACTTCTTGGTTAAAAACAGGCAGACTAGATGAAGACAAAGCTACCCTTCTACTTTAAAATTCGAGGAATCTATGGAAGTTAATTTATTCCTATTCCATGGTATGTCCTGATATTTAAAAAAAAAATCACTGCACTGTTTTGTTTTGTTTGTTTTGTGTTTTTTTTCCTTTTGCTAATTTTTGGCTAGTAGTATTTGGTTACTTTATCTACCATCTGTATAACCGGAAATATTGAGAGGAATGGAGTAAGACAAATGAAATAGATAATTTTAAATAATTCCTTACTGTATTAATTGTAGGATTACAAAAAAATGATATGAAACAAATGTATAGTTATACTTTAAGGAGAATTTAGGAACTACTATATTTCACATCTAGTGGTCTTAAAAATGGCCTGAGAAAATTAGACATTATGAAGGTGAGCCTGATAGGATCTACTATTGGGAAAGGGCATTCTCACCATTCTCATAATTGTACATTGAATGTGGCCCAGTTTGTCAAATGTGTTGTAACAGGTATCAACTTTTACCTTAAAAAACCCTGATACTCTGGTGAATTCATTCCTGAGATAGGTCATAAGGAAAATGCGGGTATTCTTGTAAGAGTTTATGTTGTGAACATATAACATTTGGTGAAATAAAGCATTTCAAGCTCGTATTGGCTTTTGGAAGAAATGGAGACATTGGAGACTACACTTCCTAACTATGATTGTTTCAAACCCTTTTTGTAAAGTGACACGGTTTAAATTATAGCATCATTTTGTGTGTGTTCATACCTTAATATACTCTATGTGAAGTCTGTAACACACCTTTCATTTTTCATTAACATAGTAATTATCCTTTTAACAGCAAACCAGAATCCTGCTGAGATATCTGGTTTATCCTAGCTTTCTAACATTTGCTATACTATCATGATATATTCCATTGCAGTCATTCTTCAGGCAGCACACAACTCATTTTCCACAATCAAAGCCTTCTTAAGACAAATGTGAATGTTCTTCTCTCTCTGTCTTATCTTTTTCTTCTTCCTCTTCCTCTTCTTCTTCCTCCTCCTCCTCCTCCTTCTTCTTCTCCTCTTTCTCTCTCTCTCTCTCTCTCCCTCTCTACCCCTCTTCCCCCTCCCCTCTCCCTCTCTTTCTCCTTCCCTCCCCTGCAATGCTGCTGGTGCAAAAGTAATTGCGGTTTAAAAAGTTAAAAAAAAAATTCAATAACCGCAATTACTTTTGCACCAACTTATTTTATCGCAAAATATGTGTCTTCATAATAATGACCTTTAGTCAGTGAAGAAAGAAAAATGTCTATATTCCTGGGATATGTTAAAGTGAAAGAAAAAGAACGAAAGAAAGAAAGAAAGAAAGAAAGAAAGAAAGAAAGAAAGAAAGAAAGAAAGAAAGAAAGAAAGAAAGGAAGGAAGGAAGGAAGGAAAAATATAGAGATAAGAGAGACAATATTCCCCAAATTAGCTATCTACAATAGACAACTAAAATTGAGTTAATAATATTTTCGTACAGTATAAACTTTTAAAAACACTCATTTTGTATCAGCAATGACAGTATAGCTTTACAATTAAAGACAGTTTCCTTTTACTCAAGAAAAATATTTTAAATGTTTAGTTGCACATTAAACATTTTAACATTTTGTCCAGAATTACCCTTGGCATGATATTTCTATGTTGATTACATTTTTTTGGGCTGATGAATACTGTGCAATTATATGTGGATTCCCCTAGAGCATAGGCATTTTGCACTGGAAGCACACTGGATCCAAATATACGTCCCCTGTTTTTTATGACTTGTGAATAATATGTAACTCACTGGAGTCCAGTATACAAACATAGAAAACAAAGAATGGAAGATACTAATATCAGTTTTGAGTGAAGAAATACCTGGACACACATGAGCTCGTAGCTTACTTCTACCCAATTGCAGAACACATTACTTAGTCCTTTTGTAAAAAACAATACATCAAAAAGACTTTGCTTATTTTGTTTAAATAATTTAATTTTTTTGACAGTATGTGATGAATGTTAACTGAACTCTTTAGTAGCAGGTTTATCTGGCAAGTTATCAAATAACTATAGAAATTGGCAATTTAGAAGTCAACCAATAGAAATCTTCAACAAGTGATCCCATTCTTTTCTATAGTCAGAAAATGATAGTTGACTACTGTTAAATTAGAGTAAAATTATGCAGAAATGTATTTTTAAAATGACATATTTATATAGAACACTAATCATTTAGTAACATGCATTGCCTCTTGATAAAATTTTCTTGTCTAAATTGAAGGGTCATAAGGTACAGAATATTGTAACTTTTTCTAGAACAATTCATGAATAATGACAATGAGCATTTATAAATCATTGATGTGTTTATTTATTTCCATGTCTGAAGAAAATAAGAGAGGAATATTTGTTAACTTTTAATTTCTGTCCTCTCCATGAAAGGTAGGCAAAGATTATTTGTTGGTTTTCTGTTTTGTCTAAATATTAAGTAATCATTTTAACAAGATTTTCAAATGCTTAAAGTTTTAGCAATTGTATTCAGTAATATAAAGCCTTATAGAACTGGCCATCATTTCCCAATCATTTAGTGAATTGGACCCTTATGTGGTCCTAGCCAGTCAAGACAGATGTTAAATGTGAAGTAGAGACATTGAGGTCAAAAGGTAGATGACGGAAAAAATAAGTAAGGCTACAAAAGAGTCTCTGTCAAGGAGAAAGTGTTCAGATCTTCACCTATTAAAAACCAGAGCTTGATCTGATTTCATCTTTCATTCAGGAATGGCATACAGGAAATCTTACTAATCTCAACAAATACCCAACTATAGGTCCACATTTTATGACATTCTGGCATCAGTTAGTGTATGGGATATCTTAGTAATGCTCTCTAGTTATTTTCTCCCTTTAGTCCAAATGTATAAACTATCCTTTGTTTCCACACAGTCTTTCCACTGTTTGGAACTTCTGGTAACACTAAATTTCATTCCCTTGTGGTAATTGATACATCAGTCACACTAGCCATTTTCTACCTTATATACTTCAAGTATCACTGTAGATCAAACATATAGTAAGTAAAAGGATAAATGTGACTGGGGTTTGGAAATACAAAATTTATTCTCCCTTAACCACCCAGTTTCCAATTTCCTCTCAAGGCAGACTTTGAAGAACCATTTTGGGATCACTTTTTATTTTTAATTCCTCTCAGAAGAACTTCATTTGTTTTCCTGATTCAAAGGAAGAAATGACTTTTACAGATTTTTTTCTCATAGAAAAAGAAAATGTAAGATAGAATAGAAAAAAAAAATTCTCCAACAGCAGCAAGTTGGAAAATAGCTGTTTAGCAGCACGTTACTAATGAAACAAATACTAATACAATTTTTATTTTTCAGTAGAAATACTGATACACATAACAGCATTTTCATGCACTACACTGTTGAATATATACCAAAGATCTTGGAATTTCCACTCCTGGCTTTTCTCAGGTTAGCCATATGATCACCCTCACCAAAGCACACTCGTAGGCTTCTCTCTCCTTCCTTATCTATGTTACACAGGTAATAATGATCACTCTTTTTACCATTCGAGATCACTGTAAGAAGGAAATGAGAAGATAGTGCACAGAGTTTTAGAACCTTCATGTTATTTAAACATATGCTGTCTTCCATACTGTTGATTTCTCCTAAATTTATCATCTAAATTAGATGTTAATATAGCCTTCTTTCATTCATAAATTATTCAATGCACATTAATTGCTTGACTCGTGAAAAGTTTAAATGTTTCCACTAACATAGTGTTGTCAAAATAAAGGTGTAAAAATTGAACTATTATTTTATGTTCATTTTTTTAAGGTTCTGAGAGAAGAAGGAGGAGGAGAAAGAAAGACACATAATACACCATTAGGATGTTCAAATGGGAAATTCAAGTAGTAGGTAACTTTCAGTGAATTCATTTTGAAAATGGAATATAACAAAAACAAATAGGGAAAGATAATATGCAGTATAGGAATCATGTAGGAGTGGATTAGATAATAAGATTTAAATCTGGTACTTCGGTGGAATTTACTAACTTTTAACACTATGTGCATAATACTGGTATATTACCTCTTTTTGTCCTTAAAGTACCCATTTAATATTTACTAATTTTCCCAAATATAAGTTATAGTCAAGAAGCAATATATGAGGTAGTTAAGAAAACAAGCTACAGTGGAAGATTATTAATACTTAAATCTTGGTTCTGCTACTTATAGCTTTGTGACCTTAAAAAAGTTACTTAAATTCTCTTGCTTCCATTTATTCATCTGTAAAATTGGGGTGATAATAGTACCTATCTTGTAGGGTTGTGAGGATGAAATAAATTCATATGTGAGAAGTACTTAGAAGAGTGGCTGGTACATTATAAGTACCATATATATGTTAAATATTATCTCCACATGTTTTCTTTAGAGTCTCTAAATGAAAAACACCACACATTAGTTGACAATAAAAAGATTATTTCTATGCATGACCATCACAGAAAAATTAAGGTAGAAATAATAATAACTATAATAATTACCATATACAGAGAGAGATTAGCTTTTCCTGGCACTGTCTTAAATGTGTGCTACATTGTCATCTCAGCCCTAGGTAGTTACTATAATGATCCCCATTTTTTATATAAGAAAACTGAAGCATCCTAAGATAAGTTAATTTACCCAAGGTTATACAGGTAGAAAATTGTTCAGCTGTGGTTTGAAGCAGACACACTGTCTCCAGAGCTTGCACTGTTAACCTGTAGTGCCTCTAAAAGTACCATACAGATGTAAATACTTACATATCTGTGGTAATTCAAAGGTACATCCAGTTTCTGGATGCAACATTGAATTTTCTAATAAACTTAAATCTTGAGATGCCTTAATAACCCTGCACAATAAATTGTATTAACCGACTTGCCACAAGATGGCAAACTTCACTAAGAAGTGCTCAAACTTGTCAGGTGCAAAGATATATCATTAGGTAACTTTACAATACAGTCAGAAGAAAAAAGAAAGATGAACAGCCTCCTGTGAATATTTTACATAAACAAAAATATTTAACCTTTATTTAGCCATGCTCATTCTTAGCAGAACACACAATAATATTATTTAGCTCATATGTCATATGTTCAAAGTTACCCCTTTTGGTTCTTTTTATTTAAAAAATTGTATCTTATTTTATATATTTCATATTCTGCTCTCAAGATCAAAGCTCTTGGTCTGACTTTGTGATGCTGTCTAATGAAATATTTTGATTATATAAAGATTACATATATCCCCTGGGGAAAAGGGTCTTTCAATGTATCTATCCATATGGGTGCTTTGGATGGAAATAAACATTTGCATTTGAACTGTTCTGTGGCCTGTCAGCATCACTATGGCCCATCAACACTGTCAGGACATTAGCAGGAGACTAAACATTGGGGCAAAAGCCTTGATAAGTTAGACAGACTAACTCTGAACCTATGAAAATGGTTCTTTATGAGCAGATTCCGAGGGCTAAGCCCATGCAGAAAATAACTAAAAGTTTGACCTGTTTGACATTGTTAGGTACAACACTGTTAAAAAGTGCAATGAGGATCTGAGACACGTTACAAGACACACCTTCATTTGATCAAAATGTCTCCTGTTTTTCAAATTACAGTTCTCGTATAATTCCACGGCGTCTATCGCTTACACTTGAAAAAGTTGGGCATGGTTAAGGAAGATTTTCATGTTTAAGTAACAACTTCCTGTGAGTGATAGGATCAGCTCCGAGAGCTGTCAGTTCGCTTTAAAACGTGTAGCACAATTCCCACATAGCTATAGGACAGTCCCTCTGTGAGTGCTGGGGTCAATGAAAAGTCATGTGTGGTTCAAAATTTCTATCCCAGAATCTTAGATAATCTGTAGAAATCACAGCTCTGGCCAGCTCTGGAGTGGAAAATGGATTTGAGAGATTAAACCTAAATCTCTTGATTTAGGACTACTGTGCTGGCTGAGTAAGGATGGACCGCTCAAACCACACCCTGCAAGCCATTATCTAGTGATGAGGTCTAAACCTAGGGAACCCCCCCCCCCCCATTTCATTTACCTCTTAGGAAGGAAAGGAAGTTTTAAGATGCAAAACTTTTTTACATAAACTTCTTAAAACACATCTGTTTACTTATACATATAAGAGGATTGGAGTTGGGCTTTTTTCATTACGTCCTTCTCTTTCCATGGTCCAATCAAGCCTCACTTACACTCAGTTCCAGTAAAAATTAATGCACCAAAAGGTTTGCCAGAATTCATAGACTGGAAACAGGGGTCACTCTGTGGTGTATCTGTATACAAATGATTGCCTTAGGCTGTGCAGTGGCCACCCAGAATAAGTCTTTAGAGATCTACCATTGTGATAGTTGTTAAAGTAAGAGGAAGTCAAGATTTCAAAGATCAGAGTTCTTACACGACTTGTGAAGTAGTAAATTAAATGGAGTTTTTGGAAATTTCTAATAATAACACTATTAAAAGTGTGCCTCGATGAAGATTCTAGTCAGCTGAGGTGCCCCTCCCTTGATCCCTGTAGTAAAAACTTCCCTGAATAGTCAATGACATGCATCTGCTTCTTACCGTTTTAGGACATTCCAGGAGTAATGGAAAAAACAGAAGGAAAAGAGTATCTAGGGCATTTCCACTAAAAATGACTTGTGAGTCATATCCACTCAATAAAACAAGAATCTGAATAGACCCCATTTGTCTCAGAATTTATACCCGATATTCATTTCTTCTTTCAGTTATTTTTATGAGATATTTTACTAATATAAAGGTGTAGTGACTGAGACTTATATTCAAAAATTAGAAAGTCCAAGTTTAAGACTGGTGGTATTGGTAATAGATCCCTCTCTCTGTAGGTCAAAAAGGGATATTTCATCCGTGATTTCTTTTCCGTATCCCTGGTGAGCACTATTATGCCCAATGCTACAGAACTACTGTTCCTAAGTATATTGGATTTCTGTCTGCTGTCACAAATTCCCACAAACTTGGCAATTTGAGACAACACAAATCTGTTATCTCACAGTTCTGTGGGTCAGAATTCCAGTCGGACTGGCTGGTTTGTCTGCTCTGAGTATCCCAAGGCTAACATCAAAATGCAGGCAGGCAGAGCTGCATTCCTTTCTGGAGGGAAGCACTAAGGGAGAATCCATTTCCAGGGACGTGCAGGTTGTTGGCTGATTCACTTCCATGTGGTGGTCGGACTGCGATCCCTGTTTCAATGCTGGCTGTCAGCTGATTGCCCTTAGGGCCTAGAAACCTTTCTCCACTCTCACTTAGCTGCTACAGTCCACAACCATCAAGGATAAGTCAAATCCTCCTCAAGCCTTATCTCTCTTGACCTCAATTCTGCCTTCCTCTTCCACTGTCAAGGGCCCATGACATTACATTGGGTCACTCAGATAATCTCTCAACTTTAAGGTCGGCTGATTAGCCAGCAACCTTATATCCATCTGCAAAGTCCCTTATGCCATGTAGCATAGTCACATATTCCAGGAATTAGGGTATGGATATCTATGGGGGACTCTTATTATGCCTACCACAATAAATTAAGTGCTATAGATTGTCTTCTAAGAGAATTACTCCAAGCTCACACAAGATGTTTTCATTGCTAGATCTTTGTTTCACTTTGTTTTAATGCATGCTGCTATTGTTCTCACATATACTTATTTAAAAATCCTAATTTAGAAAAAAAAAACATTTTGAAATCGTTTGCATTTATCTAAGAATTTGCCAAGCATATTTCCTTCAATCATCTTATTTTTAGGTAACCCTGTGGGAGATTAAGAGACTTTCTCAAGATAACTAGGAAAAAAAATGGTGCTTTTTTCCAAAAGAAAGTGAAGCTTTCATGCAATAAAAGGGCAATCAGAACACAATAAAATGGCTCCTGGCAACTGCCATTACCATCAGCTCTATACAACCAGCACCCTCATACCGACAAAAGGCAGTAACAGTAGCACTTGGAAACCGATAGCCTCACATTCCTCTGAAGGAGGAATAGAATTTACAACAAAATTCATTTTAGCATTTGGTAAAAAGTATAATTCAGGAAGCTTTGGTGAATAGTTCAGAATCAGGAAGAAGTGGGTTTTACGCAGGAAATAGGGAGTTCAGATTAAGCAAAAACGAGCTGAATCACCAATAATAACATGATGGTAACAAAATAGTAATAACAGTAGTAGTAGCAAGTAATTGCTGGAGAGTACAAACTTATTGAACAGATTAGGCAAAATGCTCAGTCAAGAAGATAATTGAGTGGATGAAATTATCCACTCAATTTGTGGATGAATTATCCATCCAGGTTGGAGATGGGAGAAGAGCAGGCTGAAGGGGGTGAGGTAAGCTTTCTTAGCCAAAAGTCAATTGGCCAAATAGCCACCTATTTTAGTGACATGGGAGAAGACCAAAGTTAATGAAAATACTGGAGTATAAGCTTTTTGAAAATAATAACAGATACATTTCCCACCCTCAAAATGTTAGATTTTGGAATACAGTTACATTCATTTGTCACCATCTGCATTCATATTGGGTTCCCCATACATCCTGGTTGATTCTTAATTTTCATTAAGTAATATTCACTCTTTACGGTGTACTGCTCTATGGGTTTTAGCAAATGAATATAATCACATAACTATCACCACATTATTTTTATTAGTTTTAGGTGTACAAAACAACATAGTGATTAGACATTTATATACCTCACAAAGTGTTAACCCCCATAAGTCTATTACCCATATGACACTACACATAGTTATTATAATATTATTAACTATGTTCCCTGTGCTATACTTTACATCCCCATGACTATTATTTTATAGTTGACATTCAATACTATTTTATATTAGTTTCAGGTATACAGCATATTGGTTAGACATTTATAAATTTATCAGGAAGTGATCCTCCTGATAAGTCTAGTACCCATTTGACACTATACGTAATTTTTACAATATTAATGACTATATTCCCCATACTCTAAATCTCCATGACTATTTTGCAATTACCAATTTGCAATTCTTAATCTCTTGACCTTTCTCACCTAACCTCCCATCTAGTAACCATCAGTTTGTTCTCTGTATCTATGAGTTTGCTTCTGTTTTGTTTGTTTATTTTGTTCTTTAGGTCCCACATATAAGTGAGATTATATGGTATTTGTCTTTCTCAGTCTGACTTATTCCACTTAGCATAATAACCTCTAGGTCCATCATGTCACAAATGGTAAGATTCCATTATTTTTTATGGCCAAGTAATATTCCATTGTATATATGTACCACAATTTCTTTACCCAATTGTCCACTGATGAGCATTTCAATTGCTTTTATATCTTGGATATTATAAATAGAGCTGCAGTAAACATAGGGATACATATATCTTTTTTGAATTTGTGTTTTGGTTTTCTTTAAATAAATACACAGAAGTGCAATTGCTGGATTATAAGGTAGTTCTAGTCATACTCTTTTGAAGAAACTCCATGCTGTTTTCCACACTGGTCGCCTCGATTTGCAATCCCCTCAACAGTTGTACAAGGGTTCCCTTTTCTCCACATCCTCACCAATACTTGTTTTTTGATTTATTGATGATGGTCATTCTGACAGGTGTGAAGTGGTAGCTCATTGTGGTTTTTATTTGCATGTCTCTGATGGTGATATTAAACATAATGTCATATGTCTATTAGCCATGTGCATACCTGACAGGTATCTAATGGTATCTCATAATGATTTAATATGCAATTTGTTAATGACTGTCTATATTGATTATTTCATATGCATATTTGCCAACTGGATATCTGTGCTGAAGTGCTTACTTACATCATTTACCCATTTTCTATTGGATTGTTTTCTTATGGTTGAATGTTAAAAGTTTATATACATTCTGGATAAGTGTCATTTTCATATGTTATATGCAAACATTTTTTTGTTGTTTTGTTGCTTGTCTTTTCAATCATTTAAGAGGATATTTCATAAAGAAAACAAAAAGATATTTATAAAGTCAAATTTGTCAATTTTTTAAATTATGTTTTTTAGAATAGTTTAAGGTTCACAGCAAAATTAAGGGAAAAGTACAGAGGTGTTCATGTATCATTTGCTCCCACATATGCATAGCCTCCACCATCCCCAAATGGAGTGGTACATTTGTTGCAGTTGATGAATCTACATTAATTCATCATATTTACCTAGAGTCTACAGTTTACATCAGGCTTCACTTTTGGTGCTATACATTCTGTGGGTTTGGACAAAAGCATAATAACATGTATCATTATGGTGTCATATGGGTATTTTCACTGCAGTAAATCATCTCTATGGTCTGCCTATTGATCCACCCACCTCTCAAATCCACAGCCTATGCTGATCATTCTACTGTCTCTATAGTTTTGCCTTCCCCAGAATGTTATATAGTTAGAATCATACAGTATGTAGCCTTTTCAAACTGGCTTCTTTCATTTAGAAACATGTGGTTAAGGTCCCTCCATGTCTTATTCTGGCTTGATAGCTCATTTCTTTGTAGATCTAAATAATATTCTATTGTCTGGATGCACCACAGTTTGTTTATTCATTCACCTGCTGAAACATCTTGGTTCTTCCAAGTTTTGGCAGTTATAAATAAAGATGCTATAAACACCTGTGTGCAGTTTTGTATGATTCTTGGGTCTGTGGTTTAGTTTCATTAATTTTGGAAAATCCATGTGTATTATTTCTTAATATGTTTCATCTGCCTCATTTTATCTTCTTTTTCATTCCAATTATGCATATACAAAACTGATATTTTCTCAGTTTTTAGATACTCACTTCTGTTTCATTTTTCTGTTTTGTTTCTTTCCTTTATGCTCTGTTTTTGATTTGTATTTTATTTTGTGTGTCTTTAGTGACTCTTTCCTTAGCTACGTCAAGTCTACACATGAACCTATTGAAGGAATTATTTTTCTCTATTATTGTTTTTTTTATGTCACTATGCTTTTAACTTCTAGTATTTCCACTTAAATGTTTTCTTATAGTTTCCATCACCCTGATGAAATTATCTTTCTGATCTTTCATGTTGTCTATCTTTTCCATTAGCCTCATTAATGTATGATTCATTTTTTTAAATCCTATTTTACAATTATATAACTAAGTCTGGTCTGATAATTACTCTGTCTTCGTGTGTGTGTGTGTGTGTGTGTGTGTGTGTGTGTGTGTGTTTTCTTGCCTATTCTGTTGCCTCATTTGTTGAAAACTGACATTTTCTCAAGGAGAGAAGTTATTGAGGCAAATATGTTCTATTTTTGAAGAAACTGCTGTTAGGCCACCAATGTGTGGCTTTAAGTGATTCTAATAGAGTTGTGATGGATTTGTGGGTTTTTTGGTATGGTCACACTTATTCACACATATACAGTTGTCACACATAGGTTTTAAAGTTTTTTAGTGGTACCTGACTTTAATCAAGTAGCCAGTCAAAGCATTTTTGTCAATGACCGTTACCCCACGTTGGATTTGGGTCTTTCCTCTGCATTGTGTTGAGGAATAATATCTCTTGCAGACCTCCCAGCTGGGTTCCACTGTTATTTATCTGATACTTGTTATTTTGCAGGTGAGAAGGAAAGCTATTCTCTCACATTCTAAGTCACAGTCTTAGAATGCTGCCATGTCCTTGGGTTTCAGCAGCGTGGTCTTTACAACTCTTGCTTTTCCTTCAACTCTAGAGTTAGGAATATATTTTTCCCTGGTCATCCTTTGAAGTAATGATTTGTTTTCCCTGTCGTCTCCCCCTGATGGAATGGTTTTCTACCAATGCCCTAGGTGACACTTGTTATTGTCGTTCTCTTGCTGGTGAAGGCTTATATTCTGGCGGGGATATGGAAATGGATTGGAGTTTTGACAATGATGTCTATAAACCACTTCTGGCCCCTGCAATGGCCAAGAAAGCACGTTAATAAAAACTTTCTTAGCATTCACCCTAATATTTCTTATGAGTGTTTGGTGGCATTTGTGGAGGCAAAAGTTGAAAGAGATGGTGAACACCTTTGGACCTACCCCAGAGGCTTCACATTCTTATTAACCTGCACTCAATCTTTAGCGAGTAATTAAAAATGTTTACCTGTATCTTTTTCTAGGCTTATATGGTGTTCGGTGGTGTTTGGTTCAAGTAAGCAAACATTCAGGTTCTATTTCTCCTGCCAGTATTTGTCTCTCTCAAGATTTGTGGTTACTTGGTTGTTCTGTGCCTTCAGCTCTCTGGTGGTTTCAACAAATTAAGTAATTAATTTTCAGATTGTCTAGCTTTTTCCTTTTTGTAAAGATTGGAGTAATACTATTTCTCTCCTGAAACAGAGGTCCTCTGTCCCTACTTTTGTGACCTTGTTCATTTACTTAAACCCTCCAGGCTATGAATTCACGTCTTTTTCTTAATGTGGGACCTGCCAGTTGACCTCAACGGGACCATCCAACACTGACATTTTGAATGTAAGGTATTCCCAACAATTTACTTTAGGTTGTATGAGGAGCCCTTTACTCATATGTCCCTTTTATACAAGCAAAAAAGAGTCCTAACCTACTTAATTGTTTGTTGTTAATAATCAGTCACCTTGAAATGTGGTCTGCACCTGTGGCTGTGGAAACACGCCGCATCTGCGGCTGTGGAAACGCGGCCGGCATCCGCAGCTGCAGAGACGGAGGGGATCCCAGGACAGAACAGAAGACACAAAAGCCAGGAGGTGGGTTCTCCCTGCGTCCCACAGCTGATCTCTCCTGCCAAGGGGGCAGCATATCCAACATTTGAGGCAATAACCTCAGTAAGACCTCCAGTTGAGCCCGAGGCTGGACAAAGGACACAAACTCCATACCTGGGCCACCCCCTTGCCCCCCGCTCTTCCAATCCAACCCCCGCCCTTCCAGAGACTTAAACTTGCCCCTGAACTGAGGAGTAGTGTCAGATTACAAAGGGGCCTTAGTGCTCAGACTCTGGGAAGACTGGCATGCAGTTCTGACCCAGGGAAGAGGCTGGGAAGAGTGTGATTTTTGCTGGACTAGAAGAGGAGAGACTCCTCTACCCCCAGCCACCACCTTTTCTGGCCTGTGGGAAAAGTGTGACACGGCTGGGCTGGGAGAGAGAAGACCCCTCCAGCCCCAGCCCCCACCCTTTCTGGCCTGCCAAGGGTGGGGCAAGTACAACTGCAGAGGCACTCCCAGGGATCAGCAGTAAGTGGCAGACACAGCTCCCGACTTTCAGCAGCTCAGAAATCTCCCGCCCAACACACACACACACACACACACACACACACACAAGAAGTGCCCTAAGACTCAGGAGAACTGGACACAGGGCTGGAGTTGCTACTCTCAGTGTTCATATGTGCAGGCAAGAGCAGAAACTGCACTGACTTTGTAAAAACTACCATCCACATTTCTCAGCCCCATGCATCTAAATCTGCAGTTTCAATGTCACTCTGGGAACCAGGTGACTGGATCTGCCTGCACAATACACAGAGGACTGTTTGGTACAGCAGAGGACAACCTGGAGATTACTTGGTGGGCTTAAGCCAAGACTGGTGCTGCTTTTTGTTTGTTTGTTTGTTTGTTTTTTGTTTTGTTTTGTCTTTATATCTTTGATATCTTTGCCTATGTAGAGTGTGGGTTAATGGTTGTTTTTACATGTGAATGTATTTGTTTTTTTCTTGTTGTTGTTGTTGTAGTTGTTGTGCTTGGTGATTTGCTTTGTTCTGAAATTGCCCTACACCTTGGGCCCAGCTTAAGAGGCACAAGATTCAAATACCAAAGGCCAACTCCAGACCAAACCAGAGTACTACCAGGTTTGACCTACAAGTCACACACCCAGAGGGAATTCTCTACAGGCACAAGAGCGCATAGAGGCCAAACCACATTTAAGTGGTCAACCCTCACACCACATCACCCTGCGGTGGGCAGAGCCAAGTCTCACAACTGGTCAGCCTAGGATTTAACCCCACCTACTCACAAGGGAAAAGCAATTAAAGATCTTCTTTAAGAGGACAATATACACAACATAAGATTTACCTTTGGAGCATTCGCAGAGGAGAAGAACAAAGTAGTGCACGTCAAATATAAAGGACACATACTACATAAGATAACCCAGCAAGAACTAAGAACTCTAGGGGATCTACCTAATACATCAAAGCAAATACAGCGAGTCAGACAGAATGGGGAAACACAGAAACATGTACGAAATAAAAGAACAGAAGAAACCTCCAGAAATGGAACCAAATGAAACAGAGGTAATCAACCTATCAGAGACAGAGTTCAGAACACTGGTGATAAGAATGTTTAAGGAGCTTAGAGACAACATAAAGAAGGATGTAGAAATCATAATGAACAACCAGTTAGAACTAAAGAACACAATTACCGAAACAAAGAACTCACTTGAAGGAATTAACAGCAGATTAGATGAAGCAGAGGATTGAATCAGCGATTGAGAAGACAAGTTAGCAGAGATCACCCAAACAGAACAACAGAAAGAAAAAAGAATAAAAAACAATGAAGATGGTTTAAGAGACCTCTGGGATAACATCAAACGCAACAACATGTGTATCATAGGAATACCAGAAGGTGAAGAGAGGAAGCAAGGGATTGACAACATATTTGAAGTAATAATGTCCGAAAACTTCCCTAACCTGATGAAGGAAACCAACATACAAGCCCAGGACGTGCAGAGAGTTCCAACCAGGATAAACTCAAACAGGCCCACACCAAGACACATTATAGTTAAAATGGCAAAGGTTAAAGAGAAAGAGAAAATTCTAAAAGCAGCAAGAGAAAGACAGAGGGTTACATACAAGGGAACTCCCATAAGACTATCAAATGACTTTTCTACAGAAACATTGAAGGCCAGGAGGGAATGGCAGGAGATACTCAAAGTGATGGAAAACAAAGGCCTACAACCTAGATTTCTTTATCCAGCAAGGCTATCATTTAAAGTTGATGGAGAGATAAAGAGCTTCCCAGAAAAGAATAAGCTAAAGGAATTTATTACCACCAGCCAGCATTGCAAGACATACTAAAAGGACTTCTGTAAATAGAAGAAAGATGAAAACAATCTGACTACAAATTTAAAAATGGCAATAACTATGTACCTATCAATAATCAGTTTAAATGAAAACGGATTAAATGCTCCAATCAAGAGACAAAGGGTAGTTACCAACTGTTTCCTAATTCCTTCACCATCCGCCTTATCCCCACGCCCCTGCCCATCTAACAACTCTCAGTTTTTCCTTTTTGTCCCCAAAACTGTTTCTGATTAGTTCATTCACTTATTCTTTTCTTTAGATTCCGCATATACGTGAGATCATATGGTACTGAAACTAATAAATTAAAAAAAAAAGAAAAAGAGAGAGACATAGGGTGGCTGAGTGGATAAGAAAGCAAGACCCTTGTATATGCTGTATACAAGAGAGTCACCTCAGATCAAAAGACACACACAGGCTAAAAGTGAAGGGTTGGAGTAAGATATTTCATGCAAATGGAAATGAGAAAAAAGCTGGAGTTGCGATACTTATATCTGACAAAATAGACTTTAAAATGAGGAGCATATTGAAAGACAAAGATGGACACTATATAACAATAAAGGGATTGATCTGACAAAAGGACATAACCCTAGTAAATATCTATGCACCCAACATAGAACCTAAATATATAAAACAGATATTGACTGACATAAAGTCAGAGATCAACAGTAACACTATCATAGTAGGGGACTTCAACACACCTCTGACATCAAGGGACAGGTCTTCCAGACAGAAAATCAATATGGAAGCAATAGCCTTAAATGACACATTGGACCACTTGGATTTAATCGATATTTTCGAAGCATTTCACCCCAAAGCTGCAGAATACACGTTCTTCACAAGCACATATGGAACGTTTTCCAAGATAGACCATACATTAGGCCACAAAACAAGTCTTGATAAATTTAAGAAAATTGAAATCATACCAATTGTCATCTCTGACCACAATGCTATGGAATTAGAAATAAACTACAGGAAAAAAAACTGGAAGACACACCATTTTATGGAGGCTGAATAACATGTTACTAAATAATGAATGGGTCAACCAGGAGATTAAGGAAGAAATCAAAAGATATCTCGAGACAAATGAAAATGAAAACACGACGAACCCAAATCTATGGCATGCTGTGAAAGCAGTCCTTATATTTATATTACATTGCAGGCCTACCTAAAGAAACAAGAAATATCACTAATCAACTGTTTATCTTCACACTTAACGGATCTGGAAAAAGAACAGCAAAATAAGCCCAAAGGGAACACAACGAAGGAGATAATAAAGATCAGAGCGGAAATAAATGAAACAGAAACCAGAAAAACAATACAAAAAATCAATGAATATAAGAGTTGGTTTTTAGAAAAGATAAACAAAATTGACAAACCTTTATCCAGACTCATTAAAAACAAGAGAGGACCCAAATGAATAAAATCAGAAATGAAAGAGGAGAAGTGACAACAGACACTGCAGAAATACCAAAAAAAAAAAAAAAAAAAAAAAAAGAAATTACTATGAGCAACTATGAAATGAATTTAGTAAAGTAGCAGGATACAAAATTAATATCCAGAAATCAGTTGCATTTGTATATACCAATAATAAAATATCAGAAGGAGAAATTAAAAAAACAACAACAATCTCATTTACAATTGCTCCAAAGACTATAAAATACCTGGGAGTAAATTTTAGCAAAGAATTAAAAGACCTGTACTCAGAAAATTATATGACACTGAAGAAAGAAATGAAAGAAGATACAAATAGATGGAAACACATACCATGTTCATAGATAGGAAGAATTAATATAGTTAAAATGTACATACTTCCTAAGGCAATATACATATTCAAACCAATTCCTATCAAACTACCAACAACGTTTTTCACAGAAATAGAACATATAATTCTAAAATTTATATGGGACCATAAATGACCCCGGATAATCTCAGAAATCTTGAGAAATAAGAACAAAGTGGGAGGTATAACAATACCTGACATCAAATCATACTACAAGGCTACAGTAATCAAAACAGCATGGCACTGGCATAAAAACAGACATATAGATCAATGGAACAGAATAGAGAGTCCAGAAATAAATCCATGCCTATATGGCCATTTAATCTACGACAATGGAAGCAAGAATGTATGGCGGGGTAAAGACAGTCTATTCAATAAATGGTGCTGGGAAACCTGGACAGACACATGCAAAAAAATGAATCTGGACCACATCCTTACATCATATACACAAATAAATTCAAAATGGCTTAAAGACATAAATGTAAGATCTGAAACCATAAAATACCTAGAAGAAAATATAGGAAGAAACTTCACAGACATTACCCGGAGTAAGATTTTTACTGATATATCCCCTCGCAGGAGGGAAGTAAGGAAAAAAATAAACATGTGGGATTACATCAAACTAAAAAGTTTTTTCATAGCAAAGGAAACCATCAATAAAACCAAAAGGGGTCCTACTGAATGGGAAAAGATATTTGCCAATGATATATCTGATAAGGGATTAATATCACAAATCTATAAAAAAAACTCAACTCCCAAAAAACAAACAACCCAATTGAAAAATGGGCAGAGGACATGAAGAGACATTTTTCTAAAAAGGACATACACATGGCAAACAGAAATATGAAAAAATGCTCAACCTCACAAACCATCAGATAAATGCAAATAAAAACCACAATGAGATACCACCTCACCCCAGTCAAAATGGCTATCATCAATAAATCAACAAACAACAAGTGCTGGCGCGGATGTGGAGAAAAGGGAATGCTTGTGCATTGTTAGTGGGATTGCAGATTGGTGCCACCATTATGGAAAACAGTATGGAGGTATCTCAAAAATCTGAAAATGGAACTACCTTATGATCCAGCAATTCCACTCCTACATATCTATCCGGAGAAACTAAAACTCCAATTCAAAAATCTTTATGCACTCCTATGTTTATTACAGCACTATACACAATAGTCAAGACATGGAAACAACCAAAATGCCCCTTAGTATACGACTGGATTAAGAAGCTGTGGTACATTTATACAATGGAGTATTACGCAGCCATAAAGAAGAAAGAAATCTTACAATTTGCAACAACATGGATGGACCTAAAGAACATTATGTTAAGTGAAATAAGGCAGACAGAGAAAGACAAATAGCATATGATCTCACTTATATGTGGAATCTAAGGAAAAGAATAAGTGAATGAACTAATCAGAAACAGTTTTGGAGACATAGAAGAACAATTGAGTGTTGCTAGATGGGTGGGGGTGTTAGATAAGGGGGAACATGAGGGGATTAGAAAACAGTCAAACCACAAGATGGCCACGGGGTTTTGAAAATTAATTTGGGGAATGTAATCAATAATGTTGTAAAGATTTTGTAGGGTATCCGATGGACACATGTCTCATTTGGAGACCACCTCAGGGATGATGTAGATGCCTGATCACTGCACTGTACACGTGAAGCTGAACAATAATGAATTCCAACCATAATTATATATATATATATATATATACACATATATATGTATGTATATACTTACAAGAAAGCGGAATACAGCATTAGGAATAGAGACGGTGGAAATGTAATGGCTCTGTGCGATGTCAGAGGGATAGTGGATGGGGGAGAGGGGTTCACACAGTGTGAGGGATATAAATGATAAACGTTTAAGTATTACTTTGTCTTGTGTACCTGAAACTAATAAAAAAAAATAATAATGTCACCTTTTTTTTTTTCCTTCAGCATGAGACATAAACATGTACCGTGGATGGCCATATTTCTGTTTGATTCACATACATGTCTGCACACAAACCTATCCATGCACATTCATTGGAATCAGAAATTTCAATTGTGTGCCACGATAGAACACATGGTAGAGCCATCTGTAAAATATATACAATCATATTTACTGAATAAAAATATTCTAGTACTCAATCATATGCATAACACAAACAGCACATTTTTGGAAGATTAAATAAGTTGCTCTTTGTTAACTTATTTGGGATTTCCAAAAGGAATTATACTTTGTAATTTCTTAGTCATTTCTATCTGCTGTAGAAATGACCAAATAGATTACATTTCTCTTGCAAGTATATTAAGATTTTATGTTGCTATTAAATCTTTTAAGAAACAGAACACACATTCATCAGGAAAATATTTCAAATATATCGGTCACTCAGTCAGCCTTCAAATACATACATTATGTTGAATGACCTATTATACCACCCATGTCTATAAACTGTTATAACATTTACAATCCAAATGATAAACCAACATATAAAGGAAGGTGAGAAATATATCACGAAGCTTCTAAACTTAAAATATCATGTTTCCCATGATTTTATTTATTAATATGTTATAACTTTACTTTTGAAAATACTGTGATGAAGAAAATTGAAGACTGGTTTGGAAATTAGAAAATATGAGTGCTGTGATAATTTGATTTTTTTTTTAAGTGTTATATTTTTCCCCCCAGAAGTTTTGTATTTTCTTTGTGGCTTCATTAGTGTTTCCTTAAAAGCTAACTAACAGAGTAAGTGTAAGAAATATTAAAACCTTTGATAAAACCGTAAAACATGCTTATGATTATTTGGTTTAACTGGCTAAGTGAATTTTCTTTTTATTCTTTATAATGTGTTTTAATGGACTGATGGAAAATACCAGCTTTTAACTCTCACAGCTTCCATCAAATAATTTAACTCATGCTATTATCTCTGGTCTGCAACTTAATAATAAACACAATGTATTAATTATATGACCTTTCTCACTGTACCTGTTGTGAACCAGTTTTATAAGGGTGTAGTGACAAATTACTACAAAATTTTCCGTGTAAGTCTCAATAGTCCAGCCTTCTTTGCAAAGGAGTTGCCAAAGAAATGTAAGCAGGGGCCCTTGGATGAGGTTTTAGGGGAAATCACTTTAAAGACTTCTGACCCAGTGGAGAGGAATCCTTTATTGTTCTTGTCCCATCCTAATTCCCACTGCCTAAAACATGGATGGATAAAGCTATAGCAGCCTACTTAAAACCATGATAAAAAGGTCAAAGGAAACAGAGAGACTTAATATCCTAAACTACAGAAACAATGCTATATAGCAACCACCTACTTTTGGATTTCATGCTATATGAGAAAAATAAACACTTTTATGTGTACATCACTGTAACCAGGTCTCTAATAAAGGTAGTCTAAATGTGTGATGTCCAGATACGAATGAAAAGAACACACTTCCCCTATGCAATATCTGATATAAGATTGTAAACAATTCCTGTCACTCAAGTCAACTCTAAAATAGTTTATATTATTTTTTAGTTTTGTTTTTGCATGTCATATGCAAAGCCCTCACACCTTTAGTTGCTTATATTTTCTCTTCCTGAATTTAGTTATGATTACCTGTGCTTCATGTGTCAGACCAAATAAAAATCTATCTTCCTAAATCCATTTTCTATTATTAGCATTTTTAAATCATACTCTGATTTGCTATTTGGAAGGAGGTAAGAGTATTCAGTATATATCAAATTTTCCTTAAGGTATGAGTATCTCAATACAAAACTGATGGTGCTACTTTAGTCAAAGTGAGAGAAAAAGTTTATTTTAATCTATCAACTGGGCTTATATTTAATGGCAATTTCATGTGTAGACACTTATAAATAGAAAAAAATATAGATAATGACATTTCCTTGATCATTGGGATAATACATTTTTAATAAAATAATTCAGCATATTAACCGACCACAGATTTAACATTTTTCACAGATAATTATATTTGAGAGCATATTCTGCCTTTTATTAATAATTCCTCTCTAGAGAAAGCAAGGAACATACCATGCATATTGAGAACTTTTTTATTTTGTTTTCGCTTTTGTTTTTTTAAAGGTAAGCACAGACCACCACAAAATAAGAAATATGTATAGGCACATTTTTTTCAATGATATGCCCGGCTGTTTTTTATTTAAAAAATGGTAATGTTTAACATTAAATCTCCAAAAAGCTTTTGAGAATCTATATTTGTTTCAGATGCTCTATCTCTTGTGTGAAATAAAAATTACAAAAGACAAGTTTTTAGCCCTCAAAAAACTTCCAAATTATAGTGTACTACTTTCAAGTAATGGTCTTTTTGACAATTGAAAACAGAAACACAGAAAACCATAGAATTAGTTCGAATCATGACTTCTGGGCAAGAAGGCAGAGTAGTTAAATGCTGTGCTCACCTACTCCCACAACCATATCAGAATTACAACTAAATGATATGTGTAGAACAACTATCACTGAAAACTAGCTAAACAGAAGTTCTATAACTAAGGATATAAAGAAGAAGCCATGATGAGACTGATAGGAAAGGTAGAGACATGGAATAAGCAGGTTCCAAGTGCACAGTGTGGTAATTATGAATGAGGAGGGATATCTCAACTGTAGAGGCCCCCCCGAGGAGTGAGGCAGCCCAGGTCAACACTGAGCTCCCAATCTGGGGCACTAGTGAAGGGAACAGGAGTCCCCATAATGTCTGTCTGTGAAAAACAGCGGGGATTGTATCCAAGTAAAACAGAGGGCCACTGGAGTCCCAGGCATTCCTCTTGAAGGGCACATACACAAACTTACAGGCCCACAGACTCACTTGCTCTGAGTTCCAACACTGGAACAGCACTCCGAAAACAAGGGACAGATGGGGAGGAACCTCACTGACTAACTTCAGGGCAAGGTCTAGGGGAGCATGGGTCAAGGAGGCTTTCTCCAGGAGGGGGACGGACAGGCACCAATGTTCCTTTGTTGAGTCCTCTCCCTGACCCAGCCAGCCTAGTGCAGAAAGGTGTGAAAACTCAACTCTCCCTTAACCTGGGCAGCATTGTTCACTCTATCTTGTTGATTTCCTAAGATCCTTCTCCATCCAATTCATGTGTCTAGCCCAAGCTGCTTCCAGCGACTTCACAAACAAGCTGCTTTTTTCAGCTTGTGTGGCAGACTTTGCTAAAATTGCTCAAAGGTACACAAACCCCAAGAAAGAAGCAACTGGCCTTGGCATGAGCTGTACCTCTTGCTCCACAAGCTTTGCTCAAGCAGCGACCAGCCTAGATATGCACTGTAACTCCCATCACATGGTCCCAAGCCTAGAATAAGCTGCATTCATTGTCGGCTTGGAATGTAGCTTCAACTAAGTGGCCACAAACACTGCATGAGTGGGAACTGGACTCAGTTCATATTATGGTGCCCACCAAAAGGTCACAAGCCCAGAACTGGTGGCCTTGATACATTTAAGAAGATTGAAATTATATCAAGCATCTTCTCTGATCACAATGGTTTGAAACTATTAATCAATTAAAGAAGAAAATTGAAAACGAAATAAACATGTGGAGGTTAAATAATATTCTGCTAAATAATGAATTGATTAACAATAAGATCAAGAGAGCAATCAAAAGATGCCTTGAGACATACAAAAATGAAAATACAATGACCCACAATCTATGAGACATAGCCAAAGCAGTACTAAGAGAGAAATCAGCAACACCATCCTACCTCAAGGAACAAGAAAAATCTCAAATAAACAACCATACACCTAAATGAACTAGAAAAATACAAATAAACAAAGCCAAAAGTGAGTAGAAGGAAGGAAATAATAAATATCAGAGTGGAAATAACAAAATAGTCTATAAACACAACACCAAACATCAATGAAACCAAGAGCTCATTCTTTAAAAAGTTAAACAAAATTGATAAACCTTTAGCCAGACTTATCAATAATAAAAGAGAGAGAGCCCAAACAAATAAAGTCAGAAATAAAAGAGGAGAAGTGACAACTTACACCACAGAAATACAAATGATTATAAGGAAATACTATGAATATATATGCCAACAAATTGGACAACCTGTAAGACAGACAAATTCCTAGAAACACACAATCTTCCAAGGCTGAACCAGAAAGAAGCAGAAAATCTTAACAGACTGATAACTACTAATGAAATCAAATCAATAATCAAAAACCTCCCAACAAACAAAAGCCATGAACCAGGTGGCTTCACAGGTGAATTTCACCAACCATTCAAAAAATTGATAACTATCCTTTTCAATCTATTCCAAACAAATTAAAGGAGGAAAGTCTCCCCAATTCATTTTATGAGGCCAGCATTACTCTAATTCCAAAACCAGAAAAATATTAAAAAATAAAATTATAGGTCAACATCCCTCATGAACATAGATACAAAAATCCTCAACAAAATAGCAAGCCAAATTCAGCAATACATGAAACACATATATACCATGGGACTTATTCCTGAGGTGCAAAGCTGATTTAATATCTGCAAATCAATTAATGTAATATACTACCTAAACAAAATAAAGGATAAAAATCATATGATTATATCAATATATTCAGAAAAAGTATTTGACAAAATCCAATCCCCATTTGTGATAAAAATCCAAAGTGGCAATAGAGGGAACACACCTTAACTTAATAAAGGCAGTATATGACAAACCCACAGCTAACATCATAATGGTGAAAGCTGTAAACTTTTTCTTTAAGACCAGGAACAAGACAAGAATGTCTACTTTCACTACATTTATTCAACATCGTATTGGAAGTCTTGGCACAGCAATCAGACATGAAAACAAAATAAAAGTCATCCAAATTGGAAAGGAAGAAGTAAAATAGTCTTTATTTACAAATGACATAATACTATATACAGAGAATCCTAAATATCCTACAAAAATATTTAGAACTAATAAATAAATGCAATAAAGTATTAGTATATAAAATTAATATTTAGAAATTGGTTGCATTTTTGTACACTGATAATAAATTATCAAAAAAATTAAGAAAATGTTCTCATTTACAATTATACCAAACAGAATAAAGTAGGAATAAATTTAACCAAGGACATAAAAGATCTATACTTGGGAAACTGTAAGACATTAAAGAAAGAAATTGGAAAATATACAAATAAATGAAAGGATATAGTGGGACATGGATAGGAAGTATTACCATCGTTAATGTCTACACTACCCAAAGCCATCTACAGATTCAGTATAATTTCTATCAAAATACCAATGCCATTTTTCACAGAACTAGAAAAAATAATCCTAAAATTTATATGAAACTACGAAAGACTGAATATCCAAAGCGATCTTGAGAAAGAACAAAATTCTAGGTATCCTGATAACTGACATCAAAACACACCACTAGACTATACTAATCAAAACAGCATAGTATTGTCATAAAAACAGACATGTAGATCAATGGAACAGAATAGAGATCTAGAAATAAGCCCACGCCTATACAGTCATTTAATCTATGACAAAGGAGGCAAGAATACACAATGAGGTAAAGACAGTCTCTTCAATAAACGGTGCTGGGAAAACAGGACAGATACAAGCAAAAGAATAAAACTGAATCATTTTCTTAAACCATATACAAAAATAAACTCAAAATGGATTAAAGACAAATATAAATCCCCAAAACAATAAACCTCTTAGAAGAAAACATAGGCAGTAAACTCTTTCACATCACTCGTAATATTTTTTTTGGAGATGTCTCCTCGAAACAAAAATAAACACAAGAAAAAATAAACAAATGTGACTACATCAAACTGAAAAAGCTTTTGCACAGAGAAGGAAACCATCAACAAAATGCAAAGACAATTACTGAATGGCATAAGATATTTTCCGATGATACATATGATAAGAGGTGAATATTCAAAATTTATTAAAGAACCCGTACAACTCAACACCCCAAAAGCAAACAATCTAGTTAAAAAAAATGAGTAGAGGACCTGAAGACACACTTCCCCAAAGAGGACATACAGACGCCAACAGACATGTGAAAATATGTCACTAATCACCAGGGAAATGCAAATTAAAATGCAAATTAAAATTACAATGAGATATGACCTCACACCTGTCAGAATGGCTATCATCAATAAATCAATAAACAACAAGTATTAGTGAAGATGTAGAGAAAAGTGAACTCTTGTGCACTCTTGTTGGGGTTGTAAATTGGTCCAGCCATTGTGGAAAACAGTATGGGGGCTTCCTTGGAAAATTAAAAAATCAACACCATATGACCCAGCAATTTTACTCCAGAACTCTAATTTGAAAAGATATATACACACTTATGTTCACTGCAGCATTATTTATAATATCCAAGATATGGAAGCAATCTAAGTGTCCATCAATAGACAAATGGATAAAAAACACGAATATATATAGTGTGGAATATTACACAGCCATAAAAAGAATAAAATCTTACAGATTGCAATGACATAGATACACCCAGAGGTATAATGCTAAGTGAAGTAAGTCATACAGAGAAAGACAAATACCACATGATTTCAAACATATGTGGAATCTAAAAAACAAAGTTTATGCACTTTTCTCTTCTACCTACTACCTCCCTTCTCCTTGTACCTTCCGGCAACTACTAAACTGTTGTCTGTGTCTATGAATTTTTGTTTATTTGTTTGTCTTGTTAATTTGTTGCTTTCAATTTTACATCCCACATATGAGTGCAGTCATATGGTTCTTGACTTTTTCTGTTTGACTTATGTCACTTAGCATGATGATCTCAAGATCCATCCATGCTGTCGCAAATGGCAGTATTTCATCTTTTCTTATGGGTGAGTAATATTCCATTGTATATATGTATTACATCTTCTTTATCCAATCATTTTTGAAGCACACTTTGGTTGTTTCCATGTCTTGGTCACCATGAATAATGCTGAAATGAATATAGGGGTACATATCTTTTTATGGATAAATGTTTCCAGATTTTTGTGGTTTATACACAGAAGAAGCATTGCTGGGTTTTAAGGTAATTCTATTCTTAATTTTTTGCGGAACCTCCATACTGTTCTCCAAAGTGGCTATACCAATTTACATTCCCACCAGCAGTGTATGAGGGTTCCTTTTTCTGCTCAACCTCTCCAACACTCGATATTAATTGTCTTGTTGACGATAGGCATTCTAACTGTTCTGAGGTGGTATCTCACTGTGGTTTTGATTTACATTTCCCTAATATATAGTGAAGTTCAGCATTTTTTTCATATTCTGTTGGTCATTTGTTTGTATTCTCGGGAAAAATATTTATTCAAGTCTTCTGCCCACTTTTTAATTAGATTGTTTGTATTTTGTTGTTGTTGTTGAGCTGTATGAGTTCTTTTTATATTTTGGATGTTAGCCCCTTATTGGAGGTGGTGTTTACAAATATCTTCTCCCATTTGGCTGGTTGCCACTTTGTTCTGTTGATGGTTTCTTATGATGCGCAGAAGCTGATATAGTCCCATTCATTTATTGTTGCTTTTACGTCCCTTGCCTTTGAAGACAAATTCATAAAAATCTTCTCTGAACTCAAGATCCATAAATTTAGCACCTGTGTTTTCTTCCATGCAATTTATTGTTTCAGGTCTTATGTTTAAGTATTTGACCCATTTTGAGTTAATTTTGGTATATGGTGACAAATAGCAGTCTAGTTTTATTGTTTTGCACATGCCTTTCCAATTTTTCCAGCACCATTTACTGAATAGGCTCTTTTTTATTCATTATATGTTTTTGCCTCCTTTGTCAAAAATTATCTGCCCATGTATATGTGGGTTTATTTCTGGGTTCTCAATTCTATTCCATTGGTCTGTGTTTCTGTTTTTCTGCCAATATCATGCTGTTTCTGGGTGGTGAACATACAATACAATATATAGATATGTATTATAAAAATGTACACTTGAAACCTATATAATTTCACTAATCAATGTCACCCCAATAAATTTAATAAAATTAAATAAATAAAACACAGATAATGATCAAACAAAACAGAAATAAACTCATAGATACAGACAACAAATTAATGGTTGCTAGATGGGAAAGGTCTAGGGTGTATGTGTGAAAAAGGTGACGGGATCAAGAAGTACAAATTACCAGTTATAAAATACAGTCACAGGGGTGTAAAGTACAGCCTAGGAAATATAGTCAATGATATTGTAATAACTTTATGGTGACAGATGGGTACAAGACTTATTGGGTTGATCACTTTGTAAGTTATATAAATGTCTAATCACTATGTTACACACCTGTAACCAATATAATACTGTATGTCAACTGTAAGTGTAAAAAAAAACATGTGAAAAATAAGAAATTACATAAGACAAGACTGCAGTCCTCAAAGAGCTTCCAAATGAGTTCTGCTTCCAGGTAATACTGGTTCCAAGAAACAAAACAGAAATACAGAAAGCCACAGACTAATTTTGAATTGTAACTCTACTACCAAGAGATTATGATCACAATACTTCGATATTTATGATATACAAAATAAATAGCAATATGGAGGCTGGAAATTACTAGGTACCCCAAAATAGGTTTGGGTGTCATCAGTTCCAGGTTTGAGTTCTGGCTCTACTTCTTGACAATCTGTAGGAGTATGGACCAGGCTATTTTTTCACTGATATAATGAAGCTGAAAAGAGTATCCACCCGTATGTTATAGAGTTAGTTTAAGCATAGGTAGTGCATTTAAAGAATTTAGTATTGTACGTAGCACTGATTAAATTTTCAATCTGTTAGCTATCTTTACTTAATCATTAACAATAATATTGTAGAACAGCAAACTGCTTGATTCTTGTAAAAAATACTTTCAACAACACTGTCTGTTTTAACCATATACTTCTATAAGATACGAAGGAAAACTTGTCTTATCCATAGTATGGAGAAGGAAATAGAAAAAGATTAAATGCACTATCCAACTCATTCTATAAGTGTCAGATGATCTAAATCTAGACGAAGGATTCTTGATTCTTTCAACATTCCCTTCATAACATTACCTAATTGTTCTGCCAAAGTATATCTCTTCTTATCCATCTTCTTAATCTCATGAAATCCAAGGAGCCAAAATACCATGCATTGTTAGAAGAGCTTTAGGTGACAAACTTCCCCCACTGTTTGTTATCTATTAGGATTCCCTGTCCTCATTCCATTCGTAACCCCTCCCTCAATCCCCGCATAGTCTCTATGTGGGTGCTATGATTTCTGGTATTGTGAAATTCCAGCTCATTCACTCTTGGGAAACATTTTTTAAAAATAGCAACTTTTTTGCATATAATGAATAATATATTGGTATCAGATTTAATTCAACACTACGTTCCTCATCTCTCAAAATCGAGTAATTGAAAATAAAGGGGAAGGACAAATAAGCTGTCTACATATTTTATTAAGCAAAAAATATATGCAACTGAAAGCATATATATGTACATATCTAAGTATATGTACAATGGATTCACATTTCATATGACAGACATAACTTCAGATGTCTAAACATTTATCAATTGTTTATACTATGCATCAATATGTCTCCTAATCACATCAGGTAGAAAACTTTGTGGGAAAAAATGGTTTAACATTTGTGCTCAAAAATCAAAGATGAATCTGAAAAACTAGACTTTTACTGAAAATAGATAACATGGCTTTTATATATTTGCCTTTTTCCTTAGTTTTGTTGTTGTTGTTAAATTTTATAGAAATCTATGTGAAATATTTGAAACTTTGTAAAATATAGAGACTTTACTGCCCCAACTCTAAAAACCCAGCCATGTAAAAAGTACAAGGAAATGCTTTTGTTGATACATATGAGTGAAATTAACATAAATATTGCCAACTGACTGAAATAAAAGTATTTAATTAGATTTTTTTAATACAAAAAAGCTACTGAAGAGCTGTCTAGATATATGTTCCCAATATTAATCAAACTTCTACATGTAGGTGAATGAAGAACTACATGGAAAGTAAAGAAAAAATAAATCATGGAGCTACCCTCAATTGTAAAAAAATACATTAATTTCTTAAATACATATCAAATCATAATACTTTAGGCTGGAATAATTTCAGTGATAACCTACTTCATCCTGTAATTCACGATACTGGATCCCAGAAAAATAAGTGATTGATAGAAAGTTATAAGCCAGCAACTGAATTGGTTTTCTTAAAACTGTTTTGCTAATAACTGATTTGCAAGTGTCTGGACTCACAGAACTTTAGAAAGGCTTTCTTTTTTTCCAGTTCTTGTTCCTTGCGGTTACAGAAAAGAATCACTTGGACAAATAATGCAGTTTGTTTAATCTTTCACTATAATAGTTTCATTTAAGTGTTTACATAAAATTAATCAGGAAGTTAATAGAAATGAATGGACGCCACCACCACTGCCAATAACTTCTAGCAAAACTTTATGCAAACCTTGATGCAAGCTTTTATAAAACCACATAGTCTATTTTCTTTGAAAAGAGTTTTATTCATTTCCTACTTTCTAACCTATGTTAATTAATTTAACTTTGAATCTTACATTACTTAAGAATATCCTCAAAACAAAATAAAATCAAAGCAAAAGTAAAAGCTTTCAAATGAAAGGAAAATATTGGTAACATAGCAGGATAGCCTCAAACTCAAATAATTATGGGCTGTTCATCAGACGAGTCCTTAAAATCCCTCTTTAAATAACACTGACTATAACCACACCTATGGGCTCAATTTTCAAAAGGAAAATATCACACAGAGCACTTCTGGAAGAAACATTATAAGTGGGTTCATCTACCTAACCTAAAAACAGATCTTGGGAAACAAAATTAGAGGGTGTGAAAAACATTTTTAAATTTTATTACTTATACTAAAATGCCAAATTGTGGCACACTGACTGGAAAAAGCACACCAGCTATTTTTGATGCCCTTCATATTAAATTAAAAAAAATTGGCATAGAAATAAAGCAATTACAGATACTTGTACCTTTCCAAACTCTGCAGTTTGACCCAATTCTAGACTTTCTTTCAAAAACCTGCCTAGAGGATGATGGAGATTATTTAACTAATCCTCGTAGAGCAACAAGGACTATCATTACTCAACGTTTTTCCCTAATAGGAAAAATCTACTACTTTAGCATCTCTCAGATTTAGTCTTCTATTTTTTTCCTAAGCTTCCTTCATAGTTATGGAAAACAAGGTCAAGAGCACTGATTTCCCTGAGCCATCATCTTTTTTCCTGCATGAATCATTCATATAACAAGTTTTTGCATCCATGTATGATACTCTAACCAGAAATTTTATCTTATCATCACTTCTTCTTTGCAAATCATTAGAATTTATTTTACTTAGTCTATAAAAGTTAGGTTACAAATGTTAGACTTTATTTTGCAAGGAAATCGGGACATTAGAGAGATTTGAGGATGACAAAATCTTCCAGTTTTCAATTTAAAAATCATTGTGACAATGTGAAGGATGCTTTGTAACAAAACGAGATTTGAGGGAGAAAAACCAGTTAGGAAGCCCTTTTGCTAGTCTAAGGTGAGATTTGATGTCCACTTGAGCAAAGACAGTGGCAAAGGGAATGGAGACACAAAAGGTGGTGTAGAGCTGTGATCCCTCAAACTATAATGGGCATCAGATTCAGAGCATTTGATGTTCAGATGGGGCCTGAGAATATGTATTTCCAACAAGTGCTCAAGTGATACTGATGCTGAAGGCCCAGTATCACACTTTGAAAACAACTGCACTAAAGCCTTTCTACTCAAAGTGTGACCTTTGGGCCAGCATCACTAGTACCCCCTGTAAAGTATTAGAAATGAATACCATCAGGCTTTACCCTAGTGCTACTGCTTCCAAATCTGTATTTTTTAACATGTTCCTTGGGTGGTTCCTACAAATATTAAGGTTTGAGATGTGATATACTGGTCTAAAGGAAAGAATGGGTAGGATCATTAGGTTTCGAAAAAAATGAAAAACAATGTTTAGCATGGCTGGAGTTACTGCCTGGGAGAATTAGGTAGATAGTGCTGATGATGCTTATTAAGATCCTATTCTCAAGGGTTGAGTGGGCAACTGCTAGAAATAAATAAAATTTTCACAAACCTCAAAGTCAGTTCTAATATATATGTATGTATCACACACACACACACACACACACAGATGTGCTATTATACACACAAGAGGTCTGACAATTACATACATAAACTTGCCACTGTGCGCTTACATTGGCAACAAGGTGCAAACAGCTAGGTAAGGTTTCATAACCTTGGTATATCAGTGTATCACAGCTGTGTGCGTGTCAACATGTGATGGTGTCTTGCTGAGTGGCGTTTGTTATTGTGGCGTGTTTTGTGTGCCCTTGCGTGAATTTCTGAACTTGAATCAGAGCAACAAACAAACATTAAATTTCTTGTTAAATTTGGCAAGAGTGGAAGTGAAATTGGAGACACGTTAGTGCAAGTTTATGGGGATAATGTCATGATGAAAATGGCAGTATACAAATGGATTAAACATTTTTTCTAAGGGGAGAGAATGCATCACTGATGAAGAGAGGTCAGGGCAGCCAGAAACAAGCAGAACTGACAAAAACGTTGCAAAAATTCATCGAATTGTGCGTCAAAATCGTCAGGCTGACCGTGAGAAGCATAGTAAACATCAATAGAGAAATCATCAATAGAGAAACATCAATAGAGAAACAGGAAAATCTTAACTGAAAACCTTGGCATGAGCAAGGTGTGTGCAAAAAAGGTCCCAAAGGAACTCAACAATGAACAAAAGCAAAGGGAGTTTTTAGCAAGCAAACAAATAACTATATTGGAACACTCTCCCTACTCACCTGATCTGGCCCCCAATGACTTATTTATTTATTTATTTATTTATTTATTTATTTATTTATTTATTTATTTATTTTTTATTAGTTTCAGGTGTACAAGACAAGGTAATACTTAGACATTCATCATTTATATCCCTCACACTGTGAACCCCCCTCCCCCCATCCACTATCCCTCTGACCTCACACCGAGCCATCACATTATATATATAAAATTATAGTTGGCATTCATTAATGTTTAGCTTCTGGTGTACAATGCCATGATCAGGCATCCACATTATCTCTGAGGTGGTCTCCCAAATAGGACACATGTCCATCGGATACCCAACAAAATCTTTACAACATTATTGAATAAGTTCCCCAAATTAATTTTCAAAAAACCCTGAGGTCATCTTGTGGTTACCAGCTGCTTCCTAATCCCTTTACCTTTCCCTTTATCCCCAACCCTCCCCCCCACCGCCCATCTAACAACTCTTGGTTTTTTCTTTGTGTCCTCAAAACTGTCTCTGATTAGTTCATTCACATATTCTTTTCTTTAGATTCCGCATATAAGTGAGATCATATGGTACTTGTGGTACATTTATACAATGGAGTATTATGCAGCCATAAAGAAGAAAGAAATCTTATCATTTGCAACAACATGGATGGATCTTGAGAACATTATGTTAAGTGAAATAAGTCAGAAAGAGAAAGACAATGACTTCTTTCTTTACTGAAGATAATGGAAATACTGAAAGGAAGACATTTTGATCACATTCAGAACATCAAGGATAATACAATGACAGCTCTGATGGCTATTCCAGAAAAAGAGTTCCAAAATTGCTTTGAAGGGTGGACTAAGTGCTGGCGTCCATTCATAGCTTCTCAAGGGGAGTACTTTGAAGGTGACAACAGTGATATTCAGCAATGAGATATGTAGCACTTCTTCTAGGATGAATTCATGAACTGAGTTGTCATGTTTTATGTGTAACCATGCTTATATAAGACAAGACAAGCCGATGTAGAAGGGTAGCCCAAGGAATCGTGAGGCTCCCCTTTTGAAAATGGAGAGTGAGAACAATGCTTTCTCTATGAAGCCTTTGCTCTACAGATCAGAAAAGATTTAAATCCCTGGCTCTATTTCTGGATATATGATGTTTCCATCAATTTTGGTAGGGGTTCAAGTTTTAAGCCAGACAGCTAAACTATTTCCTTCCTTCTAACAGGTATGCCAAACTCTTGTTTGTGCTAACAAAAATAGAAAGTAACTGCACCTATTTTTTAAAATGAGAAAATAGCTTATTAAATCAAACAAAGAGGATAAAACACAATACTGAATCAGGGCTGTCCCCTGGTCAAGAATTATGTTGTTCTTCATAACTTTCTTGGGAAAAGATTGATTTCTGCCAGTTTCTCTGTCTCTGAGAACAGGGCTCAGTAAATAATGTCAGGAATCAAGAACTATAGTCAGAACCATTTTTTAAAGATGAGTGACTAAAGATGTGCTTCACTCACTGGTGGAATATGACAGGCACGGTGCAAAGAGGCCACATCCCAATCCAGGCCCCTGCTAATTGGACTTTGGGACCTTTGGGAATTGACTTCAGATTTCTAAATTTAAGGGTTTTCATATAGATCTTAACACATGGCTTGTATGAGGATTAAATGAGATAATATAAAAGAAAGCCCAGTACCTGAAAGTTAATAATTTGTCAGTATTTTGAAGTATTTCCTGTCATATCCTACCCATTGTTCACAACAACGTATAAATATGCCATATTTTCTTGGCTATTACAGAAAATCTAGACTGCATCAGAAATAACAGGCTAAAAGTGTAAGCATTAAGGGGAGATGAGTTTTCAACCACTGAGCTGAGTACTGACATGCCACGAGCTCTGTCACAGATGTGCTACTCCATTGCAATCAATATTAAGTGCTTATTGCATTATATCAAACTGCCCCATTCATGTTCAAGAAGGCTCTGTTAATAAACAGAAGAAATGGTCTCCTCAAACAGTGGCGTAGCATAGAAGTTGAGCCAACAAATATTTTGATATTCCGTGTATTCATACAAACTATCAAGCAGTTATACAGTAATGGTGCTAGTATGTTCATTTTTGCAGACATTTTAGATGTTATGAATCTTTTAATTTTTTAACAGACAAATCAAGTATCTGAATGCTTTCTTTTAAAGGAAAAACAGAGGGAAGGAGAGAGAAAGAGAGCGAGAGCGAGAGAGAGAGAGAGAGAGAGAGAGAGCGAGAGAGAGAGAGAAAGAGAGGGAGGGAGGGAGGAAGGAAGAAAGAGAGATTGTGACCTTTGTTGAAATGTCCCTTTCTTGAAGAAGAAACAGCAGAAGTGAGAGGAACAGATATCAGAATTGCAGAGGGTCCAGTTACTGACTTGCGGGAACAGAGATAGATCTCAGTTTTCCTTGTGCACCCCCAGAATCTGTCCTCCCCTTGACAAACTTTAATAGGAGGTTTGATTTTGTCTGTAACAGTAAAGGGCCTCTTGCCTCAGCAAGGTTGAGGGGGGCAGAGAATATTAGAGAGTCCAGATTATGTCAACATAAATATTCACAGAGAAAACATGCTCTCTTTGACTCACAGAGGGAGTTAGGTCAATGAAGTAGCTAGAAAGGTACCATTAAATGCTATGATGGCAAAAGAATACAGTGTTCTTCCTTTGCCATTACATTTCTGGAAAAAATTTGCTTTCAAATATTCCCTGAAGTATTGTTCTCTTACTATGTCAGAGGAAAATATAGATACAGGGAGTGTACATTAGAATATAAATGCTTATTAGAGCCAAAAGCTGCAACATTACCTCAGGTTTCTGGTTGCCCCATAAGGTACTTACATTTTTTTTACCTCCCAATAAAAATAAATTACCTCCCTAGACTGCTGAGCTAGACTTTGCAATTCTCTTTCTTGACCTATCAAATTAAAACTATTAGACAAAATGCAGAGAAGCACCTGGACTGAAAGTATGACAAATTCTCTTGCATGTCTGGGTTCTGGTGGGAACCCATTCATGTGCTTGTGAACCTTATGCCCACCTTCACAACTAGAGTTAGAAAGTCCCCTGCACTTGTCACAGGCTTGAGTATTAGTAACCTCAATCAGAGTATGGGGAGTTCAAGAAATTTCAGCACATGAAAACTAAAACATGGGTTTAACAGAGAATTAACTTAAGGAAGTCAACTTATGAGAATAAGAAAAACTGCAGATTACCATTTCTCATCTGGGGAGCTAAAATACTCTAGGAAGTTAGATAATAAAAAAGCAAAAAGTTTTAGGAGCTTGTCGTTATAATGCCTAAGCATAAAAAAAATCAAAACATCGCAAACCATTTAAGTTGTAAATTTCTTTTTTTTTTTTTTCAATCCTAATTTCTGGGCATCACTCATTTTTTTCCACACTATAATAGAAAAGGAAGGTATGTATAATTTTAGATAAAACATCTGTGAAATCCAGCTTGAATCCCAAAATACATATATATTTTAAAGGAGTCTTTAATTTGTCAAAATCTTTCATTTTCCTTTTCCCACTATGAGAAGAGCAAAGACTAAATTCTCTTTCCTCTTCTCTGCAGTGAATTTCCACCAGCCAACCACAAGTGGGAAAGGATTACATATGTTTGTAGCTGTTTATAACCACACATTTTTTTTTTTTTTTTGCCAGTGACAGAATAAAAGCAGAATGTACGTTCATTGGTTTGAGATGATGATTCCTCGGGATTCAGTGCATAGTATCATACACTCCATCCCTTTATAGACTGTGGTTTCCCATTAGATAAGTGAAAGTTGCTTAAGTACATTTTTTGTTTGTTTGTTTCATTGCTTAGGCATATGTCCTCTTCGTACACTTAAAAAAATTGGGACTGTTTTGGTCAATAAAATGCAATTTTAATTTGCACTCTGATTTTTAAATTCCCTTTAAGCACCTTTCTGCAAATGTTTGGTTTCTATGGATGCTCACACTCAGTGTTAGCATGGACTTTTGTTGCCAAAGATGAATGAATCAGAAATTCACCGAGTATATTGGACAAATGGAATGGTGCCTTTTATCCTTATTATTGACAGTGCCAGGACACATTTATTTGCACAACCCCAAAACATAGAAGCAAGCCTCACAACAAATTAAGCTGTAGCAAATTCAACACTGTCTGATAGTATGGAAAAAAAAAAAAGACTTCAATACCGAATTTCCTTTAAAATACAGTTGAGTGGAAAATAGATTCATAAAACCACCACAGGATATGCAGGAGTCTGTTGAAGTTATTGGAAAGCAGAAGATGAATCCTTGGCAATCAGGAAACTGTAAAGTGTTTCTGTTTGAACAGAACAGCGGGTAAAACCGAGGAACGGGAGAAACAGTAAAACTGTAGAGAAAATGTAAAGTTCACGTGTTTTGCATTAAGCACTTCTATTAAACAGAATTTTTTTAATATTTAATAAAAGACTGAAAAAGAATATGTAAACTAGTATAGGAAGTTTAGAGAATAACTAAGAAATGATTTAACAATTTATGGAGTATAGATATATGACAAAGATAAGAAAACTGAAGACGTATTTTTTTTTTTTTGGCTTAGTAAGTGAATTAAGGTGGCCAATAAGGAAGATAAGGTGTAGATAAAATGACTCTCTACTGAGTTTCATGGTCCCAGGAAAGAAAAAAAAATGTAATTATAGCAGAGAAGAAGGAAATATAAATTATAGGATAAAAGTAAAGGAAGTTTTCTATCTAAAACATCAATAATGTTGTCTTCTTTTATAAGATAACTTCGAGATCCTTAATATCAGTCTGTACCTAAAACACATACCACTAACCATATTCACCACAGGTCTTGTTTTTATAAAGGTATGGAAGTTCAAGGTAGAAGAATGTAAAAACAAAACTGATTCACAATAAATTATTTAATTCTTATAAAAATAAAGTGTATGTGTTGTAAAAAATGACTAAGATTTATTGAGCAGTTATTATTACTAGGCATGTGTTTAAGCTTCAAAGCAATTACGTATGGCAGGTACAATTATAACAACAGTTTACAAAAAGAACTGACGCTAGAATTGCTTAAGTAAACTGCCCAAGTTACAGACTGAATAATGTCAGAGCTAACAGGCTCTTCTTGAAACCACCATGTTATGCCACCCCTGCCTTAACCGCTTGCTGTGCTATGTAGGATTAAGTCACTATTTTCTTAAGAAAATCTCACCTTTTTACATAGGTCTTAAAACATTTAAAATGAAGTGGCACGAAAATAGATCAAAAGAAAAATTAATGCCAGTACTTCACTTTGAACAACTTGGAATTTTTTTTTCTTTTTCTTGTCATCATCGATGAATTGAAAATAATTTGATCATTATTGAATTTTTATAGCACTTTAACATATGTTTATTAGGGTCTTTTAATGTCAGATCTGTTATTTTTTTCCCCTAGAATTTCCTCTATAGAAGGTTATTTTTTTCTCAATTTGATGTAAAATGACAACAGAACTTTATATACTTTCATTAATTACCTCTATTCAGGTAAAGTGATTGAGAGATAAGAAACTGATTATAAAAAAAAAGGAAGGAAGGAACAAAACAAAAAAAAAATGAACTGATATCAGGGACAATTGGGAAGTCAACAGTCTCTGAAGTCAAATGGCTGTAGAAATACGAGGGTCAATGGGAAGTTGATAATGAACTTGGCTTCTCTAGCTTAGGTGCTGGGTGTGAGAAAATAAATGGCATTAATTGACATGGGAGCACAAAAGTCATCTGTAATTTGGATTTTATTCTCACTCCTAAATAGCCTAAATAATAATCTCACGCTCATTTACCTTATGTAGCTTCTCTGCAGTACATGATGCTGTTGGAAATTTCACCTTTCAAAGCTTTCCCCCTTTCAGCCTGCCTGGCACCATTTCCTCTTGATTTTTCTCTTCTCTGATTCTGCTCCATGTCCTGTTGTTCTTTCTCTGCCATATTCCACAAAATGTTGGTTTCCCCTAGAATTCCAGCAATGTGTGTACATATATATATATGTGTGTATATATATATATATATATATATATATATATACACACACATATATAAAAATATATATGGAAGAGCATAGATTTTGAAGTCAAACCAACATACAGTTACATTTCCACTCCTCCACTGACTACCTTTGCAAGCATATGCTGTCCCTTTAAAGCCTTGTGGACCTTCTTAAACTGGCTTTATAATGCCCTCCAAGGTCTGGGTCTGTCTCTGGCTTATTGATCCAACCTCATCCATTAAAACTTCCCTCTTCCTCTCCCTGTACTGTGGGCCTTTAATCATTCTGTTTTTGTTTTGTTTTGTTCTGTGATTCAATTATCCAAAGTACTACTTTCCCTTTTTTTGAGTATTAACATACAGTGTTGCTTCTGTGTGTCACACAATTCTATTCTCTTTTCTTTTGAATGAATCTGAATCATAAGAGCTCTGTTTTTTCAGCTGTAGTTCATCAGAATGGGCAAATATGTTCAGAGCAAAAGCAACCTCTTCAGATTGCTTCTTTGGTCTTTAAGTTCTTGCTATCTTAAGAGATATTTCTAGCTTATGAAAAATGTTTCATTTTTGCCTATGTTTACACAACATTTTAAGTTATTTTTGGTGTCAGTATTGGTCTGAAAATGTAGTCTGCTTTCAGTGTTAGCAGAAATAATGGCCCTGTATTTAAAGTAAGACCAGTAGGTATGGTGGTGTGATTTCAGACATGTTTAGCTATATAGAGACACCATAAACTAAATAGAGAAATGCATTCAACAAGGGTCAAGATTATCCCAACGACATACAATAGGACATACAACTAGATTGGTCAAGAGAGCTGGGATCATATATAAGGACCATGAGATCTAACATATGGAAAAGAGTAAATTGCTGATATAAAAAAAAAAGTGAGGGATCATAAAATTTGATTAGATCAATAAATTTTAGATGGAATTGGAATTGAGAAAAAGGGAGACTGAAATTATACTTTTAGAGAAAGCGATATTTATTAGTAATACCAAAGTCTAAGTTTTGAACTTGGAAGTGGGTAGCTGTAGTATGGTAGAGAATGAGATCATTGGAGAATTAGGTGTGAAAAGAAAAAATAAACACACAGAAGGTAGACTTCTTTTTGTAATGGAAAATTATTAAAGTAGATCTGACTCCTATTGCTAGAAGTAATAGTATTTTTATTTCAATGTTTTTTTTTATTTAAAAATTACAAATAGATGTATTTAAATAGATATATCAAGGGAACTATAATTTTAAACTAAAAATTACTGCTTCTCTGTGAAATAATCTTATCTGTTCTATTTTAGAATAGTACAATGGTCTAGAAAATAACTTCCTTCATAAAATTAGCGGAAATTAGAGTTTTCCTTGAACTATGTACAAGCAGTGCACAAATGCAACAGTATTTAACTTCCATAGGATTAAGAATCCTAATATTTGATATCACGCTCAACTCTGAAGAAAGAAGACACACAAACTATGACAAACCCCTTAAGCTTTCCAAGCGTCCCTTTTCTCATTTATAAATGAAGAGCATATCTCTTTATTGCCTCTCTCAAAGGGTAATGTACTAAATAAGAACAGTATGTGTGCGTGTGTGTGTGTGTGTGTGTGTACTAAAAACTATTATGGAGAATAGATTTGTGTGACACACAGAAGCAACACTATATGTTAATACTCAAAAAAAGGGAAAGTACTACTTTGGATAATTGAATCACAGAACAAAACAAAACAAAAACAGAATGATTAAAGGCCCAGAGTACAGGGAGAGGAAGAGGGAAGTTTTAATGGATGAGGTTGGATCAATAAGCCAGAGACAGACCCAGACCTTGGAGGGCATTATAAAGCCAGTTTAAGAAGGTCCACGAGGCTTTAAAGAGACAGCATATGCTTGCAAAGGTAGTCAGTGGAGGAGTGGAAATGTAACTGTATGTTGGTTTGACTTCAAAATCTATGCTCTTCCATATATATTTTTATATATGTGTGTGTATGTGTGTATATATATATATATATATGTGTATATATATATATATACACATTGCTGAAATTCTGGGGGAAACAAATGTTTGTGGAATATGGCAGAGAAAGAACAACAGGACATGGAGCAGAATCAGAGAAGAGAAAAATCAAGAGGAAATGGTGCCAGGCAGGCTGAAAGGGGGAAAGCTTTGAAAGGTGAAATTTCCAACAGCATCATGTACTGCAGAGAAGCTACATAAGGTAAATGAGCATGAGATTATTATTTAGGCTATTTAGGAGTGAGAATAAAATCCAAATTATGGATAACTCATGTGCTCCCATGTCAATTAATGCCATTTTTTTCTCACACCCATCATCTAAGCTAGAGAAACCAAGTTGATCATCAGCTTCCCATGAAAGGTTCTCTTTGTCTATTATCAGCTGTTTACAACTCTGCCAACTCAATGGGTTGTATGAAAAGCAGTTTGCAATGACACGGAGAATGATTCTTAAATTTGCAGCACTCATGAGCATGAAATATTAGTTTACCATATACAGTATGCTCCACTCTGCGAGATACATGAAAGGTGAAAATCTGAGCTCTGTTAATATCCATTGCAGGGCTAAGAAATAATAGAATTTAAAGATTTAAAATCTTCTGGGAGTTTAATGACAAATTACTTGAATCATTTTCCATTCTCAACAGGAAGTCCTAAAGGAAAGAGCACTCATATATTTTCATCACGTGAGAGGAACAGATACCGTGGTACCATTAAAAAAGAATGTTTCTATAGTGGCAAAGGAATTATATTCATAATTATTTACAAAAAATAATGACCTTTATTATAATCATTTTCCTGTTTTGGCAATTTTCTTTTCAACATTTCATTTAGCTACAACATTAATGTCTGAGGCTGGTTTCACTAAAACTCCCTAAGGAAGAATTTGACAGATCCAATATGCTGTTTCTTTCTTAGCTAAAGCATTCTGACCTTTCTTTTTAAGCAATTGTTCATTGATCTGAGAATAGATGACATGTAGAGACTGCTTCATATCACTGCTAATGATTTTTTCGAATTTCAATGTTTTATTTTTTATGAGTGGCTTAATAAAATGGGATGCCTGTATCTACATAGAAAGAGTAATTTTTACGAGTATAGATTATTTTAAATCTAGTTGGCATTAGTCCAATTTCATTAGAAAGTCATCCTACTAAAAATATTTAAATAATTATATAAACTCTGAGGGAATAAAAAAGATTGCCCAGGTTTTATTTAATTGGTTGCTATACTTCCCACAAATAGTATATGGAAACCACACACCTAAAGATATCAGTAACTCTGAGACCTTTCCTTTGGATGGTACTTTATGATCGAAAGCTCTTTCCTCAACTGCACTCATTTATTTAATCACAATGCTAAAACTGTGGCTAATAATTTTGGGGAGATGGCTTAACACAGTGTAAGTAGAAGTCAAAAATTATATCTTCTTGCATTAAGGTTATTTTCTAAAGTTTATATATTTGAGTTAGGTATATGCAAAAACTACTAATTTTTTAAACTAGTGCTCTCAAAACTCTGCATTTATTTTCCTTTATCCATGGAATTGTCCAATTGTGTATTCTGAAAAAAGTTTGCCATCAATTGTCAATTTATAAAATATTTAAAAATGTGTGATTACGGGGAGATTCTATATGTATTTAGAGTCTAAGGGTCAGGGGAATTTAATGCTCAAGTTTACAACGTGTAGGAGAGCCCACAGCATGAAGAACTAACTGTCCCACCTAAAAGTCCAAAGATAACTTGTGAGAAATAGCACTAGAATTTTAGTTCATTTGATTGAGAACATTGTTTTTCTTAGGTATATGTATATTATTCTCACAGGTAGATGTGCATTTAAGATCAAAATGAATAAACCTTTAGAATTTAGAATTTCTTTAATGAGAAATTCTAGGTACATTTCTATTATTAGGCTGGTGCAAAAGAAATTGCGGTTTAAAGGGTTAAAAATAATTGCAAAAAACACAATTACTTTTGCACTAACCTAATACATCTTCACTTTGTATAGTTAACTAATTAGCCCACTTAAGAGGAAATTTTTTCTGTGATACATTGTGAGAATTTATTGTGCTTTTCCCCAAAATTTTGCTATACAACTTTCACCATGAAATGGAATGAATAATTCATAATCCACTAATTATAATTTTATATTGTTAGCTATTAGCTTTATTTGTAATGGAAACTCTTTGTGATACTTATGTTTTCCCTTTATCTGTCTACTTTTATGCAAGTATCACACTATTCTAATTTTTATTACATTCTAATGTTTAGTAGCAAGAGCCATACATTATTTCTTTTAAAGAAATTATTCTAGCTATCCTTACAAATGACATTTTCAAAACATACATACTATTCTCCGTTTTCCACATAGTTATACATTTAGTAGTAAAGTTTTGAATGTTATTTTAAATTAATACAATTCTGGTTAGGACTGCTAATTTATATTTTGCCTACCTACATAAAATGTATACACATTTTAAGAAAGAAAAACTGTATTAAAATTGTAATACTCAATATATACTAATAACAAAAGATGAATACAAGTCATGTGAGACTTCTGCAATTATAAGAGGTGCTCAAAGTGGTTATCATCAGTGTCTAGACACTTCTGATTATGGGGAACTACTGCTTGAGCAACATTGACGAAAGAGTCTACTTGTATACTTTTTTTGGCACCCTCAGTATATTTTCTTTCTTTGTTTGTTTATTTACTTACTTACTTATTTATTTAATATAACAAATAAATAAATATTTGTCTTCTCTCAATTCAGTTACTCACTCACTGAATGGTCCCCCTACAGGAATCTGTGTAACTAAGACCTTTCTCCATCTGAATATGTCTCTAAGCAGGAGACAGGCCAGGCAAGAAGTCTCTGTGGTTAAGGTTGTCCAGATTATTGGCTTTTTTTTCTTCTCTCTCTCTCTCTCTCTCTCTCTCTCTCTCTCTCTCTCTCTCTCTCTCTCTCTCTGTCTTTTATCAATTGGGGAGTTACATAAGACAGTCAAGCAATCAATGACATGATGATGAATACTTATTTTCTTCCCTCCTATATCTTATCCATAGAGAAATGGTAGCAGGGCATGATGTGGAAACATAGACACTTGATATTAGGATCTAAATATGTGTTAGTATTCACAGCAGCACACTTTTCGATATATCGGCATCTGTTCACTAATGTCGCCTTTGTGCTAAAATAATTATTTGCACTCTTAGAAAATAACATTAGAAAGCCTGTTTAATTCAACCCTTCATTTAAGTTATAGACAGAATGTTTGAGGTAGATGCAAAGTCTTTCAACAGTGATGATTAAATAGTCCAGAACCCAGCAGAAAATGTAGCTTTAAATATATAAACACCCAGAAAGCTTATTGGTTTCATCCAATTTATAATCCCCCATGGGATTTCATAAGAGTTGAAGGCTTTGGCAAGACTTGAATGCTTTATTGAAATGTGAATAATCCAGAAAGTATAAGCAGTTCAATATCGTAATGCATTTAAATAATGAGGACTGAAATTAGATACGCATGTAATTACTTCATTTATCGTTGTAGTAATAAAGCTTTGGCACAATAAGAATAATGTTATAATTGATTATTACTTTTCTTGGGTTGTTAGTGGAAGAGACCTGTTTTGTATATATAGTTTTGGGGTGAGTAGAATAATTATTTGGCATATGATATTCATAAAGAACAGGAAATGGTACATGTCTTTGGGTGAACTCATGTATCAACACACTTTATCATGTAGTTTTTATGCAATATACCTTAAGGGAAAGACATGTATAATTCAGTGAATTAGAGAAAAAGAAATCCTTAAGAAATTTTTAAATACCTCTGTTTTAGGAAAAAAAGTCATTATAACAATGTATTTTTTATACAAACTGCACAGAAACTAAGCATTTGAAAGGATAAAAAAAAATCAGATAATACACAATTGTGACACTTCCAGTGGTAGCCTTTCCTTCTATTAAAAGTTAAAATTTTGATAGGAAGTTTTTTTTTTAAAAAAGAAAGGCAAGACTTGTCAGTTACTAAGAAAATTCTTATATGAATATAGTTATCATATTCTGAGCCAATAAATCAATTTCAAAATCAAGATTTCCCCATATTGTCTTCAAAGTAACTAAGTATTCATATTTTAAAACAAATACAAAAATAACACTTAAACAATAAAATTTATATTTCTTATTGAATTTTTTTCTCTCTCCCTCATCTCTCTTAAAAACGAGTGAAAACAAAGAGATCTTCTTTGGCCTTACATTCTTCTCCAGAAATAGATTGAAGTATTTCATTTTTTTCTTCTTTCATTTTTCTCTTGAACTATCTCTTATTATGTCTCTGCCCTACCAATTCACCAAAATTGATATTTTACAAGATCACCAACCCACTCTTTCCTACTAAATCCAAAGGTCACTTTTCAGTTCTCAACTAACTTGACCTTAGCTCGAGCATTTGAATGTTTTCATCTTATCTCCTTTGAAATACCTCTCTGCTTCTAGGACATGGCCATCTCCTGGATCTCCTGCACTTTGTCACTCAATCCAGTCTCTGGTTGCTTCCTTCTCTTCTACCTAACTTCTGAATAGGGAGAACTTTGTAAATATCTTCTTCTATGTTACATTCGTATCTCCTTTCTTTTAGACTGAGAATCCAAGTTCTCAGGGGGCACACAAGATAATAAAATTTGTATATTCCATAAGTATTATTTTAATTTATTCTTATTTATACACACAGGATTCCCAGAAAAAAAATTATATTAATACTTTCATCACATATATAGTTACAGAGAACAGTTCAACTTTTTACATGTGCTCTCCTAGCTTTCCCCTAGTTTCCCCGAACTATTAAAAAATAGTTGTAGTTTTGGGGACGCAGAGAAAAAACCGAGAGTGGTTAGATGGGTGTGTGGGAGGGGGTTGGGCATAAGGGGAAAGGTGAAGGGATTTGGAAGCAGCTGGTAACCACAAGATGGCCTCAGGGTTTTTTTGAAAATTAATTTGGGGAAGGTATTCTATAATGTTGTAAAGATTTTGTTGGGTATCCGATGGACCCCATCCGATGGATGGGAGACCACCTCAGGGATACTGTGGATGCCTGATCATGGCATTGTACACCAGAAGCTAAACATTAATGAATGCCAACTATAATTTTATATATATAATGTGATGGTTCAGTGTGAGGTCGGAGGGATAGTGGATGGGGGGAGGGGGATTCACAGTATGAGGGGTATAAATAATGAACGTCTAAGTATTACCTTGTTTTGTACACCTGAAACTAATAAATAAATAAATTAATTAAAAAAATAGTTGTATCATATCTATAATGGAAGGGCATACAATCATTATATGTTATTCTCCATATTTAAGCCTTCTTCAATTTTAGTTCTATAAGTAATTATGTTTTTACTGCTCAGCACCCTCCTCATGTCCATGCCTTCATAGCCATTTGTTGTCTGAAGATTGTTTCTAGTACATTACTCCTGGAAAGCTCAAGGGAACAAAATTCCCTGGGTTCTTCCATGTTGACAGAACTTCGTTCATGCCTATATAGTGGAAAGTCAGTTTTGCTGAAATTTATGTTAACTCACTTTTATTTTTTAACAAAAAGCATTCCTGTTGAAAGTTTAATGATAATCTAATTTTCTATTTCATGTAAGTTTTGTCTTGATTACCAAATCAACTTTGTTCCTAAAAATGTTTTTCTTTAAAGTTCAATAATTTTAATACAATATGTCATGGGGTTGGTCATTCTGGATCAAAATTCTTAAACAGTTTGATTTTCTCAGTATGAATTTCCTTTTAACTTCGTGAAAATTGTCTTAAGTTATAGTTTGTTTTTGTATTTGTTCTTATTCCACATCTTTGTTTCTTCCTCAGAAAGTCATGTATAGTTTTAATCTTTTTTGCCTATCTTCAATAAACATCACTTTTTAATTTTTTGTTTTAATTTTTTATGAATTCTTTAAAATTTATTTAAACATAAATGTTTACTATATAGTAATAGGATATATTCTTAGCAATAAGTGCAAGACAAATGTAAGATAAGTAAATTAGTTAAGGGTTTTTAAAACTTCATAATATTGTTGTAATTCCTCCACTTCAACTTTAATAGATCTAACTCATTTTATTCAATGACTGGCCTTTGTTCTATGCTTTATCTATAAGAGACTGCTTGTTGCCTCCCCAAATTCATTAGTGATAAAACCGAGTATTTAGTTAGGCATATTATCACCAAACTAAATACTACATGCCCCACTCTCACTTGCATGCTGGTGTGCTTCTGTGACTACTTACCGAGAGGCTGCAGATGTGTTGCATTTGTTGCATCTCACGCCTGAGAATTTACTGTAAAATGGGAAGAAGGAAGGTGTCCTTCTTCCCTTCATCCATTATGCTATCCATAAAGCTATCATGAAGGATAAAACATTAGCATTTCATGCTGAAGCATGATAGTACGTAACAGGGTGATGAGTTGAAAGAAGAATGGGTGCATAATAACTCAACAGAGCTACTTTTGAGTGCCTACCTCTGGACTCCTATAATGTGAGAGACAAATGAACTTTTATTGTTTCAGCCCGTTATTTGAGCTGTTTCTGCCTTAAACTACACCTAGTACAAATTAGTGCCTGTTCCCAGTTTTCTGCTTCTATAAAATACATATATACCTACACATATATGTATAGAGCTATGATATTCATCCTTGTCTATATATCCTCACATTCTGGTGCTTTTATTTTAATAAAACTGAATCCTAAAAGTAGGATTTCTGACTTGAGAGGTCTGTCAATTTTTCATGTGAAGGTATTTTGTCAAACAGCTTTCCAAAGGCTGTTTTCAAAAACCATATATTCTCCTTCATTATTGCCAACTTGACAAGTTAGAATGGATATCTCATTTTTACCTTTCCATAAATCCTAATAAGGATGCCTATTTTTTCTTTTTTAGATTTATTTATTTATTAAATTTATTGTGGGTGACATTGGTTAGTAAAATTATATAGGCTTCAAGTGTACAGCTCTATAATATATTATCTATGTATTGCATTGTGTGTTTACCACCCAGAGTCATTTCTCCTTCCATCACCATATATTTGATCCTTTTTATTACTTTTTTGAATCCTTTTATCTATTGTTTTATGATTTAAAAAAAATTTCTTTTAGTCTTCTAAATTAAAAAAGGCACTATCTGCTGTATTTACTTACTATGATTCCAATTACACTGTCATGAAGTGATTTTTTTCTTTTATTTCTATTTATCTCATGTCTTATATGACTTCTGCTTTATTTTCTCATTTATGTTGGTCTTTCATGTCATATCACATTCAAATGGCTTATAAATTATTAATTTGTTAAACTTTTCTGCAGGGATGTTATTCTGCACCTTATTTTGTTCTTATAGTACATATGTGTGAAGTTTGTTCTTCATAATTATCTGTTGCTTATTTTTATGCAAAACAGTTTTTATGCAAAATAGTTTTTCTGAAGTTTTAAAGGGAGCCATGGTTCAGAGAGTTTACTAACTTAATGCTTTATTTCCTGCTATTTCCTAAGAGTATAAAAAAATTACTAGCATGCTTTCTGATATTTTTGGGGTCTCTTAACCCCACCCTACTTGTATATAGACGTTTTATTTCTTTCCTGTATGGACACATTTTGCTTAATTTTTATTCCACCTAGCAGTTTCCCTCAGTGTATAGCTGTGTCTTGGCAGGCAGTTTGGCAGTTGGTTCTTAAAGGGTAGAATCATCTAGTTCTTTAGTGCTTACTATAGAACCTATGTACCAATTGATTATTTAATTGGACAAACATCCTCAGATGTCAGCTACTGTTCTCAGTTTGGCCCATAGCAATTTCTATTGCTCTCATGTGTGTCTTGTGCCTTGTGGCTTCTCTTTGCTTTTGGCTTCACATGTATGGATGCCACGCAGGTTTTGTAGGGCTTTTGTTTTGTTTCGTTTTTAATTCAGCCTACTTTTACTTTGGAATCCGAGGAGATAACTTGCCACCTAGTTTTGTTCTAAATGTCGTCCATGAGTTTTTGCTTTTGATAAATAATTTTACTGTCTTTTCATGTGGGACTTAAAAAAGATGGAACCATTGTCATCACTATCATTTGTTAAGAATATTCCATAATTTATATTTCCTCAAATACTTTAATATATTCTTTATTAGGAAAGTTTCTCTGGATATCCAGTCTGTCCTACTGCTAAATACAAAACTCCTTTTGTAGAAATTTAAATTTTCTGAGACTATTCAAAGATTTTTCTGTCATTTTTTTTTAAAAAATTTTAATATCTAATTTTTGGCTTTTTATGTGTTTTATACAAACTTGTTTTGCCATCTATTTGATTGAAATTTTAAATTTTTATCGACTAGTATAAAATCATAATTCTCATTTTCTTTTTTAGAATTAACCTTAAGGATCTACTGATTTCTTTTCTTTTCCTTTTTTTTTCTATAATGTCTCTGTGATTGCATGGCTGAACTACTGGGGGAAAAAGGAACAGCCTTCAAAGCCCAGACAAGTAATAAACTACAAACCCACTGCTCCCATATTGCCACACATATATACATACAAAGTTTATATAATTTTGGTAATTTGGGTTTGTGTTGTTTATTTATTTATTGGTTTTCAAATTTGTAAGTCGCCGAACAGACATTTGTATAAGTTAATCTAAGGAAACAGTTAAATAAAGAATGTCCAAAGTCATAATCCTAAAACATGACAGAACACTCATGAAAATTCAAAGTGAATATTCCAGGTTCTCTGACACCTCCCTCCATCCTCAAAAGGCTTCTGAGATTGCCCTGGTCATCACCTTCAAGTAGGCAGATGGGCGAAGAGGGTGTGTTTGGAAAAATCCCAACTTCTTCTAAATCATCTTGGATCACATTTTATTAGTGAGAATGAGTCACATGGCTAGAGTTAGATATAAAGGAAAATATGGTCCCTGTCTACTGAGCCACTTTCTAGTACACTACACTATAGAAGGGTATAGTCTTAAATCTCTATAAGGTGTTGTGGATGACTATCAAAACACTCATGGATATTTTAATAAGTGTGATTAAAGTGGTCATTACTAAGGATGAAGACATATTAAGTCAAAATACTGTTCATTTATTTTCACTCTAATCAGTAGCTCAAGGTCTCTTAAGTGCATTTTTCTTTTTTATCTGAAAAAGCTTTACTCAAAGACACATATGTATTTGTCAAAATAGCTAAATGACTCTAGCTTTGTTAGACTGTCATTGATGCTACTTCAGCAAAATGCCTGGCTTCATCCTTTGTTAACTTTGTTTTCTTGGACAAGTTATTTAATCTCTCTTTGCTTCATTTTCTTTAGCTCTAAAATAGATATATAAATAGTACCTATTCACATAGTAATAGTGAGGAGTCAATAAATTATTTGTATAGCACAAAGAAGAGAAACTGGAACAAAGAAAGCACATTAGTTATTCTTGTTTATTATTTTTATTATTGTTGAACATACTCTAATTACATACAAAATTGTATGTTAGGAGTTACATGAGATGGAATTTACAAAATATTTTGAAAATAATAAACTCCCATGCAAATAGAAGGTGTTCTTATAACAAAACAATGCTATTTACTTTGCCAAACAGACCCTCGATTTTCAATTCAATCATTTTTTTACCCTGATTCTCCTAAATTGGTAGCTCGTGGGTGCTGCTGTCCTCATAAATTAATTTCAGATAAAGCTCTATTCTCTATAGGTATAAAATAGTGTAAATCTGTTTCTTCTTATAGATCTCACTAAACACATGGATCCACTTAAGTTCTAGGGTAAAACATTGAGGAAAAACACTGATATAAAACCTTCTTCTGTGAACAGTATATTGCAAAAATGATATCAGCCATCCGTTGAAATATTCCATGTGGTGCATAATAACCCCATTGTATCTCAGAATAGGATTTCTTTAGTCATTTACATGATGGTTTTGAAGACTATATATCTTGCAAAGCCAAAGCACAATTTTTAGTCTTCAAAGATAACCATTACTTAGGGGGAGGCATAGCTAATAGAATTTAACCAAAATGATGACACAACTCTGAAGGAATAGATCCACACAAACTCTGTCATAATTTACACCCAATCTCAACAAACTGCTTAAAAAAAATCAAAGGAGATATAATGAAACAGCTGCCAAATGTAATAGTCTGTGTGCTTCATAGTGGTGTGGTAAATGGTTTACAGATTGAATATCTGTGAAAAACAAAGAATCTTTTTATATTCTCCCCAGGAAATTTAGGCAATCAGATGTTCTATTATTGTCTGCAAATATATTATGAATTATTTCAGGAACTGGAGATACTGGATGCATGAATTTCCATATATCATAAGAAATCACGTAAACGTCTAAAATATAGTTCTCAGTAAAAAAATACTACCTCAGAGTGCCATTATCATCAGAGCTTATTTTCAGTGCGTTCTCAATGTAAGTGTTTCCTAGAGTTGGCTATGTTTAAGTGTATGTTCTCCCAATTGCCTAATTCTTATCAGAGAATTTAGAACATAGTAGACAGCACACTTCTGAACTAGACCAAGTCCTTTTCACTCACTATACTGATTAAGAATCTGAGGTTGAGAGAGGTTAATTACCAAATGTCAAAAATATCGCTTTAACATACTGTGCTCAAAAGCTATCTTGTGTTAAATGCATGAATGAATTTATGTCACTCAATCAATGAAAAAACAGACACAGGATGTGTTTTTGCCCTTGATACCTACTCTCTTGGTTAAAGACTTAATGCTTAGGCTCCAGTCTTTGTCATGACGTAATATGTTTTAAATAGAGGTGTAAAGCTATTCTAAGTGCACAATGCTTTGCATATCTTGGTTTCTTCTGTCAGCATGAATTGTGGAGATGGAGTTTTAGTGCTATGAGTTTTTAAATATTTTTTGTTTTCCCATATGGTAAGTAATGACATTTACATTTGCCATTTTATTTGAACTTTGAAAGAACTTTGTGAGAGGTAGACAGAACAGCTATTATTATGAGAAAACTGAGAATCTGTGGTGTTACAAAAGCTGTTAGGAATTTGGGGATATATTTTCATATAGTTCTGAACAGTTCATTTTTCTCTTTTATGCTTTAGAAAGTCAGAGTAATAATTTCATGCATAAATATAATACACTTGCATGTGTATGCATATGGTAGAAACAGTGCGGATGTGTGACTCCGTCTTTTATCATAATCTATTTGTCATTAAGATTCCACATGGCTAGACATGTGCATAGGCCTCTTTCAGGAGCATATTTATGGACAGTCTACAAAGCATATCAGGATATATCATCATCCAAGAGAACCACTATTGATAATGAAAACATTATAAAAGAAGACTCACTAAGATAAAAGCATGAAGACAAAATAGATTTGCCCTGTTAATCTCCAGTGACTTGTGTCTCAGTGCTTTGGAGAAGATTTACTGAAAAATTATTTAAAATAACTATTTTTTCTTGACAGCAAACAAAAGCCCAGGACCAGATAGCAACATTAAAAATGAAATTAATACCGTAGCCCCTCAATCTCTTCCAAAATATAGAAGAGAATATTCTGAAAGTCATTTTATGAAGCCAGCATTACCCTGATACCCAAACTAGACAAGGATAGCACGAGAATAGAAAATTACTGGCCAATCTCCCTGATGAATATAGCTACAAAAATCCTCAACAAAACATTAGCAAACCTAATTCAAAAACACATTATAAGGATTATGAATCATGATCAAGTGGGATTTACCCTAGGGATATAAGGATGGTTCAACATCCACAGATCAACAAAGTGATATATCACATTAACAAAATGAAGGATAAAAATCATATGATCATCTCAATAAATGTGGTAAAAGTATTTGAAAAATTCAACATTCATTTATGAGAAAAACTCTCAAACTTTGCTGGTATATGTGGGAAGAGAGGTAATGTACTTAAACATAATAAAGGCCATATATGACAAGACAACAACTAAACTCATACTAATGGTGAAAGTTGAAAGTTTTTCCTCTAAGATCAGCATTAAGACAAGAAGGGTGTCCACTCTCACAACATTTATTTAATTTAGTAGCAGAAGTCTTAGCCAGCATCATTAGGCAAGAAAAAGAAATATAGGCAACCAAATCAGAAAGAAAGTAGTACAAATGTCACTATTTGCAAATGACATGATATGATGTATAGTAAACCCCGAAGGCTCTATAAAATAAAACAAAACAAACTATTAGAACTAATAAATAAAACCATTAAAGTTGCAGGAAGCAAAATAAATATACAAAAATCAGTTGCATTTCTATACACTAATAAACTCATAAAAATAAATTATGAAAATACTCCCATTTACAATTGCACCAAAAAGAATAAAATACCTAGGATTAAATTTAACCATGGAAGAAAAAAGCCTATACTCTAAAAAATATAAGACAAAGATAAAATGAATTGAATGACACAAATAAATTGGAAAAAAATAATATTGTAAAATGTCCATACTGCCTATAACAATTTACAGATTAAAAGCAATCCTCTTCAAAATTTCAATGTTATTTTTCATATATATATACTATAACAAAAAATACTAAAATTTGAATGGAACTACAGAATCCCCACATAGCCAAAGCAATCTTGAGAATCTTGGCAATAATTTTTTGAATTTGACTTTACAATCACAAACATCAAAATAAAAAATAAGTGGGACTATATCAAACTAAAAAAAACTTCTGTACAACAAAGGAAGCCTTCATAAAATGAAAAGGCAACCTACTAAATGGAAAAATATTTTCACGTTATATATCTGAAAAGGAGCTTATATCCAAAATATGTAAAGAACTCATACAACTCAATAGTAAAATAATAATAATAATAATAATAATAATTAATAATAATAATAATAATAAAGTCTGAAAAATGGGGATGAGTAGATATTTTTCAAAAAAGATATGCAGATGGCTTACAGATACATGAAAAAGTGCTCAACATCACTAATCATTAGGGAAATACAAATCAAACCTACAATGAAATTGCCTCAAACCTGTCAGAATGGCTATAATAAAAAAGACAACAAATAACAATTGTTGGTGAGGATGTGGAGAAAAAGCAACCCTTGCACACTGTTGGTAGGAATATAAGTTGGTGCAGCCACTATGGAAAAGAGTATGGAGGTTCCTCAAAAAACTAAAAATAGAATAACCATATGATCCAGCAATTCCATTTCTGGATATTTATCCAATGGAAATCAAAACACTAATTTGAAATGATATCTTCACTGCCATAATCATTGCAGCATTATTTACAATAGCCAAGAAATAAAAAAATAAAATAACATAAAACCTTAAATGTCTATTGATGAATGAATGGATAAAGAAAATGTGGCATATATATGTAATGAATATTATTCAGCCATAAAAAGGAAATCCTTCCATTTGCATCAACGTGGATGTACTTTGAGAGCATTATGGTAGATGAAATAGGCAGTGGAGAAAGACAAATATCTTATGATCTCACTTATATGTGCAATCTAAAAAAGAAAACCAACAACCCTAAACTTTCAGTTATAAAATAAGTCCTGAACATATAATATGCAGCATGGGAATATAGTTAGTAATACTGTATTGCATAATTAAAAGTTGTTAAGAGAGTAGATCTTAAAAGTTCACATCACAAGGAAGAAAATGTGCAACTGTGTAGTGATGGATGTTAACTATACATATTGTGCAATATTTACATATATTGAATCATTATGGTATAACATTGTATTTTTTTCAGTTGTGTACATCAAGTATATGTCAATAAAAAAGAAAAAAAAATATTGAAACAACCAAAAATAATAACACAAAATAACTATTTTGCCATCCAAAAGTAATTTGAAATTTTGTGAGAAAAAAATATCCTCTCCCTTTCAGCAGTATCAACTATGGTAGCAGCAGGGGACCTGATGGCAGCAGAATCTATGTCAGCAGTGCTATCAGCAATGGCTGAAAGCATACAGGGATTATTGGTAAACTAGTTGGCAATACTAGGGTAGCATAACAGCAGACTGGTGGTATCTTGACAGAAAATGGAGGTGCTTTCCTTGCTTTTGGATCAGGGTAAGACCCTTCGAAGTCAGAGAGTTTGAGAAAACTTATCCATAGGGGATAGGGAACACTTATAAATAAGAACAATTTTGAAGACAGATTTAGGTCTTACTCTAGAACGTAGAAGATAGAACCAGCAAGTGCTAAATTGATGTAAATTCAGCACTGCTTTTGTTTTCTCATACAATACCTATAAAATTGAGCTCAGTCAAGAATAGCTATGGAAAAAAAAGTTATTTTCCATGTTTCCCTTTATTTAATCCTATAGATAAATACAATATTCAGGGAAATTACCTTAATAATTTTTAACAGAAAAATAAGCAGTGTCAGAGAGCATAATTGAGGTAATTGACTGTAATACTTTATTCTGAGTCTGCATGATGCTTTGTTCTTTTTCAGGATTACTTTGGCTATTTTGGGTAATAGCCAAAATAATACCATACAAACTTCAGGATTCTTTGTTCTAGTTCTGTGAAATATGGCATTGGTATTTTAATAGGGATTACACTGAATCTGTTTATTGCTTTGAATAGTATGGACATTTTAACAATATTAATTCATCCGATACCTCAAAGACATAATTTGGAGAGTGAAAAGTAAAGACATAAGGTGAAAAAAAATATTTGCAATGTATATAACCAAAGAGGACCCTGATAAAGAGTATATTAAAAAACTGACAAATCTTAGAAGAAAAAAAAAATCACCTTGAATTCAAAATTGCCATCCTAATGGTCAATAAATGTAAGGAAAAGATGTCCACCCTTATTAGTTATCATACAAATTTAAGTTAAAACAACAGTTATACTGTGGTGGTCTGGCCTATGTACCAAGTCCACGGCAGCGCAATGGGCTCTCAGCACGCATGTCGGGTGGGTTGGGGCTCTCGTGGCTGCATCTTCCACAATCTCACCTACTCCCTGTGGTGACCTCCTGCGCTTCCCTGACCTCACTTGGCCTCTTTCAGCTGCTTAAGTACTACCTCACCTTCTTCACCTTCTCCGCAACCCACAGAGCCCCACCCACATGCGTGAAGATATCTTTCCTTGGTGACATGGTCCACATCTGTGAAGGGTACCCTTATTATCAGGGACAGGTCCCCAGACCCTCCTGTTCCATCTACTATAGTCATCCATCCCACAAGCAATGTAACTGGTCTCCTTCCCAGGAAAAAAATAAAATGAAACAAAATAAAAATAAATATGTAAAAACTAAAAAAGAAAGAGAAGCACATTTCACTCATAGCATCAGAATGGCTAAAAGAATGAAGATACCAAGTGTTGGCAAGGATATGGAGAAACTGAAACTCTCCCATAGTGCTGGTAACAGTGTAAGTTTTACAGCTGTGTTGAGAGACTGGCAGTGTGTACTAAGTCTGAATATATATAATCACCATGTCCCAAATTTCCATTCCTATGTAGACTCAAGAGAAATGTATACATTTGATTAACACTAGTTGTTTATAAAAAATCCATGGCAGCATTGTTTGTATTAATCTTGACTGAAAATAACCCAATATCCATCGACAGTAGAGTTGCATATGAAAACTGTGAAATAGTCATAAAAGAGAATAGCACCCAGTAATAAAATTAAACTGTTGCTGAATACAATATAGATGAATCTCACCCACAGAATGTACCACGACAGAAGTCAAGTACCCCTTGCACTGCCCTGGGCTTGGTACATAGACCAGTCCACCACAGTGTATGTACATATATATATATATATATATATATATATATATAGACATATATAGATATATAGACATATATATGTCTATATATATATCTATATACATAATATATATCTATATTATATATATACACAGCAGTATAAATTATAAATATATATAATGTATATTTATACATATTTATAAATATATATAATATATAATATTATATATGTATATATATATATATTTGTACTTATGTATCTTATAATAATTCCATTGATATAAAATTCCAAACAGATAGAACTAATTTATAGTGCCAGAAATCTGGATAGTATTGCGGAGGAGCTGGTCTAAATGACTGGAAGGAGGCAGGAGAGGTACTTCTGGGTGTTGGTGATACTCTATTTCTTGACCTGTGCGTTTATGTTTCTATGTTACAGCTCAGTCACTAGAAAGCAGGGAAGTGAATCTAAGTATCTCCATTAAGGAGAATGTTCAATTGGCAACTTTGATATGTTTCCTTAGCCAAACTCCATATCTTTTAGCGAAGCTTGAAAATACACGGAAGTTATGTACAATCCTTTTCAAAACAAACAAACAAACAAAAAAACAGTTAATAAAAAGCAATTATTGCTGTGACTATGCCAAAAATGAGTTTTTAAAGCTCTAAGATATTTTCAGCCTTAAAAGTATTTTAATAGCTTTAAATATTCTGGAAGATCACTTGTATTGACTGGAGAATGCAGTCAATACAAGCATTGTATTGACTTTTCCAAAAACTAAATCTAAAATCAACATTATTGATCTGCCAAGTCAGATGTGGAGCTGAAATCATTTTTATACTGAAAGGAAAAAGGAAAAGCATTTAAGTTTCCTACATCCCTATAACTTCTGCATAAGTGGGATCAAATAGCTGTGTCTTTCCAGAAGTAATCACTATTTAAAGGTGTCATAGCTCACAATTTCATTTTGTAACTCACTCAGGGAAAACTATCCAAACTTTACATTTTGTCACAAAAAATTGCAATTAAACTATTTCTATATAGGCTTCTCTGCTGTACAGCTAGCATCATTTTTATTCCTGTTCTTAATTCCCTAATAATATGAAGTGTGGTCTCATTGACCTTTCTTATTTTTCCTTTCCCTGCTGTTTTCCTTATCTGATTCTTTCCTTGGATGGCTCCTATTGAAATTCTCAGGCTCCTCACCTTCATAAAACTGGAAAGTGTATACATTTAAGTGAATGGGAGTGATATGGAACTAGAAATGAGTTCTGGTATATGTATATACTCATAAACCCACACTTATGTGGTATTTCAGCATAATTCTTACCGTTTTTTAGGTGTGGCAGGCTGGCAGGATGATGAATTTGTCATTTTTGTGACTCTAGTCCTGTCCGGAATAGTCCTATCACCTGGACATGTGGGAGGAATGTGAGCTAAAGACTCAGGCCATTTAATTTGTTTCAGTTCTCCTTTTTTCACTCGTCATTGTAACATGAACGACGTACTAGCCTCTCAGGAGAACTCCCTTTGGAGACAGAGGTGTCATAAATGATAAGAATGCCTCCGTCACTTCCTTCAAGAGTCTTTTCCTCATCATAGAGAACAAAGTACCTTCTTGTCCACTTTGCAAATCCGATAAATATGTGCATCCAGAACGGCCATAAAGAACTGACCCTTGAAGCTCTCAGACTCATTTTGAAACTGCTCACGCAGGAAGTTTAAAAGTAGGAACCACAGCCCAATCTGTGTCTCACCTACTTCCTATAAAAACACAAACTGCAGTGCCTATTTCAAAGCTGGGCAACTGTAGCTGACCTTGGAGTGCATGGTACTTTTTAGTACAATGAGGTGGTTTCTGTTTACATCCAAGACTGGTGGAAAGAGCATTTGTTACAGCCAGATAAGAAGTAATCCTTTGGCTGTAATTCAGATGGATTTGAAATGTACAATTTTCTTGGAAGAAAAACGAATCGTTTAACTGTTTTCTCCTGCCACTACCACAGCACTAACAGAAATTATCAGCAGCATGTTGCCTAATTTCCCATCTGCATATTATTTGGAAAGGGTAAAACTTATGGTAATGTAATATGCAAATGAGTGAAACAGAATTGTTTTATTTCTGTCCTGCCTACACACAGTCAGGGTTTTCTTTTGTGTAATGTATAGAATCTGTTTGCTTGGTGCATAAACTGTGTTTCAATGTGAGTTCCAGTGTGCATTTCAGAATCAGGCTGCTGAGGAAACTTTCAGGAACACATTATAGGTAAAACACCACGAGACACCATTAGGGAGATAAAGTGAATGGCAGCATATTAGCTATTCTGTCAGAACAGTCAAACGCTTTTACTTTTTTAGTCAAGTGAAGGGGAAAATTCCTCTGCTTCTGTCAGTTTAGGTTACAGAAAGAAAAGAAGATAATTATCCATGTTAGTAGTTTTTATCCCCTCAAGAACTTGGAGGGGATGGAGGTAGAGCAAAGAGGGTGGGATTCTTGTTCCAATACATAACTCTTCAACCAAATCCCTTCCTCTCTTCTCTCTTTTATATATTGAAAATATAGCTTTTATGTTCAGAAATGGTTCTCTTTCTTTTAAATGTATGAAAAAATTACTGAAATTGCACTAAAATCACCACGGGAACAAAAAGGTGGTATCAACGAGTATTAGGTTTTTTAAAGAAATATTGACCTCAAAATGTGAGCACAAACTCTGTATGCTATGCACCCCCCGCTTAATTAAGTTAATGCCATCAATGGAGGGGAAATACCCATCAACATAATACAATACCCAAGCTTAGTTGGAGATAATTATGATTCATTTGAAATTCAGTTTTAAAAGTGGTAATTTACCTGACATGACAAATAATGCTTGATGAAGAGAAAAGAAGTTGAATTCTAGTCATGGCTTGGTATCTTATTGTTTATGACAAAAGTAAAATAATTGACAGCTTGGACAATATGTGATATATATTTCATAAATTATTTTCTTAAACTCTCTTATAAGCTATTATTCTCTTCAATGTCTACTAGTAAGATTACTAAATCATATAGAAAAGAGGTAGATCGAATATTACATGTTTGGAAAGTAGAATTCCATTGAGTAAGAAGATACTGGTAACCTCACTGGCTGCATTCCCTTAATCAGCATCACATTTCAGGATTATTTTTATTTTAGTTCTGGATACAGCCCATTATAATCAGACAATTCATGTGCCAAGTGTTCTGCTGTCTGTTTGAAGACTTCACTTATGATAGAACCCTTTTGGCTCATTGGATATGGATCATGGAATTTCAATATTTCTGCAAAGTCTTTAGTAACTGATGTGCATTGTTGAGTTGGTTTGCTGTGTATATGGCCTAAATTAGTAGGCAGTACAATGGAAATATTTATTGGCACAAACTCACATTTATTGTGTCTAATTTGAGGAAAGGTGATTTTGACTTGAGAAGTAAGTAGAGTTTAGAAACCATTGGCATTAACTGTATTTTAGCAGAAAAGTTGGCAGTTTATTCACTCTTAATTTACTCAGATACTGCTGATTTTCTTTATTTTCTTTTTTTTCCAAAGAAGGAGTCCAGTAGATTTTTGTGTGTGTGTGGATCCAGTTAGTCCTGCAGCTCTGTGAAAGCGATCTGAACTTATTGGCTACATTATGAAAACAGAAGAGCATAACGCTTCCTTGTCCCAGCTTTCTAGTACAGTCTTTTATCCTTCAAAGATATGCCAAATCACTGGGAAAACTTGGTGGACTCTAAGGAAGCATTCTAGAGCCAGGGGTACGTCAGGGAATGTAATCAACTGTTCGGAAGATGTAGGGATACATGAGTCCTGGCTTGTCTGTCTGATGCATCGATGTGTGAGGGTTATTTCTTGCTCTTGGAATTATTTCATATTTTTTAAAGCCAAGTAAATTCTCCTTTTTAGATCTGTATGTTTAATATAAAAAAAGCTGACATTATATCCAGAGACTAATGCCCTATCAGTGATCTTACAATCTAACATCTTAAAAACAACACATTCTATGTGTTTTGAGCATTTTTATAAAGAAATTATAATTAAGTATTAATTTGGTCAAGGAGTTAAACTTGAACTTGGCTGAAACAAAATTTTATATTATGCATCCAAATATCTCATGAGATAGTCTTATGCAGAGATTCTAAGCCTGAGGTACAAAGATATAACACAGTGAGTTCACCATTTTTCTAAAATTAAAACAACAACAACAGGAAATAGAACGTTAGGCACATAGTGTATATATTTTGAGGTGTTTTTTTTTTCCTAAAGAAATCATGACTGTTATCAAAATTTAATCCCGAAATGCTTAAGAACTTCTGATTTTGTTAATTATGATTACTAGTAGCACTAAACTAGCATTTTGTTGATAACTCAAAACTGAAATCTATAAAACAAATTAACGAAGAAATAACTACAGGCATTTTTGATTTTTTGATTACCTATTATAAAAAGACTGTCAACATATTATCTCCTATTGACATATATCAAGATGAGAGCATGGAGTCCGAAATATTCAAAAGTCAATCAAAAGCTTTCCCTAAGGCTTTGTGTGTTCTCTCTCTCTCTCTCTCTCTCTCTCTCTCTCTCTATCTCTCTCTCCCTCTCTCTCTCTAAATAGGTAATGAGCAGTTGCGACATGTCTATTAGAAAATAGAAAACATAATTTCCCAAAGATGTGAATATTAACTATATGAATCAATTATATAGCGATTCCTAGCTTCCCGACACTATTCTGAATGTCTTGCACATTTATCAAATTTGATCCCCAAATCAACCTTGTGGATTAGATACAATTATTTTCATTCCAGTTTTACAGATGATAAAACCAACACAGAGAAAGTTGCACACTATCCCCACAGTCAAAAAGTTAGTAAGTATCCTTGTCTTACAGTTTTTAAATTAACCCCATAGCTATCTATGCTGCTTTGAGAACCCAAGATAACATTGTACAAAGAAGAGTACACAATTCAAGGTTCGTATCTTAGACTGGAGTAACAGCAGGACCCTTTTAACATTTCCCTATCGGCAATCCCAAATCCTCCCAACTTCTATTTCCTTAGCCTTCAATCCATCAGTTACATCAACAACTTTAGTGATCTGGAGTAAGTTTTGTTGTCTCTACTTATGTTGTTTTCCTCAACTTTCTCCCAAGAAAAAAAGGATTTTATAGCCAGTGTTATAAACTAGGATGGTAAATGGGTGTATCGCTATTTCTCCATCTTTGGATCCCTTATGCTATGGCACAAAAGGGTACAGTACACAGGCTGTCATAGTTTAAGTCAACACAAACATGCCTATAAAATGTATCTTTGTGGAAACTTTGAAAAGACACTCTAACTTTGGTAAGTATAGTTCATTCATTAATGGCCAGAACATACCATATTTGGGCTATCATGATCTCCGTTTATGTTTAGTAAGGAATAGAAATTCAGTTTGACTGCATCAAATAGTAACTATTCTCACTACAGAGAATGAAAGTTTTGCTCCCCTTAGTTGCAATATATTGAAGAATACAGATTAAGCACAAAGCAGTAAAATGAGAAGTGAGCTAGCACATACTTCTCTGATTAACAAGTAAAGTAGACATCCAGGAACTGACAGGTCCTACTGAAGCAAACGAAAGGCTCTAGAAAACTCGCACATAGAGGCTTTCCTTTGTATAAATATGTCTTTCCAGTTCCTGGATAAGTGTATGTATACATGCATACTTATAGCAGTTGCTTTATCAGAGCTTGAGGACTACATAAAAATATAAAAAAGACTCTTGGGACAGAAGTGATAATTTCCAGCATGCTGGCATAGAGGAAACACGTCATACGTAGAAGTGAAGAGGAATGTGGAATTGGCTTAAGAACATCTTACTCTATCTTCAGTGTGTTTTATGTATTTAAGTTTTGTTACGTATTTTGTGGAACACAAAATATAATGCATGGTCATTTAGTCAAAGTCAAAATAATCTTTGATTTGCACACAACCTTAAGAAAATATCTTCTGTAAAAATGTGCTCTTCTAATTATAAATTAAAAAATGTGTTGGTAGTTAAGGTAGATATTTGTTATATTGAAAATGGTTTAACTATCTGCTTCTGATCATCCAGTGGTTCAGTTTATTTTAATCGAGAAAATGATCTATAACACTATTTACAGTGGTTGGTATACAATACATATTTCTTTCAATGGGATTCCTTGTTATTATGAAGATATACTTTAAGATACTGACAATGTATGTCATCAGTACAATAGTAACTAAAAGTTTTGCCACAAAATCTTATGTGCATGGTAATTAAATATATGAATCATTTATAAATAGCTTTACTTGGTTTGCAAATTTAGTTCCTCACAAAAGACCTATACAATATGAGCCAGAGTTTCCATAATACTTTTGGAAAGTCTGAAGAAATGTGGAGGCAGTTCACCACATCAATTATACTTGAAGGAAATAAGCAAAGGAGTAAGGGGTGTGCCAATTATCGATTTTTGCTTGTAAATAATGCCTCATTGTTTTATACTAACAAATTCATAACTTTTACAATTTTTGAGTTACAGTGAAATCTTGAGCTCTGGAAAAACTGCTACAGTTTGGCTGTGTATTTGACCTAATGTTAAAGGGATGCTTAAAGAAAGCAGGATTCTCTCTGAGCACATATTTAAAATGATACCTAATATTCAATTCTTATTTTCAAAACCATTTAATAGAAATTGTAATATAAGTTACCACATTTCAACACTGGCAATCCTATAAAATCCAGTAGTTTACTGTACATAGATCTGTAACCACATTCTACATCATACAACTTTATTTCATGGCTACAATGACTTGAGAATAGTATTACAGTCCATTTGTGTGATTAGATTATCATCATATGAAAGAATGTAAAAAATGATATGTATATGTGCATATTATATACTCAAGTCTGATGTAATATATTGTACATCCAATCATTTAGTCATTTTGAAAAACAGTCAAAAATTTAGGAAACTATGAGTCATTTTATCCCCACATTCCAGCCAAATATTTTGACACAGACCCATCTGGATAGAATCTTGTGCAACTTGTTTCTGATGTCCTATAAATTTGATGTTTGGACAGCAATTTTACTACAGTTACACTAATCCTTAGGTTGGCACACTGAGATTTCAATTAGAGATGGAAGGGCCTACTTTTATAGATGCTGGTCTCAGTGCTTATATGTAGAATCAGTTCAATAGTGTATGAAAACAAGCCAGTGGAAAGATGGACCAAAGGGAATAAATAATTATAAGGCTTTAAAGCAAGCTAAAAAGATCAAGTGAGCAAAAGAAGCACTCTAGTGGAAAATAAACAAGAACTGGATCTAGAATATAAAATGTCAGCTAATAACAAAAAATACTATTTAGAAACAGATGCAAGACTCCATATTGGAATAAGTATGAACAATTATATCGCTATTTACCAAGCATATACACTTGATTGCCACCAGAACTAATGTTTATCATAACATGAAATGAATTTACACACACACACACACACACACACATACCGTGTTTCCCCAAAAATAAGACCTAACTGGATAATAAGTCCTAGCATAATTTTTCAGGATGATATCCCCTGAACATAAGCCCTAATGCGTCTTTTGGAGCCATAATTAATATAAGACCCGGTCTTATTTTTGGGAAAACACGGTATATATATACCAAACATAAAAAATGATATGTATATGTGTATATTATATAATTAAGTCTGATGTAATATATTGTACATCCAATACATATATATGTATATATATATACACACATATATATATACACATATACACACACACACATATATGTGTGTATATATATATATATATATATATATATATATATATATATATATGTAATTTGGACCCTTTAAGCAGAATTTCATTAATAAAATATATTGTCCTTTAAAAAAATCACAAAGCTATTGGGAATGAAATTATAACTCCTAAAAGTGGAGTAAACAGTCTCAATCAACAATGAGCAGCACATTCTCTAATACATAATGTATAACACACACACACATACCTTACAATTCAGCAAGTCACTGACCAAATTTCTCTCTACATAAGTTCTCTTAAGTAGCAGTCTTAATTTAAATGTAACCCCATTAGTCTCTAAAACACATTTCTATTTTGTTAGATTCTGAATCACAGATTTTCCTGTATAAACTAAATGCATATGTAACACATTTCAAAGGAACAGATGTGACTTTTAAGGAGAAACCAAAATCCTAAATGCTGTGTCACTATATAGCTTAAATTGCTTAAAATTCAGAAAGCATGCTAAAATCCCACAAGTAAAACCCAAACCCTAGATTATGCTATCAAGGAAGAACTGGATGGTCAAAACAATCCTAAATATCCACACCATATGAATATGTACTTGATGTTCAGAGAAGATAACACAAGAAGATGAAATGATGTGAGTCATAATTTAAAACACTCCAGCAATCATTTAAAAAATGTTTGTGGTAATGTGGGAGGGAGGTCTTGTTTGCAGACCTATCCTAATTCAGGCTTGGCATTTGGCTTTGCCTTAGACACCAAAAAGTCTGTTCTAGGTTATTATAGCACACTGTATGCACTCAGTTGTAGCAGTGATAGAAGCCAGCTTCCATATTAGTGTTAATGGACCATTAGGTTGAGACGTAGCCCAGATCCCACAAAAGATGATCTTACATGGGGGAGTATTGGATTTGTATCATCAAAGACTTTTCTTTCATTTGCTGATCTCTTAAGTGGGAACACACACGCACGCAAACATGGCAGGCAGCTCTAACATAATGCCCTTAAATAAAACAAGTCATTTTTATCATTTGATCTACAAATTGTTCCTTTTATGAATATCGCAGAGATTTATATTGAATATCAAAGTAGGTTTTCTTTTTTGAGTTCAGGAAGTATTTCTACATTGCATTTTGTCATCATAGTGTGGAATATGTGTGCCTGATCTTTTATCTTAGAAGCTGTGGCTAATTATAGTCATCAACATTGTTGGCACAGCACACGTCAGTAAAAATATAGCGGAAATAATGATATTGGGATTAAGTTAATTTGTTTTCTCATTAATTCTTTGTGAATGTTGTCTAAATTGTCATGCCTAATTTAGTTTTGAACTTAAATCTATTGAAATTTTGAGTTGAATTTCTTTAGATAATATGTTATAATGTGGTGGTGTGTATTTTTTCATATCTAACAAATCTCTAAAATGACTCACTTCCGCTCCAAGTCAGATTCTTACCGGAACTTCTTTTTCATACATAATTTGTCTATTAAATGATAACAGCTTTCTAAAATGATTCAGATTCAAATTGTGTTATTATGCTCTGTTATGGCACAAGAGCACTCTAGTGAGTTTGCAGTGAGTACAGAATCATCGTTATAGCATTGTCTGGATGTTGATTCTGATGGCAAGTACTTCTATATGCTCTCCCCAAAGAGGTCAAAATGTTTTTAAAAATAATATTATTGAACGAAGGACAAAGATTACAGTCTGCTATTTGTAATTAATTCCCATACTTGACCACTGATAACAAAAGAATACTTATTTTCAATTAAGTATTCCAAGCAGATTCTAGAACCTAAATTAAGAAACATTTGCTGATGAAACTATAAAAACTCAGGAGAATGACATTTGAAAATGTGATCTAAGGAAGTATTTCTCAAATTTTATTCTGCTTTGATTTTGCTCATGTATGTAAGTCACCTTTGAACAGGACACTTTTCACTGTTTTCAGAGATGTTTGAAAGTGTGCAGTATGATAATTTTCCTTTAAATGGGCAGGAAGATATCAAAACAAAAGTCACTGATCTTTCCCAGTAGGATGATGATATAAATTATTAGGGTGCTATTATTTACCCTACCTTGAGAATAACCTATTCATCAGGATTTTCAAAGTTGCGTATAAATATATCCAGTACGATTACCAAAAACTATGTGTCTAAACTGTTTTAGATTATCCAATTATCAATTTATATTTTAATATTAATGTTATTTATATTTAATAACAAATATTATCAGTCGTGTTCTGGTTCTGGGTAAGATGGAGTAAGCACATTCTACCCCATCAGTACATTCAATGAAGCTAAAAATCCTAGACAGAACACAGGGCAGACATGTGGATTCCAAAAAGTAAATAGTTAACAGGATGTTTCGGGGGAAAAACCAAAAATCGAATATAACATTGAATCAATGATGAGGTGAACTATATATTTTTTTTCTCCAGGATCCCTTGATCTGGTTTTAATGGATCCCTAGTATTAATGGAAGTGGGCATTGGTACATACAGAGAGCACTCCAGGAGATGCTCTCTAGTTCAAGCCTAAGGATAGAAAAAGAGGTTTCTTGGCAGCAACATCAAAGCAGCAGGGGCCCACAGCCATCCACAACTCTGAAGAAAGTAAACCTTCCTCTCTGATTGGAGGAATTATAGACCCAAGTATGTGGAGCAAATCTCTGTTGATCTTTTTCTGTCCACCTGACATTTGGCCCTGGATACAGGCACAGTGACAGAGAAAGTGTAGTGGTACAGGGTACATAAAGTGTCAGCATCCAGCTGGAGGAATAAAAAAAGGTACTTTCAGGGAACTGGAAAGTACCCTGGAGATCACAGAAAGGGAAGAAATTGTAAAAGAAAACCTATAAATCTGTTTACCAGTTCTTGAGATTATGAAATGCCCCCTTCACCAAGACACACACACCAAGGTATACATACATGGATTTGTTCTAAAAAGCAGATAAACAACCTTGGGAATTAAACTAAGAGACACAACCACCCATTTCCCAGACTATTCCAGTGTGTACCACACTCTGGAAATAGAAAACAAAAATAATATGGAAAGCAAAATCCAGAGATGGCTGGGTGGAACCTGTGGCTCAAAGCCAAGGATATTGTCTGCTCAAATAAAATATAAACATTATCTACAGATTTTAGAAAAATAAGCGTCCCATAAAATAAAATTCAAGATGTCCAAGAAACACTTAAAAAGTACTCCACACACAAAAACAAGGAAAATATCAACAGGGATACAATTAATGTGTGCCAATGACATGACACAGATGTTGGAGTTATTCGACAAAAACTGTAAAGCAGCTATTAAAAAAATGTTCCAATAAGTAAAAGTGATTGCTTGTGAAATGAATGGAAAGCTAGAAAACTCAGAAAGTAAACAGGATACATAAAGAAAGTCAAATAGAAATTTTATAACTTAAAAATAATAACTCCTCAAATAAAACTTCACTGGGTGATCTTCATATCATAATGGATATGACAGAAAAAAGAGTAAGTAAAATTGAAGATGGATTAATAGAAATTATCTAAACAACAGATACAAAACACATTAGAATAAAATGCACAGAACGTAAGGAATGTATTGGACAATAGCAAACATCTAGTGAAAACACCCTTTAAGAATGAAGAGGAAATAAACATGCTTTTAGATGAAATGAAACTAAGAGAAGTTATTGCCAGCAGATCTGCACTAAAAGAATCACTAAGAGAAGGTTTTCAAGCCAGGAGGATACCAGAAGTAACTTGGATTATTAGAAATGAAGGCAGAGCAACAGCAGAAATGTAAGTACCTGGATAAACATCATAGACTATTAATCTGTACGTGAATTCTTTAAAACACATTTTGACTGTTGAATGAAAATTGTTAACATTATCTAATGGAATTTCAATGTATGTAGGGTAATATTTCACAAGTACCGTGTAAAGCAGGGGTGTCCAAACTTTTTTCAATGTTTTTTACCAAGGGCCATATGCAGTAAAATACACAAACAGCCGGACCACTCACTCAAAGTGAAGTACGTATTGCCTCACCTGGTTTATTTAAGTAAACTAAATATATTTTTGGAATTTGCTGCAGGCCAATTAACAATGGATTTCAGACCGCAGTTGGCCCGCGGGCCGCAGTTTTCAAATCCCTGGTGTAAAGGAATATATATTGTGCTAAGGTTTCTATCTTCACTGGAAGTAGTAAAATATTGGTTTTAAGTAGAATGTGAAAAGACAAGTATATAATTATAATCCCTTTGAACAATCACTAAACTAACCATGTAAAGAAAAAATAGTTTTAAAATTGAAAAAAGATATAAAGAAAAAAGAAGAGATACATTTAAATAAAATAATTAATATTTAAATAACTCAGAAAGAAAGAAAAAGGTGAAACAGAGTAAGTACATGAGACAAACAAAAATAAATGCTAAGCCTAAATATAAAGATATCAATAATTGTACTGAATTTAAATGTCAAACAGATTGATAAAAAGACAGAGATTCAGGATAAGTTTTTAAAACATGAAACAACTATATCACGTCTAGCAGAAGTCAGGGAAACTGACTTCCAGAAAGGCCGTGTGTGGAGCTCTATGGTCTCTCTCCTCAGTAAAACTATTATAAGAGGTGAAAATGACCATTTAAACTCTCAGAAAGAGCCCTAAGAAGGAACGGAGAGGGAGATATTAAAACAAAACAAAACAAACTACTAAATATTGGTATGAACAGTGAGATCGCAAACATTTGAGTCACAATCTCTTTCTTTTCCAACCCCAGTTCAGGAATCCCTACGCTATTTTCCTTCTGCTGGAATTTAATTAATTTAATTAATACTTTTCATATATAGCAGCAGATCTTTAACTTGAAAGTGCTTGTATACTTGCTTTTTAAGAATGGAGGTGTGTCTGGAAGAAGATCTGCTGAGCTACCAGGGTTGTAGTCATTTTTAAGGAAGGAGACAAACATCCACATTCTGACAACATGCCAGAGCTGTGTTTCATCTTCCTTTGGAACATGTGGTATGTACATGAATATTTCTCACACATGAAAGACTATCTTGAGATATAAATAATTAAGTATGTCTTTATAACAGCATCAATTTCTGTTTTGTTTGCTAATGATTTAAAGAACTTTCACGAGTTAGCTCAGTTTACCTTCAAAATAATCCAATGTGATGAATTACACTATTCAATACATGCCTGGGAAGGAAATACCATTAAGGTGGAGGAGACTGCTTTCAGGACTGTGACATAAAACAAATAATCATGTCATCCGAAAATATTGGTTGTGTATGTATGCGTATACTAAAATTAAAATGATGCGTTGCCTATTAACAGAAGTTCTAGGTCAGTGGTTCCCGATAAACTAATTTGTGCAGAGATTTTCATCTGGCAGCAACAATATGGGGGTGGAGTCACAAAGGGGGGATAAAAATCTGTCTTTTATAAGCAATGCTTTCTATATTGCTCTTTTTTTGGAGGGAGGGGGGTAAGGCTTTAAATATCCTTCCAATTAAAATAATATTTATTGCAGCATTTATTATTTTTGTAATAGAAAACAAATAAAAATAAAAAACTTGGTGGAAAACGTAATCTCTCAGTAGAAATGTAGGTAAATTATAGCATATTCACACCGTGGACTGTCATTTAAAATAAGCACATAAGACGTTCAAAAACATGGATGAATCTCAAAAATGAAATTTTAGATGAAAAAAGCAAGGCATAGAAAAACAGAGAGATAAAAACATTTAATAAAGTTCAAAAAACAAACCATATTACTTTCATGTAGTAAATCTTTTTTTTTAATAAAAACAAATGCTAAAAACAAAATTTGCAATAGTATCACCCTTGGGGACAAAAGAAAGGAGAACATAATGGGGAGGTGAAACAAGGACATTATGGTGTTGGTAATATTCTGATCTTAAAAGGGAGCTAAACACAAGTATTTATTTATTATTCTTTCTAACAAATATACATATACACATATATAATAATTATATAATTTATAAGTCACATATTTTTATATAAAATATGTTTATATAAACTTAAAAATTCAAAATTAAAAAAAAGATGATTGTCAATGGCCACATTCCTTAGCCCTTGAATTTCTCTTTGAAGGGCTTGATATCAAAAGGCCAATCATGTTCTAAGTGTAGATATTATATTGATGATGAGAAAGTGGAAATAATTAAACACTAGATCCTCTTTATGCCTTTCAATTATTTATTCACTCAAAGAACAATGTGAATTCTGAGGTTGTAGAATTATTGGAAGAGAACAAAGTCCTTTCTATTATGAAATTATGATGATTGTTAAGTATAGTTTCTCCCTCTAATCTTGCTTTAGAGAAATATTGAATTTGTGAGTTCTGAATTTCTTTTGTAACATTTCATGTTTCCTTAACCTTAACATTTGTGAATCTCTGCTGTCTTTATCTTTCTAGAGAAATCAGACAGCTTCTTGACCCACTTTGTTTTTCAACAAAATTGTGGTTCTGAAAGAACAGTTTCATTGAATAACTCAAATGAATAGTGTTTGAATAAAATTATTATTTGATTGGACTAGTCAATTGATTTAAAATAAATTAATTGAAAACCTGATTCAGTGCCCAGACACCTACCCTGACTGACTTGAGTTTATGCCCTGAAATTAGTAGATTTAAATAAAGGTATTAATATTTATCAGTGATGATAAAACCCAGCAAGACAAAGTAACATTGCCATCTTCACTTATTTCCTCATTGAAATAAAATTCTAGCGTTTAATGAGTGAAAAAGCTGTTTTCAAATGTGGCAATTTAATAAAACTGACCATAAGTCTTAGAAACTTCATTCTCATTCTCTCCAGCATATCAATTTACTGTTCTTTATCATTTGTATTTTAGTTAATTATAATAATTATGAAATGCCAATAAAGCAATTGACTTAGCTGGTGTATATTCCTTTGCATCGAATGGAAAATAAGAAGACCATTATTAGCTTAAAATCAGTTTTTCAAAGTGTTTTTCAAGTTTTAGTAGATTAAAATTTTATTGACATTAAAGTTTTGTTTTATTTTACAAGTATATAGTATATGTTACAGTATATATAAATAAATGTAATACTTCTAAGTGTTGAAGCAATTGCATTCTGTAGATCTATTTTTGTTTTCTTAGGAAAAACAAATACCCTGCGCCTCTCTCTGAGCCAACTTGGATAGGAGAACCTTGTAGACAAGGCTTGAGGCAAGAATATGTCTTTTGGCAAAGCCCTCTTTTTTAGCACAGGAAACCCTTGACAAGCTAAATGCATAAAAAATAGAATATATACATTTTAAAAGATCATGGGTAAAGTAAACTATAGTAAAAGGTCCATTGGGATTTTGTCATCCAAGCAAGAACATTATTTACCTTGGGAAGGAAACGTAATATAGTTTTCATTATTAATGCTATATGGGAGGGAGCCAGCCCCAAGTCCTTAAGTGCCAGGTAGTAAAAGAAAAGCTATCAACTAACTGTTCAAGTCTGATTGAAATCATTGAGAAAGAGGCCTGTTATCCTTCCATAATAAATATGTTTATAATTGATTCTTTTAAAAATATATGTTTCTGAAATGTGCTTCTTTTTAAAAAATGATTTTGTATTTGTTTTATTTTATTATGAACTTTGCATGCAGTAATATTTTATCTACATGTAATAATAAAATGTTAGTCTATGTTTTACAACTATAGTAAAGCCTTGACTGTATGGATTATGAAAAGCTATGGATTACTTTGAGTGAAATGGACATGCCTCAGCATTTGATCATCCTGACGTGTAACCTGTATTGTTGACAGGAAGCCACGGTCAAGACAGAATATGGAGAGACAGAATGGTTTCCTATAGGTAACAGTGTCAGACAAGTGTGCATTTTATTTCCCTATTTGTATAATCTGTATGCAGAACATCTTATATGAAAAAACTGGACTAGAACTATAAAAATAAGGAGTGAAAATTGGTGAAAGATCGATAAGTTAAGATATGCAGAATGACACTATCTTACTGGAAGAAAGTCACAATGATTTGGAATGATTTCTGGTGAAAGTGAAAGAAGTGCTAACGCAGGGCTATATTTGAACAAGAAGACCAAAATCATGACTGCAGATGAAATACATAACTTGAACATAGATAATGAATATATCAAATTGTTAAAAGATTTTGCTTACCTTTGTTCAGTCACAAAATCAAAAGAAACCTGCAGCCAAGATATCAAGACTGCTGAGACTTGGAAGAGCAGCAAGGTAACAATTAGGAAAGATAACTAAGAGCAAGGATGTCTTATTAGAGACCGAGGCTAAGATCATCCACACCCTCATATTCCCAGTTACTATCTATGGATGTGAAAGTTGGACAGTGAAGAAAGCTGAGAAGAAAAAAAAATGATTCATTTAAATTAGAGTATTGGAGGAGAGCTCTATGGATACCCTGGACCACCAGAAAGACAAACTAGTGGGTTTTACAGCAAATTAAGCCTGAAATATTGCTGGAGGCAAAAATGACAAATCTGAAGCTGTCGTACTTTGGGCACATGATGAGAAGGTAGGGTCTTTGGAAAAGACTATAATATTGGGAAAAATATAAGACAGCAGGAAGAAGAAGAACAAATATAAGATGGTTTGACTCCATAAAAAAGCCATGAGTCTATAGGAGCTGACCAGGTTTGGTGAGGACGAGACATTGTGGACATCACTCATTCATATGGTCACCAGGAGTTGGAGACAACTCAATGGCAACTAACACACACAATAATAAAATAGTTCATATTACTTAATTATTTGAGTTCTTGCAATAAAGAAAAGTCTTTGATAAATGCAAGTTATTCTAGTTTGAAGTGAGATTAATCTCTGTGGACATAAAGATATTTCTGGACTCTGTTAATGGGGTATTTAATCAGGCTTAGAGAATCAAAAAGCTTTTTAGGCCTGCAGGATTAAAAAAAGCATTCAAACACTACATCCAGTCTCTTTCCAAACTGGACAAATTTAACATAATAGTCTTAGTTTAGATAGTTCCAGAAACATACCTTAATATGTTAGACCAGCACTGTGCACATTGGTCATTGAAATTAGTTTTATCCCAGGACACACATTTCAAATATAGCATCTGCTTTCAGACTTCTACTCTACGTTCATTCTTACTGCCTTAGTTTTTAAATAAATTTATTGGGGTGACATTGGTTAGTAAAATTACATAGGCTTCAAGTGTACATTTCTATAATACATCATCTATCCATTGCATTGTATGTTCACCACCCAGAGTTAGTTCTCCTTCCATCACCATATATGTGACCTCCTTTTCCCTCTTCTACCACCTCCCTTCCCTCCTTACCCCCTGGTAATCATTAAACTGCTGTCTGTTTTTATGAGTTTGTTTGTTGCTTTCAGTTTTATATCCCACACATGAGTGAAATCATTTGGTTCTTGACTTTTTCTGCCTGACTTACTTTGCTTAGCACAATAATGTCAAGATCCATCTGTGTTGTTGCAAATGGCTGTATTTCATCTTTTCTTATGGCTGAGTAATATTCCATTGTATGTAGCACATCTTCTTTATCCAATCATATATTGAAGGACAATTTGGTTGTTTCTATGCGTTGGCCCCTGTGGAAATACTGCAATGAACATAGGGGTACATATCTCTTTATGGATAAATGTTTCCAGATTTTTAGGGTATTTACCCAGAAGAGGGATTGCTAGGTCATATGGTACTATTAATCTTAATTTTTTGAGGAACCTCCATATTGTTTTCCACAGTGACTGTGACTTTTCATTTTTACTTCTTGACTGTGCATTTGTTAGCTACCATCCTAAACTCTTGGAAATTCTCACTCATTCATATTACTTCAGGCCTCCTTTATTCTGATCTCAATCCCAACTTTATGTCCTGTACCTACCTTTTATTAAGCCTACTTTTACTGCAACAATATACTTGGCTCTCCCTTCACCTCCTGTTTTCACCATCTTAATGCTCGGCATTATGTAAGGTAAAGACTTTTAAGATCTTGAAGGGATGTCTGGAATTATGTTGTCCAATTTCATTAGATACGCATTTTCCAGAGAGTATGGAAAACAGGCTCAAGATCATAGTTAATTAATTAGGAAAACAGAGAACGAGGTCACTGTATTATTATGACTCCCTCCCAGAGCTGTTTCTGAAGTATGCAGTGATCACTGCAAAAAAAAAGTTAAATTGAAATGCTATGAAATTTTGATGTTCCTTTTTAGAGCTACTCTTTCTAGCTTTTAAGATTCTTTTGTAATCTTTTATGATTACTTTAGGACCTACACACATTTTGGTAAAAATAATGTGGAGTCACTAATATTATATTCCCCTAAACTCATCACTGATTTGATTACTTTCAAAATATAAACTGGTGATAACTTTTCTCTACCACTTCATGTAATGACTCTTAATTTTGTCAATATATTTTATGGGCTAATCTTAATTTATTAGTACTTTAAAATAACTGATAAATGAAAAAAATAAGCCTCTGTTTCTTCCTTCTCTCCTTCCTTAAAACCCCAAGGAAATTTAATTGGAAAAAAACAATCCTCAAAGAATGTTGTGTTCTACCTTTGATTTCTCCTCTCACCCTGGTTTCAGAAGCGTTTTTCTTAATTCCAGAGTAAATGTTAACTTGAAGAGGCTTTCAGTTCTTCCACAACAATAGTTTCTTCTTGATGGTCCTGATCAAGGTCTACCTCTTTTTCTCATACAGGGTAAATATATAAAATGGCACAGACCTACACTTGTATTTAAAACAACAAGGAAAATTATTATAATATCAAATATTATAATTACCGGCAGTGCAAAAGATTGTTTCAAAAGGAATAATCTCCACAGTTATTTTTTTTTCAGTTCCAAAGGAGCTTATTAAATGGCTAGATGTGCCCTTTTGCATTATTCCCAGATTTGAGGACACATCCCTTCAGATAAAAGTACATTATTTATAGAAAGTTTGATTTCAGCAATACTTCCAGAAAGTATTAGAACAATTCAGTAATCAGCCTGACCCCAGAAATGAAGCCTTACTTTCATGAAATTCTAATTATGTCCACACTATCAACATTATTTGCTTTTAGAGTTTCCTGGCAATAATCAGTCTCTGTGGCTCATGTGTATTTCATATGGCTATAGGATTTATTCCAGTTTTTCCTATTTACCCAATATGGAATTTCAACTGAGATTACAGTGCTCCAGAACTTCTAATTCAACCCCAGAACTTCCAAACCCAATTTTATATTAAGACATAAACAGTAGATGCCCTAAAGGAGCCTCTAATTAAATTCTACATCTTAGCACAGTTCTCTTTGAAACTTTATTCATTTGGATGGTTAGCATTTTAGGTTAAACATAGAAAATCATGTGAAAATAGGTTTCATGTAATTGATATGATTTGACTTCAACTTTTTTATATCTTTCTTCCACAGGACATTAACAATGTTATATAAATAATATCTATTATACACCAACTGAAATTTAGTTAGCATGTAGGACTTTTTCATCATGATAGAACTATTGGTTGGACACAAGTAAAACTTGCTCAAGTGGTTACCTCTTTCTTGCCTCACTGTTATTAAATAAACTTGGAGTTTGACTTGCGTCATATTGGTTTGTGGGAACTGGTTTCACAGAATAAAAGTTTAGAAGATTAATCCTTGAAAGGACATTGTCAATATTTTTAAACCATGGGTTTGAATAGTTTATTATTCTCCTGCGTACTGTGTGATTCTTTTTTAACTTTCAAAAATATTATCCCAACTATCATAAAAATTGTTTTTACTTCCTTCTTCCAGAGTACTCTTACTCCAGTTTAATCTTACAGTAAAAAGTTGAGCACAAAATTTAGTAATACAATTATGTGTCAATATGTAATTAACTCCATTTTGACAAATAGTGAAATTTGCCTCTTTCTGTAATTTCCCAAGCAATTTCAGGGTCAATATTACCATTCCTGGATCTAATGGTTACACTATAAGATTGTGTCCTAAAATTTCAGCAAGAAAGAAAAGTCATTGTGAAGTCACTCTTCTTATTCTTTACTAAGTTTGAGAAACATTGGCAAATATAAATTATACTAACAAGGATCACAAAAGGACACATAAAACTTCCATATCAATATATTAATATATTAATTGACCTGATAATAAAACATCACTATTGATTTTAAATATTTTTGATGGATATTCTGGATTGTTTTCTGATTCTACTACCTAATTGGAGAGATTGGGAATTAAATTATATTTCCAAGACTGCTGAGCCTTTAGGGTTCTGGATGCAGACTTGTTTCTGTCAATTTTGTGAATGCGCATGACATTTGAAAGAAAAAAAAATGAGTCAGTTCCTGCAGTGGTAAAAAGCTCATAGAAGTGTGATGTGGAATTTTCTTGCATCATTTCAGTATCTATATTCCAAAACTGGGTATCAAAATTCAGTTGCATCAGCAATAACAGAGGGGATGGTAGGGATTCTTGATTGGAGCTTCCAGATTCATGAAATGCAGATATTGATGTGCTAGTTTGATCTCAAATCTCCATGGTGGTATTAGAGATAGTTGCTCTACCAGTGCATCAATTCTGTATTGGTCTGAGGACGTTTAAAGAGCCATGCCTTTAACATTCCATTGATTTTTGTACACACCTAATTCCTGTTACCAATAATTTGTGAGAGGACACACCTAGATTGATTTCTGTTTCCAGCATTGGAATTTGAATGACACCTTTATTTTGGGACTCTGTTAGTTTTCCTTAATCTGTTTCTCTCACAATATAGCTCTTCATATTTTTAATTATACTTCACACAAATCATTCTAGCTTTGTCTTACTCATGGAATAATTTTATTTTATCCTCAACAGAAGAAACCAGTAACTCACTTTTTTATTTAAGAAATTACTTCTGGAAGCTTTTTAAATATTGATTCTAAATAATGCTTTCAAAAGATATTCATTTATTTTCAAATAATTGACTTTCTCTAGACTCTTTAGATGAGTATCTCCTGAAACAGAAAATGCAAAGCTTTCTTTGCCATTTTTTTCAACTAATTTATCTATAAATGATTTATTAATGGCCTCTTTGGATTGAATTTAGAGTCTATAGCAATTCTTTCTCATTTCATGTACGTATTTAAAATTTTTATTCAGAACAAGAGAATATCAAGCCATTGTAAATAGTAATATTTATCGAGCAGCTTGATAGAAAATAATATGCCCAAGGCTGTGTTAGGGGATATGCCGTTTAGATCTCAAGATATATCTGAAAGCGGTTTATTTTCACTTTAGAGATAAACAATGAGTGTGAGGGAAGAGTCACACAAAGATTTATTCAATTTAAAAATTGAATACCTTTAATTTTGTGCTTAGCCAATTACTGTTGACCTTGGATAAATTGTAATATGTGTCTAAATTTTCTAAGCTGTGCAATGGGGCTAGTATCAGATGTCTGACATGGGTAGCAAATACTAGACCCTAGTATATTAGTACCCTAGGTAATGGCACCTTGTCTCATTTCCATGATATTACCTTATTTTATGAAGATGTTCTTTGATATTTATGATAAAAGTTATTTCCTTGAAAGTTATTTATATCCATATGTGGGGACAAAGCCCCAAAAAAGTTTCCAGGCTCTCGGCCTCACATAGAAAGGTGCTGGCTCGGGTAGTAAATGGCCATCAACTGTGATCAGATGGCCAGCAGCTGTGGCTAGTTGGCCGTCAGCTGTAACCCGTAGGCCATTGGCCACTAATATAACGGCTGTGGCTACGCTAGCAGGAGGGAATGGGGGCTAGCAAGAAGATGGTGGCTGGCAAGCACGGACTGCTGTTAGGCAGATTATGTAGATCCTGCTTCCTGTGTCTCCAGCCCAGCCGCCAGCGAGAATATATTGGTTTGACTCCCCTACTTATGGCTCCATGGGTGTTCCTTTTTGGCCTTACCGTGTCCTGTGTTCTTGGGCGGGGAGTGGGAGCTGAGACCCTGCATGACAAATGGCGCAGCGAGCAGGGTCCCCCGCGTGACACCATATCAGAGAATTTTAAATACATCTTTAGAACCATATTTAATAAAACATTTTTAAAATATTAAGCATCTATATTACATTCTTATATAGTAATCACTTTATAAAATTTGGAAAGATTATACATTTATAGGTATACAATATATAACCACTGACTCAAATTCTACACACAAGAATTTGTACTTTTAGTAATTTTCTGAAATGTACAGGATTCTACTAGGCAACAAAAAGTGACTTTAGAGTCAAAGGTCATTCTTAGAACTGATTGTACTTTTTATTCCTAGGAAAGGAAGGAGTAGGGAGCGATGAGAACAGATTTTTATCTGATGTTTTACTTTTGGAGTCATGCTTGGACATAATTTAACCCAAAAATATCTGGCTCTAATGAGGGGTTAATGAGGGGTTAACAGGAGAATGAGAGGTTGGAAGTTACATGCTCCTGAATCCATTCTCTATGATTCTAATCTAATAGGATCTAGAGAGGAGGATGAGTACTTTAATTTTAAGAGACACACAGATAAATCTGATGTTTATCCTTGTTACCATTGACCTACATTACTAAGTATGGTAAAATTTTATAAGATCAAAATTATCCTAAATTTAAACATCAGGTTTTGGGCAGAAACAGCCAAATGAATTTAATATGATATCAGAATCTGATTACTTAAAAGTTATTAAATGTAGCAAAATCAATTTAGCTCACTTTCAGATAAGTCAACAGAATTGGCTACGTGTCAAAATTATTTTCTGTATTAAACATAGGGCACACGTGTGCACCACTGCGTATGTCTAACTCCAAATCAGATGTTAGGAATGAAAAGAAAATTCTCAAAGAATATTCCTCTTTTTGTACCTCAGAGCAATAACTACAAAGAAAAGACCTTAGATTAACATACTTCTCATACCCTGAATTTTAGTAAGAAAAGAAGAAGTTACACTTAATTTTCCGTGGTAGTTCATGAAAAATCAGTTAATAGGAAATAGGGGCAATTTTATTGAAACTTCTCTACCACAATATCCACTAATATATAGTATGGAGTAAATAGTTGGAACCAATCTGAAAGTTGGTCTGATGGAGAATAAATTTACTTTTTTTATCTCTTTTTCTAAGTTTTTCTGAAAATACTCATTTAAATTTTTAATGGGGCATCATCAGTAATCAAGTAATTTCTTGGGACACGTAGCAGAAACTGTAGCCTAGTGATACTAATTTTCTCATTCTTCCTTATTAACAAAACATGCTTTTTGTCTTGGAGAGAAGTGAATTCAACTAAACATTTTTCCCCTCCTCTGCTGTTAAAGCTAGGCATATGACATATTTCTAATCATTGGAGCCTAACTGCAAATCTATGAAGTACTTCTGAAAAAGCCTTTGATTTTCTGGTAAATAAAATAAGACTCAGTTGGTACTACTCTTCTTCTTGCCTTCATTTGGACATGGAATCAGAGCTGCAATTAGCTTAATGTGCAGAAACAAAATTTCCCTTATCTGGACGGAAAGGTCCTTGATATAAAAAATGTAGATTCCTTTCCTCTGCCAGGTTATAGATGTTTATTGAACTGAATCAAAAGCTTTAAAATTTAGAGAGCATGACTATGCTTAATCTAGATTAAGATCCAAATAAGTACCTTAGCACACTTATTTCCAATGCTCAAAAACATGCCTTTCTCCCAATCGTTTAGCAAATGGGACAGGGGCAGAAATCATCAAGGGCTGAGGATTTTTTCACACATCCACACATGTACATGGATAGTAAAAAAAAAAAAAAAAAAAAAAAAAAAAAGAGAGAAAGAAAAAGGAAGTAAAAACAGCTGTTTAACAGATGTGTATGGTTTTATCAGAAGTCTAATAAAAATGACAATAAAGATTGGGAAAAAACATGCAATATTTAATCATCATAATGCATTTTCAATAATTCTATAATTTCAAAAAATATTATTTCTTGCCCATGACTATGACCTTTACTTTCCATTCTTTTGAGGGGCTCTGCTTCATATTTATACACAATCTATATACATATTCACACATGTCAAAGATACATACTGCTACTACAAGTAACTCGGTTCACAGTTTATACATTCCTTTTCTCATCTAGTAGTGTTTCATTTAATCCCTTCAGCATTCCAGGTAGATAAAAACAAAACATCCAACAAGTTCAAAAATAAGTAGCAAAATTGTATGTAATTATAAATAGAATTCTATTTGGACTTTATAAAAATTTCAGAAGAGAGTTGGCAATTAAAAATACAATCAGTAAACTTGTAAGGCTATTAAAGAAACAACAACTGAATAAGCTACACTGACATTCCCCAGAGTGCCAGATAATCTAGATAAAAGTTTTTGGCTGAAATGGAGTTTGATTGAGCAAAGAACTGAGTGAGACCCTTTCCAGTATAAGAAACAATGCCAATACATTTTACGGAATATCAGAATTTTTTTTTTCTGTTGCAGAGTGTCTGAAACACAAGAGTTGTTTGAAGAGTCAACAAGTCGATGTGTCATTGGAGAACACAGGAAGAAAAGACGAGAGAAAACTAAGAATTGATCCGACATGTGTTTTTCTTTTCTTTTTTTTCTAATGGAAATTATGCTAGGACACGTGTGCTCTGATGAGCCAAACTGGAGTTATTTATTACATACTGCTTATTGTAAAAGTTGGGTAATCTATTGACACTGTCTGGGCACCATTCCAGTAAGACCTTTACTGAAGTAAACAGCAATAAGAAAAGTCCTCCTGATTCAGTCACTAACATCAAAACACTGGCTTCCAAAAATTAGAACTTAAAGCAATACCATCTTGAAGTACTTAATTATATTCCTTAATCATCCTACAAATCAGGATTAATTTGGTTGGTTTTTCCAAAGGAAAAAATACATATATTTCTACAAACTCACTTTAACCATGCAACACAAATGAAGACCATACTACATATCTCTACAAACTCACTTTAACCATGCAACACAAATGAAGACCATACTACATATCTCTGAATGGCTTTTGTTTATATATGACGGGTGGAAAAGAAAAATCTTTATGATGGTAAAGGGTGGCTAAAACATGGTTTTTCCCACAATACTTTTGTAATCACTAACTCAAGAAAGAAAAGACTGAATTTGTAGTAAAACCCCTTTTACTTTCCTTCTTAGAGAGCATTTGCATGCGTGTAAGAATAAACTGGATTCTCTGTTCCAGAACTATGTATATAACAAAATATTGGTATTAACATGTTTATTACATATCAGTTTCTGTGCAAGGCATTACACATATGTTACGCAGTTTAATTGTACAAGAACCGAGAGGTGTTATATATTCAATTAGCAGAAGAAGGAACTGAAGTCAGAAGGATCATGCCTATCATATATCATGGATAACTTTGCAAAGCACAGTTTGTCTTTACATGAAAACCCCATGATGCCCCAGTCCCCATACTCCAATAACCTAGGACTGTGAAAACCGTAAACCCAGTTGTTTGAAATTACCCTGCTCAGGCAGTGTCAGAATACTCCCCAAAGTCCTCTTCCTTTTACAACACACATGCAATTAAAACCTATTCACTGTGCATCCACCAAGCAAAGGATACACTTTATGAAAACTACTAAATACTCCAGTGGGAAAGAGAACCTTTGGGGTACTTCACCAATGGGTCATTTTCTGTAAATAAGATTTTCAAATTTTAAAGCTAGAAAGAAGGTTTCCACCTCTATTAGTTTCTTATTATTGACTGCTGTAACACACTGACACAAAGTTGCTTAAAACAACAAAAATGTATCAACTTACACTTCTGGAGGTCAGGAGTCCAAAATATGTCTCAGGAGTCAAAAATCAAGATGTTATCAGTGTTGAGTCCTTTCTGGAGGCTGCCAACATTTCTTGGATGGATTATGGCTTGCTTTCTCTAAATCCACCGAAAGTAAGGCCAGCTGTGCTCGCACATCTCGTCACTCTGACACTGACTTTTCTACTTTCGGCTTCCATGTTTAAGTACCCTTGTGATTACAGTGGGCGCACCTGGATAATCTGGGATACTCTTCCTGATTAAAGGGTAAGGAATTGCAATCTTCCACCTGAAACCTAATTCCCCTTTTGCCATATAACACAATATAGTCACAAGTTCCAGGGATTAGGGTGTAGAAACCACTTAGGAACCATTATTCTGCCTACCACACCACCACTTTAAATCAACAATGAAAAACCAAAAGTTGTAGTATGGGAAAAAGGTCAAATGTAGTCAAAAACCTCAAATTGCTTATCTCCAATTCCTAAGCACTGCAAATCAGTGAATGACTGTGGCAGGAGCATTAGGACAAACACAGAAATCTTTATAAGATTTCTCAGAATTTCAGAAGCATCAAGGAAAGATAGTTCCAATTTTGGTGCCTGAAAATTATGGACCTTAAGCAAGTCTGTGAACTTTTATTTCTGGACCTCAGACCTATCCTCTTCAAAATAATAGGGTCTGACTACATAATCCCTCACATCATTTCTTGTAGGTAGACTATGATCTTCTGAAAGGGAGGATTTGGATGAAGATACAAAATTCTGAGAAACATGGGTACTAGTGACCTGTAATAGCATATCACCTACCAAAAAAAAAAACAAGGCAGTCAAAATTTTACTACTTTAATAAAGAAGTGCAAATCTGACACCGATAACAATCGTACAATTAAGAGGAGGCCACTTTATTTTTTCTTATAATTTGCAGATGATGAAGAATAGTCTTAGAAGCATTTTGTTCAAAGCAAAATGCTTTTAAAGCTACTCATTTTGTGAGGAGTATCATATAGAAATAATTTTACCTAACTTTGTTATTCATTGTAATCAGTCATAGAAAATGAAAATTAATTGAAATAGAAACAGAAATATAAAAAGCTCTTTTTTTAGAGTTAAAATACATTGCATTGAAACATGATGAATGGGCTAGTGAAAGCGGTGGTCTTAATACAAAAATGTATAAATGACATGGGAAAATAATCTCATTTATGACATTTCAGATCACATTAAATTTATGATTTTATATTATGTGTCATATTTTAACACCAGAATAAAATATCTAATTCCCATTACTTAAAATAGAAGTATGTAAACCATAAACATGGATAAAGCAAAAAAGTACTTTCTGATATAAAATATTGTCAATATTTTCAAAAAATCTATATTAAGAATTGTTCTCTAAATTTATGCACCCCTTTCTTTTCATATTAAGTATAATTATATACATGTGATTCAAACATAATTTGTGGGTAGTGATTTTATAAGCCAAAAGTTGTTGAAATGCTAAAAAAGACATCCTGTGGCTAGGACAAAAAAAAAAATCAATTTCAAGGAAAAGCAGATGGGGATAGCAGAAATATAAAACCAGTGAGAAAAAGGCATTCCAAAATATGTAAACTTGGACACTTTGTAATCCATTTGGTCCTTATTTGTAACATACATAATGTTTTTCCTAGCTATCAAATCTGTGATTCTATGTAAAAAAATAAAGGGATAGGATCCTGGAGATTCAAGTAATGACTGAAAAAATTGCTCAATATTAAAATGAGAAAGAATATTCTAGACAAAGGTCGAAGAACTGAGACTCACAGAAAGTGACTGAGCTAACAATAGGGGGGACAGTGGGGGAGAGAGTTGGGGACAGTTACAGGTAAAAAGATGTTTTGTGCTTAGGATCTTAGGCCAAGATAAATTAGGAAAAAATTTAAGTAGATAATTAGAATGTGGTTGAGGCCTGGAATCATTTGGACAAATATAGAAAGATTGTTTTCCTAAAGAGCCTCAAGCAACAGTGAGGTTTAAACAGGGCTAAAATTGATGTAAGAAAAGCTTGGAAAGGAAATTGGGAGATAGGAAAATTGTCATTTGTGGCTAGAACTTAGTGTGACAACTAATACATAGTTGAAGGGGGTTGAATATATGGTGATGGAAGGAGAACTGACTCTGGGTGGTGAATATACAGTGCAATAGATAGATGATTTATTACAGAATTGTACATTGCCATCATCGAAACCTATATAATTTTATAAACCAATGTCACCCCAATACATTTAATAAAAATTAATAAAAATAATATGTTGTCCACCTTTATTTTGTACATATACATACCATTCATATAACCAGATTGTTCATTCATTCTATCTTATAGCTATGTTATTTCTTCTTAGGTAAGTTACAGAGGTACCTAAAAATGACACAGATCTAATCAGAAGAAATGCAAACTGAAAAATATTTATTGGATTTCTGCCTTTTTAATGGTAATATACTAGATACTGGAGGAAGGAGAGAACACCATAATAGAGTAGCAAGAATCTTTTTTTTTTATTTAAAGTTTTACGTAGCTCACTGTCCCATCACAAACAATTCATAAATGTTAGTGATGATTATGATGATGACTGGATAATGAATCAGAAGCCTTATTTGTTAATTTTAGATCTGCTACTCACCAGTTATGTTATCTTCTACAAATCATTTAACCTCTTCTTAATCTCAGTTCCCACATTTATTAAGTGGGGAAGAAAAATAACTGTTACGTTCCTACTGGTCAGGATTGTTGTGAACAGAGACAGAAAACAATATCCATCTATCTATCATCTATCTATCTATCTATCTATCTATCTATCTATCTATCTATCTATCTATCATCTGTCTGCTTATCTATCTAGCAATACTTTTTGTAAATTCTAAAAAATAATAAAAATCCATATGGCTAAGGCAAAGTCTGTCTTTATAGAAGTTATAAGATAAAAAGAGATATAATGCATGTACAAGGGTTGTAAGAATGCATACAAAATGCTGACGATATAATGGCAGAATACAACAATCGTTGTAAAAAAAGTTCAAGTCTTTAATTAATATATCAATAAAGGATTATAATATAATATTAACATTGATGACTCAGTAGACTTGATGGAATGGCTCAGAGTGGCTAAAAGGAAACGTTTACTAAAGGCTGAGCCAAAGAAAGAATGTGTAAATGTTGTCTTTGTAACACAGAGTACATGGCAGTTGCTGTACCCCCACCCTCCACACCTTACCTTTCATATAGACTCAGTTTAAAAAGCATATCAAAGTCTTGAAAACTAACCGTATTTCAGCCTAACAGAACCCATGGATGACTAAAAGAGTTATTTGAAATGTTGCGAAGAAAATGTCAAAAACTCTTACTGATCCTTATCCTAACAATATAAT